>NC_083344.1:133210485-133540852 GCF_019175385.1 Lycium barbarum
AGTTGACAACAAAAATATAATAATGATGATAATCCTCAGGTATTGGACACAAGATTCACGTTGTCAAATCCAACTACTTTAAAATGGTCGCATTGTTGATATTGCCACCTTTTAGCTCGGATAAATGAAGAAGGTAATGTAAGTTGACGACAAAAATATACTGTACTAAATTTGATAATCATATTGAATATATTATCAGACCTGAACAGAAGGAAATGACTATAGAAGATTCATATTGTCAAAGCTAACTAATTTGAAATTGAGACATAGTTGATTAATACCGTGGTAACGACCTTTTATATATCTCATCTCTCACAAGTTTTAACTTGAAGGGAGCTTGTTAAACATACTGCATTGCTTTCAAACATCTAGTTACCTTGACATCTATGCCAATCATGCTTTAGTTAGCTATCACGAATATCAAAATACGAATAACCAATAACTGAAAAACTAAGGCCCCGTTTGTCCATAGATACTAAAAAAAAAATTTACTTTTTTTTGGAATTTTAGAGTTGGAGTTGTGTTTGGCCATAGTTTTTGAAATTGTAATTTTTGGTGAAATGTAGTTGTAAAAAAGTGATTTTTTTTTTTTTTGAAAAACAAGTTTTTTGAGTTTTTGGTATTCACGAATACAACTTCAAGTTGTATTCAGAATTTTCATGGCCAAATGCTGATTCCGGAAAAAAGTGAAAAAAAATTCCGGAATAAAGTGAATAATTTTTATGGCCAAACGGGGGCTAAAACTGTAATTAACCTTAAAATAATTTAATGGTTATATATCATTAATCTTGATCTAATATTAGTTTGAAACAGTGGAGTATATTTCATCTTTATATATTTTTATTTTGTGTCAAAAAATTCTTTATATATTGCCTTATAAGAGGTTGCAAGTTCAATATCAATTTTTTAAAAAAAATATTTTATAGAAAACATAACTATTATTAATGACTAGAGTTTATAACATAAATTGACTTCTTTAGCCTTGTTTGGATGGTTGTTACAACTTGTTTTATAATGTATGTATTATATTGTATTGTTTTGATGAATAGATTGTATCATATTCTATCGTCATATAATTAGGATACGGAGTAGAGCTATCGATAAAAGATAAAATATAATTATCAAATAATAAACAAAGATAAAATGAGAAAATAAATAAATAATGTAATGACTCGATCTTACCAAATCGACTTTTGTCATTAATACAATAGATTTAATGATACCATAAAATACAATATATTTAAATAATAATTTAAATAAATATTATATTTAAACTAATAATGGCGGACCCAAACAGACGTGTAAAAAAAAGAAGGGAAAAAGAGCTCAATGATAGATTTATATTGGCAGTTTAATAATTTTGACACTTTGTTTTCGACTTCACTCTGTCTTGAGACCAAAGAAAAGTCATTTTGCATAATTAGAGAGAGGTCGAGAGCACAAAACTTAGAGCTGTAGTAGAAGAAAGAAGGGAAAACATGGCTAGCATAGGAACTGGATATGACTTGTCAGTGACTACATTCTCACCGGACGGCAGAGTATTTCAGATCGAATACGCCGGCAAAGCTGTTGATAACAGTGGTACTGTCGTTGCTATCAAATGCAAAGATGGAATCGTCTTGGTTTGTATCAATTCTAATTTATCTCTTTTTTTTTTGTATTAAAATTAGGGTTTTTTTTTTATATGGATTTGTGATTATAGGGAGTAGAGAAGCTAATTGCGTCAAAGATGATGTTGCCTGGATCCAATCGGAGAATTCACTCTGTTCATCGCCATTCTGGCATGGTATGTTTTCCGTCTCTATTTAAGTGTCTTACTTTGACTGGACCAGACTTTTGAATCGTCTTGGTCTGGCATGCTATGTAGAATGTTGGACTTGGACAACTTACTAAATATAGAAAGAGTCACTAATGTTCATCGTCATTCCGGCATGGTATGTTTCCGTTCAGTGTTTACAGGATTTATCATACTATCACTAATGTTAGGCTGGCCTTTCAATCTACCATAGTTTTTTTTTTTCCCCTTTATCTGGGATTGGGATAAGTTCACAGTGGAAAATGGATACATAGTATTTCATAGACAGGACTTCAATTAGTTTGGAATTGAGGTGAAGTTGATTGACTCCTGATTTTATTGCTGACTCCATTCCTAGATTCTTGGTACTTCCACCAGCAGGGAATTACTTGATTTTAATACTATCTAATAGAAGGAGATTTAATTTGGACAGCAGTAGTTCTTAGTTATCTCAAATATCTGACTGGAAAGATGAGAGCTTTATATACGATCAAAAAAGAAAAAGAGGAGCTTTATTGCAGTTAGGATAGGTCACTTGTCTCTAATAACTATTTATCCTGTTTGTTTTTATCTTCCAATCAATTTGCTCCAAGCTGCATAGCGCTGTTCATGTTCCGTTTTGGTCAATGAGATACTCTAAATACAATCTATTGATCATTCTTGGGCTCTTCTGAGAGAAATGGTTAGCTATCTCGAGTTAGTAGCATATTCTGTTAAGAATACCATGAGCTTCTAGTTAATTTATCTGTTTCACTTTGCTATCTGACAATTTTTTCATCTAGCTGCAAATCTTTTCGTTGGATACTTGTGTATTCCTTCATTACCATTCTTGAATGGTGATTCACTTTCTCTATACTGCTTTATTCTTTATATACAGGCAGTTGCAGGTTTGGCTGCAGATGGGAGGCAAATTGTTGCCCGAGCTAAATCCGAAGCTACCCAGTTTGAAAGGTTTGCTTATAGCCACCATGTCTGAGAACAATATAAATATATGTACTTGATTTTTTTTATGCCCTCTGGTTCTCGGGCAATATAGCATTCGTAAGAATACTTTTACATTGTGAAATAACTCGGTGACGACCATGAACAAAATCTAAAAAAGTGTAAGTTTATTTCCCGCTGATAACTTCAATATATGAACAGAATAATCATTATGTTACTGAATCACTAGAAGCATATAATGAAATTACACATGAAAGTATTTGATGTGGCTATGGTATCTCAGTAGTGTTATTATATTGTGATGTCCTAAGCGTCAAATAATAGTGTTTGTGCATTGTGTGGTGGCTTTGAAGGGTAAAGGTCACTTCTTCGGTAAGCTTTTTGCAGTTTAATATAAATGGGAAATGTGGCTCTTATTAGGAGCCAGCCATTTGGTTATTCCAGCCTAGTAATAGTAGATAATATTGCAAAAGTAATATCTTTTTTTAAAAACCGTGGTGTTTGGGTCAACTTGCACGCACCTCGACTAATTCCACGGGGTACCTGCTACATCCCACCAGCACAGGTAGCGGGTATCTCTATCCCCCAAGGCTTAGGCAGATGGGAAGAAATCACCTAGTGTGTTTGCCTCCACTTTGATTTGAACCTGTTGCAAAAGCAGTATCTTACAGCCAGCTAATTAGAGGGAAAATAATAGAAGTGAAACTTCTACTTTGCCAGTAAATTGTTTTCTATTTTGGAAGTGTTCCTTTTACTTGTGAGATAAGTAGTGTTTAAGATGGCATTCAGTACTCGTTCCCAAGGTGAGGTTGAGTGATTGAGGCATAGGAGTTAAGTGTAACATCTGGAGATCTCGAAATCCCAGTTTCAACACTCAGCACTAGCCCATATTCCTCAGCCTTAGTGAGCAGATTTAACGGGGACCTGTACTGGTGGGCTATAGTTAGGTTGTCTTGCGTATTGTGTGGCCTCTATACCGATCCTTAAAAAAAGATGGTATTCATTCTCTTCTGTTGCCATGATTGCAGGAAAAAAGAGGCACCACTTGACTAACTCCTTGTTGCTCTACTCATTTTCTAGCAAAAACTCACGTCCACTTGAGCATAGTCTATTGTTAACAACCTTTTCCTAAGAAAATCCATGAGCTACAATAGCAGAGACTAACTCGCTGTAAAACAATGGCCATCCTCACAGTGTGCTCTTGGCTTTTATGGGATGCTCTGCGATATATTTTATTTGTTAAAGGTTTTTTTAGGTCTCAACTTAAAATTCTGGATAGTGCTGAAAAAGAACTTTTTGTCTAGACTGTTGTTACGTTGTACCTTACATGATTGTCACCCCTAAGTTTCTGTCTCTTGTTGGTGGTTTTGCAATTTGCAGTGTATATGGTGAGCCAATTCCAGTGAAAGAACTTGCAGAACGAGTTGCTAGTTATGTGCATTTATGCACACTCTATTGGTGGCTCAGGTTTGTAGGATTATGTACAGCTGTTTGTATATTGAAGATTTTCTTTTCTGTTTAGTTGCTTTGTGTATGTGTGAAACTTATCAAAGAAAAAAAAAAGTATAAAATTGCTATATATGTGAAACTTTTGGTGTACTTGCTACAGGCCTTTCGGATGTGGGGTGATTCTTGGAGGGTATGATAGAGATGGACCTCAACTATACTTGGTTGAGCCTTCTGGTGTCTCCTATGTGAGTTGAACTGTTTTTTCAAGTACAAGAGATATTTTCTCCACTGGACTCTGCTCTTAAATTCCCACAACAATTTATAATTTATTTTCTAATTATCCAAAAAAAAAAAAAAAAATTATGATTCATTTCTTTGCTATGATCTGGTCCTATTACATTTGATTTATTTAATATGTGAATATATTTTGCATTTGTTGTAGAGGTACTTCGGTGCTGCTATTGGAAAGGGCAGGCAAGCTGCTAAAACGTAAGTGTGTAGGTCTCCTCTCGACATCCTAACTTCAAGATTCAAATCTTCATATATTTCTTGTGATGACATATGAAATCTGTATTGATTGTCAAAATTAAATTACTAATAACTCAAAAAATTTGAAAGCGTATTTATATAGGTAATGTAGAATGATATCCCTACACTTCAACATGAAATACTATAGTACATAGATGTTTTTCCTCCGTGCAACTTTTTAGGAAGTTGTTCCCTTTGCCCTTTATTTAACCTAGCAGCCAGCTAAAACAAAAAAATAAATAAAAAAATAATTCATATCCGAAAGCGAGGAACATAAATCCTGCATAGTGTGATTATTGGGTCTTTATTCTCCATTTCAACTTTGCCAGTAGGTCTGGTTTTCAGAAATTAGAAATCCAGCATATTGTTGTCAATTACAGCAACTATTTTAGCGTATCAGTAAGAAAAGTTTGGGTAAAAAAATTGTGAGTATTTGTATGAAGTGCGAGTTACACCAAGTTAGCTATCTTTTTTTTTTTTTGAAAATACACCAAGTTAGCTATCTAGATCTTGATCTCTATGAGATTTGACTTCTACAAACCAATTGGGTGGACTGAATTGTCAACTGCTACAGCAAGGACGGGTTGTCTTATTACTCTTCTTTTTGATGAAGGCTTGTCTTAATACTCTTCTGTGGCATGAAAGCTCAAGAAAGTGATTTGCCTCCAACATCTTTTGAGTGGTGCCATAAGCTTTCACCCTGTAGATTATGAAAACAACACGTACTTCCACCTTTTTTGTTAAAACAAGAGTAGAAGTATTTGTTTGCATAAAAGACATGTATGTAATCAGTTCCAAAGGGATGACCTAGTGGTTTAGGCATGAAAGTAGTAACCCGGGACAGAGGGAGGAGTACATTATGCAGTCCGAGTCTAAGAATGAAAATGGTGTTAAGGTCACTCAATCAAGAGTTCCCTTATGTATAATCTAACACTTTAATTTGTCATCCCTTTGGCTTACTTTGCACTAACGTTTCCTTTTGCTGATATGACAAATACTAATATGATATATGCAGAGAAATTGAGAAGTTGAAGTTATCTGAAATGACCTGTCAACAAGGGGTTATTGAAGTAGCCAAAATGTAAGTAATTGTTCCAATTTAACTTTATCATTCACAATGTTATTGTATTTATCAACATAACTGATTGTCAAATGATGATTATGTTTTTTGACATTGAGAACTACCTGCAAATCAAGTAGCTTAAGCATGTTTTGTTGCTTTTTGAGCTTTTATTATTATACATTTTTCCAGCAGTTCCACCAATTTAGCTATTATGTGGAAATGTGTTGCTGTGATCTATGATTTCGCTATATGCGTGTAATCTTACTTCTGCTTGAAAGGGTATTTGTATCTCTTCTCGTAGTCTGAATGACATGCTTTTGTTTCTGGTAATCAGTGGTTCTTTATAGTTTCAAAGAAATTAGGCATTCATATATGCTTCTTTCTGGTAATCAGTGGTTCTTTATAGTTTCAAAGAAATTAGGCATTAATATATGCTTTCAACAAGTTTTCTTAATTGCATGCTGGCTATACGATAAATTTAGTGTGGGTACTGCAGTCCATATGAGAGTCATTCTCGGAGATGTTCGACCATCCTAAAAGTTTTCTGCCGATTCCATTGACTACTAGAATATAACTCTTCAGTGCCTCGTTCAATATTTTCTTTGCTGGTATGTACTTCCTCTTTCAGTGTTTTGACAATATGTTCTCTTTGCAAGCAGAATTTACGGAGTACATGATGAGGCAAAGGACAAGGCATTTGAACTTGAATTGAGTTGGATATGTGATGAGTCTAACCGCCAACATCAGAAGGTAACTCAGGATCCTTCTAAAGTAAACTTTCCTTATATAATATTCTAGAAAGTCACCTGTTCCCTTTTCTTCTTTCATTCTTCTTTAATTGCAGTTTGACTAGTCACGGAAGAGTGAGTTTGACTTGTATATTATTCTGTATATCAAATGTTACTCTAAAATACTCATTTGTTTTGGTAGGTTCCTGATAACCTTTTGGAGGAAGCGAAGACTGCAGCTAAAGCCGCACTTGAAGAGATGGATGCAGATTAAGGGTGCAAATAGATTTGTTCTTTCTTTCTTCATGCATCTGGTTATTGAATGATATATCTCTGCCATGTTAACTGGATTTTAGCACCACGGCACTGATCACTGCTGCTGATGAAAGCTTTTATAGTTTCTTGTAATTCTGAACTGTAAGCTCTACTACTCGAAGTTAAAAAATCCAGAGTAATAGTTTGTATTTCAAATGATGAATTCTGATTTTTGTAAGGCTTGATTTTCGTAAACGGTCTTTGGTCTACAAAGCAGGTTAAAGAAACTGATCTTTTCTCGGTTGGATTAAATACTTTTTTCCCTCTTCTGATATTGCAAGAGAATGTATATGCAAAACAAATGATGCTAAACATTGAATAGTTTCTTTAGAATCTTACCATTACCGAAGAATAAAATTCTTCATTCTTGCCATTATTATTTGAAAGCTTGAGTACAAAGATCGTAAATGATTGGAGTTTATTGAGGACAAGTCACTTACTCTCCCTAGTCTGCATATGAAATTGAATATGTATTTTGGAATGCAAACCAAAAGAGCAGAACAAGAAAGAGAAAAGCAAATAGGAGAAAGGTAAGAGAAAAAAAGGCAACGGACGTTTAAGATATTGTTTGCCGCAACATACATCATGTTAGTGTTGGAGGTTGCACGTAATCTTCTTGCAGCTGCGGACGCATTTGTCAACTTTTTCTACATCTGCAATAGCAAAAACATATTTCATTGTAAAAATCATAGTGCACTTCAGGACACAATTGTCTGAAAATTTAGTTTAAGCAATCTTACTTACACCTACAAAATATTCAAATCATTGACACTCCTATGTATATATATTTCTGATCGACTTCATTATTATTATTATTATTATTATTATTATTATTATTATTATTATTATTATTATTATTATTATTATTATTATTATTATTATTATTATTATTATTATTATTATTATTATTATTATTATTATTATTATTATTATTATTATTATTATTATTATTATTATTATTATTATTATTATTATTATTATTATTATTATTATTATTATTATTATTATTATTATTATTATTATTATTATTATTATTATTATTATTATTATTATTATTATTATTATTATTATTATTATTATTATTATTATTATTATTATTATTATTATTATTATTATTATTATTATTATTATTATTATTATTATTATTATTATTATTATTATTATTATTATTATTATTATTATTATTATTATTATTATTATTATTATTATTATTATTATTATTATTATTATTATTATTATTATTATTATTATTATTATTATTATTATTATTATTATTATTATTATTATTATTATTATTATTATTATTATTATTATTATTATTATTATTATTATTATTATTATTATTATTATTATTATTATTATTATTATTATTATTATTATTATTATTATTATTATTATTATTATTATTATTATTATTATTATTATTATTATTATTATTATTATTATTATTATTATTATTATTATTATTATTATTATTATTATTATTATTATTATTATTATTATTATTATTATTATTATTATTATTATTATTATTATTATTATTATTATTATTATTATTATTATTATTATTATTATTATTATTATTATTATTATTATTATTATTATTATTATTATTATTATTATTATTATTATTATTATTATTATTATTATTATTATTATTATTATTATTATTATTATTATTATTATTATTATTATTATTATTATTATTATTATTATTATTATTATTATTATTATTATTATTATTATTATTATTATTATTATTATATTATTATTATTATTATTATTATTATTATATTATTATTATTATTATTATTATTATTATTATTATTATTATTATTATTATTATTATTATTATTATTATTATATATTATTATTATTATTATTATTATTATTATATTATTATTTATTATTATTATTATTATTATTATTATTATTATTATTATTATTATTATTATTATATTATTATTATTATTTATTATTATTATTATTATTATTATTATTATTATTATTATTATTATTATTATTATTATTATTATTATTATTATTATTATTATTATTATTATTATTATTATTATTATTATTATTAATTATTATATTATTATTATATATTATTATTATTATTATTATTATTATTATTATTATTATTATTATTATTATTATTATTATTATTATTATTATTATTATTATTATTATTATTATTATTATTATTATTATTATTATTATTATTATTATTATTATTATTATTATTATTATTATTATTATTATTATTATTATTATTATTATTATTATTATTATTATTATTATTATTATTATTATTATTATTATTATTATTATTATTATTATTATTATTATTATTATTATTATTATTATTATTATTATTATTATTATTATTATTATTATTATTATTATTATTATTATTATTATTATTATTATTATTATTATTATTATTATTATTATTATTATTATTATTATTATTATTATTATTATTATTATTATTATTATTATTATTATTATTATTATTATTATTATTATTATTATTATTATTATTATTATTATTATTATTATTATTATTATTATTATTATTATTATTATTATTATTATTATTATTATTATTATTATTATTATTATTATTATTATTATTATTATTATTATTATTATTATTATTATTATTATTATTATTATTATTATTATTATTATTATTATTATTATTATTATTATTATTATTATTATTATTATTATTATTATTATTATTATTATTATTATTATTATTATTATTATTATTATTATTATTATTATTATTATTATTATTATTATTATTATTATTATTATTATTATTATTATTATTATTATTATTATTATTATTATTATTATTATTATTATTATTATTATTATGTCTTGCTTTAGGCATTTGCTATCCTAAATTTACTAGTTCAATTAATTCATATTCACGCTGATCACTAAGGAGGTAAACCGCTTCCTTCCAAGATGTTTTTGGTTTCTTTTACGAGAAAAAGAAATTATACAGCATAAAGAAATCTAGATATGCACCAGACGAGGCACGTTATACATACCAACTCCAAATTTTGCACAACGATGAATGGAGCAGCCAAATTTGCAGTAATGGAGTGAGTCTGGTTGAGTAATCTTGAGAATAAGACATTTGAACAAACACTTGGTAGCACACTCAACTTTTGCTTCTTCATCAAGACAATCCACTGAACACTCTCCATAACAGGCTAACAGCTCTTAAAAGAAGCTTCTACTAATTTTTGGCTTGAAAATATCAGCACTATAACCATTACTATAGTGATTGCTTTAGCTCCATATCTCTTTCCTTCCATTTTTTTTGCTTTCTAGTTTCTAATGATCCACCAACACAATATAGTCTTCTTTCTATTTATAATAATTGGAATTTTATAACTTCATTTCTTCATGATAAACAGAATTAAATAGGTATACCAAACACTTTTTCAGTCACAATAAATAAAGGTGAATTTACTTTCCCTGGCTATTGGATTGGAAAATCAGATTGCCTCTAATCTGTGTTTCCCCACTCCCACACTTATATTTTAATATATTGAGTTACAATAATCACTTTTTAATTTTATAGCAGAAATAGTATCCATAAAATGGGTCAATATGAGAAGATATTAACACTACTTGTTGAATAATTAACTTGGTATAAATTAGTATATATAACAAATTTAAAGTGATTAAGTTAAAACATCGAAGCACTGATGATTTAATTAAAAAAGATTAGAATACCCTTTTATTCCATTATAAGATCATAAGTGGTCTTTAACTATCAAATTCCGTCACATAATGATTGTATTAAGATCCTTTTGTCTCGGCTTGTAGCTAGGGGTGTACAAAGTAAACCGACAAACCGCACCAAACCGATAAACCGAGTCAAATCGAGAAAAAAACCCGACTAGTGGTTTGGTTTGACTTGGTTTGGTGTTGAAAAAAAAAACCCGACCATAATTGGTTTGGTTTGGTTTGGTTTTAGCTAAAAAAAGTCAAACCGAACCAAACCAACCCGACATTACATTTATTCAATTTTTAAAATATTTATTTGTTATGTAATTTATAAATATTTCTTAAATTTTTTTCGTAGTTTTTAATCTATTATCATATTATTAAAGCTTGAACTTAGAATTTTGAATGCGAATAAGTTTTATATCATATGGATGTTAGTAACTCATATAAAGTCTAAACCAAAACCAAGTCAACACTAATACTAACAAAAGAAATTCAATTTACCACTAGGAATGACAATAATGTTGGATATCTATTCTTTAGTTTTGCATAATTGGTTTAGAGGGTGAAAATACATAACTTAAGTTTTTTTTTTTTTCTTGTCATGTAAATAATACTTATTAGCCGTACTTATTTTAGTATGACTTAGTATTTTTAGATTATGGTCATTTTCTTTATGGTTTATTAATTAGCAATATTTATTTTAACCGATTTTATTATCTTTGTTGAATATTTTAATACAACATCATCACTCTTCTCACATTTTATGTTATTTTCTTATGAAACACCTTAATTACATAGTTGTATCTTACTAGGACTAAAGAAATATTTGAAGTAAAAGTTATATGTTTTGTATCAAGAATATTCCGGAAAAAAAAAACCCGAATAACCCGAGACAACCCGAGGTTGAAAAACCCGAATCTTATTGGTTTGGTTTGGTGTATAAATTTAAAAACCCGACGCAATTGATTTGGTTTGGTATTTAAAAAATTTGAACCAACCCGGTCCATGTACACCCCTACTTGTAGCCAATTCAAATGAGGCATAAATGAAGAACCAATATTGTGTCCCATCCCTTAGATTAGCCTGTCACGCTGTCACACTTCCCAACAGGTCTCATGCCAATTTCTACGAAAATTTGATGTATAAATGTTAAACGAATTTATCTACCTGCTTTTTCCTTGAATTATACAAAAGAGAGATTTTGCTTTTGCTATGTTTGAACATGAACTTTATTTCACTTGAAGTATACATTTAAACCGGTACTTCTACTCAAATATTGAACTTGAAAATACTCATGACTAACTACTACTACTACTATATTGCAAATATCGAAGTTCAATATTTCTTGTTTCTTGTCCCAGTCGTGTCATGAACAATATATATATAGCCATACGCCAAAATCTATTACCACTATATACTCATCTTCATGTACAGATCGATGTTGAAATCGAGCTTGAGCTTTGAGACGATTGAGTACTTAACCGGTGTACCTTCGGGAGCATCCGATAAATTGGAACGATACAAAAAAGATTAGCATGATATTAGATGGAGGTATAATTATGTTGTAGAGAATTAGAGGCATATCACGACTTAAATGCTTATGAGTCGAGTTGATTTCATGAGTAATTGAACTGATATGATCGATCGTTGGATGTGAACATGTGTCTATATATATATATATATATATATATATATATATATATATATATATATATATACTAAGACTACTGTTGTCCCATTCTATGTGCTAGCGATGACCCAGTTTTGGGTTTTCACTGTGTAAATTGAACACTCCAACTTACAAAATGATCATCCTCACACCTCCAAATTTGTGTGTCACGTCAGCATCGGGTGTCCATGAGACACATTAAAGACAAGTTGAGGTGTCTATATGTGCACTCGCAAAGTTGGATTGCTCAGTTGCCAACTGAGGCCAAAATTGAGTGGTTGTTTATGTATTGTGCCTATTTTTTATTCTCATAACAATAACAAACATGACTAGAAATATTATTAAATCCTAGCTATATATTGTCTTGCGGGAAATGAGGGTATGGGATGAGAAAGCCGTATGATTGTTCATTGGAATGCTGCATGCATATCTTCGTGAGAGTCTGCCATTTTCCTGGTTATCAGCAACTGAATTTGACTTTAAAATTCATCATGTAACAAAATTAGCAATTTGGGAAACTTGACCACAAATGCAACAATAAAGCAGAGAAGAACATACTTAATATATACCACATCCAATCTAATTTATTGGGTTCAAAATGTATTACTTATACTTATTTAATGAGTTAATTCCTTTAACACATATACATGATCTAAACCAAAGTTACTGGACCATGATGAACCCATAGCTAATTCACTAAATCCTCCTGTGAGAGCTAACATTATAAGCACTTGTAATTCTGGATCTCTTCCATCACCTTACAAATTTAGAGAAAAAAAACAAAAAGGTGGTTTCTGAAAACAAGGGTACGGTTAATATATCTCTTTTTGTATTCCTCTATTCATTATCCACTCCATAAATTAATGCCATCATGCAACTATTTTATTTATCAAGAAAAAAACGGTGCAAACCCTATAAATAGTGTAGTCTTGTAACCAAACTAACACAACCACCTTTAGCAATAACCCCCCCAAAAAAAACTCCATGGCATACAAGTTAACAGCCCTTTTCCTACTTACACTTTTCCTCATTTCCACAACTACTCCATTAGCCCATGGAGTTCTCATCAATGGCCAAAAACTTTTTGGGCTTAATATACATGGAAGTGTATTTTGTTCAACAACAGGGAATCCACCAGGCCCAGGTATTGCTGGAGTAAATGTTAGAATTTCATGCAATGGAGGTAAAACAAGCCTAGCCCAAGTGTTAACTGATGCTAATGGCTTCTTTCAAGTTGTACTCACTGCATTGGATGGCATACTGTTTGATCTAAATTCAACACCCTGTGAAGTGTTTGTTGATACTCCAATTGCTAATTGTGGAGTTGATTTACCAAAAGGAGTACTAAGGGCACCAATTAGCATTGTTGGTAACCTTATTCAAACTTTGCTTGGACTTATTGCTGACACTACTTGTGGACCATTTCAGTACGTTAAAATTTAAGCAATCGTGTTACGTACTATATATAGTCTGATTCTATAAAAAAAAAAGAATCGCCTAATATGTAATGGCGTATGTGTGTCTTGTAGTACTATTTATGTGTCGACTAATGACTTGTACGTCTCGCCTTTCGATTGGGGTGCGTCCTGAGGGTTAGGTTATTAGACCTAAGCTTCTATAATGTTGTAATATTAAGGAAATGAATCTGATATTTCAAATTATACAAGGAGAAGAATGTTATTATTCATGTTTTTCTCTTACGTTTAAGTGGTTCTCACTCATTTAAGTCATTTTGGAATGTTCGCTTGATTAATGGTGTCATCATGGAAGTGTTCTTATGAATATTACGTCGTCCCGAATTGAATCCGTCAGGTTGGAACAAATTGAGATGAAAGCAAAATGATATAGTTTTAAAATAATATTTTACTAATTATGAAACGGTTGTGATTTCAAATAACTGGAATATTGCATGAAATAAAGATAAAGTTTAGTGATTTTGTGGTTAGAAAATAATGATTTTATTGCAATTATACCAAATTATTGCTGAAGAGTGACTTTCACTTGCTTGTTGCAAAAAAAAAAAAGGATTCACTTGGTAGGAGATCAGAAGAAATCTAATACTGCAAAATTGATGTATAAACGGTTTCTAGCTGGTTGTTTAATGCATACTAACCGATCGAGTCATGCAAACGATATATACAGATAATCCTCCGTACGAAGAAATTACTCAATAAGCAAAATAATTCAACTAGACCAGGAATATTCATGAAGCACAGAAATTGATATTCCATGTACAGATGTAGGGGATAATATACTGAACAGTGTCCTACTCCTAAAAGTCTGTAAAAGTAAACAATCACACAGCTCACTCGGGGCAATCTCGACAGTTGCTGTCTTTACAACAAATAATCACATTTAACAGAAATTAAAATAAAAAACATCTCTGTAACAACTGTTCACATATGCAAAAGCTAATGATGTGCAGGGGCATTATGCAGGGATGAATTTACCTTCAACTGTTACATTTCCAACTTTCACAAAGATGCAGGAAGCATATGTTGATTTACTATTCAAGCTGGTAAATGCCAACGCAAATTTCTCGACCGGCTTTGAGGACCTTTTTTGATAAGATAAGTAAATATTATTAAGGCTCCTGAAAGGCTGTCGAGAGCCACAAAGTCGTGCTGCAAGTCTTCCATGAGCTGAAAAACAAACTCTCTAACTCGAGGTAACAATCTGCTTTCCATGATCTTCCTGAGGAATATGTCTCTTCAACCTTGTGAGCCAGATATCAAAATTTATAGGATAGGGTGTTCCACAAAGGCTGTCAACGTAATCTGCGAATGCTTTCAAGACTGCAGAAATATCTCCTAGCTTCTGTTGGATCAACCTTTTTGACCAAGAGGTTTCCCTCCACTGCAATGCCCCTTCAACCGAATCCAAATTGGGCATGTGACTTCCAGAAGAGAAGTAAAGCATATACACTAGACTCTCTGCATCAGATGCTGAGCAAAGTTTCCCTTCTTGCAGGGCATAGGTAGAGGAGAAATGTAAATTCATTGCAGGACGATCCCTCTCTTCTAAAATAGCATGTCCCCAACCAATGAGAACGAAATAAGGCTGCCTAACACCAGAATTAACAAAAATAACATTCTCAGGCCTGATATCGCCGTGCCGAATGCCAGCTGAGGCAACTGCAGAAAGGGCAGATAAGCAGTCATGGCAACACCTAATAGCCTCGTCAATACCAAATTGGCCAAATCTCACCATATCAGCAACTGTTCTGCCCACTGGACTAGTCACTAAAACTGGGGTCCCACATTGACCAGGGTGAATTATCCGGCCAGATGCATTTAATTGAGGTAGATACTTGCTAGACAATCCCTTTTGCTTCATAACACCCAATACTTTTGTCTGCCTCTGAACTTGATACCACAGCTTCATATCTTCCCACGCTGGTTCCAGCTGAGAAGGATGTGAACCAACATACAAAAATGAAGTCGTACCTGGATCTTCAACAGAAGATGCAATATAATACGGAATCTCTCCATCTGTTAGGACTTCATTTATCTGATAATCCCTCTTCCAGTTTGAATCTTCAATCAGCACAATAGAACCGACTTCCAGCTTCATGGACTTTTCAGGTTCTAACCTGAAGGATTCTTCATGTACTTCAACAATTTCAGGTGAAGCACTACGCTGCTGGAAGCGAAATAAACCATTTCCATTCACCCAGCTATCCCCCAAGTGTCTTTCAATCCTTCTTTCCTGAAGACGAGCGCTGTGGTCAGCAGCCAAATCTTCAACCGAATTCTTTGACATTCCAGCATATTGTGTGATCGAGTGGAAGGTTGCATAAAGTGCCTGTAAAGCCCCGATATCCCCCCAATTAGCATTTCCAAGGTTGTTCCAGATCCTATCGATGGGAGAAATGGTAATTAAAGCATTATTCTTTATCCATTCAGCAGCACAACCATACACATCATTCAAATCCATTTCCAACTTGCTTATATCTCCTTCAACTTTCAGGACCCCACCGTATTGAGTGTCAACTAAAAGAACAAAAACTGAATTCAAACTGAGAGGAATATTGGATCTGCTGATACTTCTCGCAAGCAATACTCTTACAGCAAAAAACAAAGCTTCACCTAAAATTGAAAGAGAAGGTTTACAGTCATTCTCTACTGTAGCTAGGTTTCCAACATCAGACCTTAGAATAGCAAGTTCCAGAATATCATCCCACTTCCCTTGTGGATGCCTTGGGTTCTTTAGCATTACAGCTGCTGCACAAAGACCTCTAAGTTTCCCTTTTGAAATGGCTTTCTCAGCCGGATAGAATCTCAGGTTTGAATTATAGACACAAGAAACATAGAAAGGCAAAGTTTCATCCTGACCCCAAAATGCCTCCCACAAACCTTTCACACTTGCATGTAAAAAATCTTCCAGAGCAAGATAACCAGTTGCTTCAACAGCGCCAGAAGTCGAGGCATAAATAGCACTGGGCATACGAATCAGCTGCTGAAAAGGAACTCCTCCCAAAGCATAATCAAACTTTTGAAGATCTATCAACTCAAAAGGGACATCAAACGAGGGTTCATTACGAGTTGAATTTTCTGTTGTTTCTTCATACCACGTTTTGAGGTTTTCGGCCAGACTTTCACTATCTACAAACCTATGGAGAAAGTCTTTGCAATCTTGAACCCTTCCACCTGAAGATATACTGGATTTTTTTGCACCAGATTCCACAGATTCCCGGTCCGGAGATCGACCTGTAGTGCCAGATAAGGAGAAAAACTGAACCATTAGATGTGTTCCCGGAATTCCTACCCCTGTGCTTCCTTACAAAACGTAAATAAAAATTGCTGCACCAAGAAAATGAAAGTTCAAAGTCCACCAAAAAAGAAACCAAGCCACTCAAGGGGGAATCAATGAATTTCTTTTGCATCTCAAAAAGAATACATTAGGGAGGATATTATGCCACAATAACTAGCACCATCTAAATCAGAATATCAATGGACTAGTGGTGCCTAGGACACACTATCGCTATTAGTTTCTTCATCACCTAAAAATGATATTTCAAACTCAGCGACCCTTTTATAATTGCTAATTTGCTAAAGCCACACACTATCTACCATTCTCGTTTATATACCATATTCATGTTCTTCATTACATGTATAGTTCCCCGACCAATTTGAAGATTTGTAGTCATCTCAGACGACTCGATTCATATCCATGAAAATAAATAAGCTAGCGCTTCTAATTTTTTCACCCATAATAATATTTATGTATTGCAATTTACACCAGAACTATCTGCACCAATTCCTTTTTTCATAAAGTAAGAAGCTGATCGATGGCATCATCAAGATGCATTAGGACAAAAGAGAAAGTCAGCTCCATTACGTAGAGGTTCCTATCATAGGTTCAGGGAGCTAACAAAATCCAAAAACTGATTAAGGATTTAAGGTTATTTAAAAAAGACAAATTGCTCCAGCAAAAAAGATTGAGTAGACATTTTGCTTTCAGAGAGTGACTTGAAGTTGAAACTCCATCAAAACATCTGCAATTTTCTTTCTGTCGAAACACCAAAAAGCCTTTGCACCAACTCCTTTAGTACTATATACAGTTAAGAAGACTCAAAAACAGAATAAATTGGATAGTTTCTGAGGAAGGTATTAGTCATATCAGATGCATTTTTCTGAGGTATATTGGTCAAAATTTTACCTTAATAACACCACAATGAAAATGCTGGTGCATCAACTTTATGAGGAGTGTAAGAAAGAAAAATCATTATAAGACATGCAAACTGTCATCACGAAAATTCATTATAAAACGTGCACAAAGTATTAAAATGTTAATATAATTCAAAAAAGTCATCTTTGTCCTAAAATTTGGCAATCACGAGACCATACAGCTTAAGAACGTATAGAACAAGATTAAATTTGATGCTCACAACGGCAAAAAAATCTTCTTTTCCACAAAACAGATACTTCTAAAAATCACTATCCATGTCCTCAAAATTAAGAAACATAATTTATTGTACCTCAAAATTTAGTTAATCAAAAGCAGGGTGTGAGGAATTAGGTTTTGAACGGAAGGTTTGGACATTCATGATGCAGCCTCTTACCATAAACTAATCAACTACGTAAATAGCAGTCATTAATTCATAAGTAACTATCCATGTTACTCAGTAAATTTTCACTTTTAACCAATGGTGTATCCAGGATTTTTCGTAAGCGGTGTCGAAATTTAATTACTAATATGAAGGTTACTAGATCATTATGCTTAACTAACGAGACAAACATTTCAAGAGGTTTAATACACTGCTACTTCAAATTACAATAAGAATAGTATCACTTTTTCTGCCCAAAAAGACCCTTTGTTTGTTTCTTACGCATGCGAGGTCTGCTTTTCGAATTTCTCAGTTTTCAGAAACAAAAAAGGCTAATTAAGTGGCATATTACTTATCTTGATGGGTTCAATCCCGTCACTCACTAGATAGACACAACTTTTGACCAGTGAACTAAGAAATGGAGTCTGTCAATCGGTGTCACTTCTTTTTATCCTTTCGGATATCATTTTTGGTACAGCTATTTACTAAAATTTCTGGACGAAACAGTGTCGGATGACTTCGCCCTACGTGCATCTGCCCCTGCTTTTGACTTTTTACCTGAAGTCAAATAACACCTATCCTGACCTAAAAATCCAAGATTTCTTTTTGGTAATAAAGATACTAATATTATTATTCCACTCGTTTTAATTTATGTGACATAGTTTGACTCGGCACGGAGTTTAAGTTAAAAAGGGAGACTTTTAAATCTTGTGGTTTCTAACATGCCATAACATTTGTGTGGTTAAAAGACTTTTGAAAATTGTAGTAACATTTATGTGACTATAAAAGCTTCTCATTATGGATAAAATGAAAAGTTTATAATTAGGTGTTTCCAAAAATAGGAATGGGTCATTTTTTGGAACAAACAAATAAGGAAATAGTGTCACAGAAACTGGAACTGCGAGAGTACTAATAACAGGTAATACAAGAGTATATCTTTGAAGAGTACATAGTATTCCTATAGTCTTCTTAAGAATCCAAGTTTCACTCTTAGAAAAGGGGAGAAAAAGGAATACTGCATCAGTATGCAGAAATGCAATTGATCTTAGCTAAGAGGCCGAGAAAGGTATATTTATTGGACAAATAGAAGAACCTGGACAAGTATAAGATAAGCCAGCTAGAATACGTGCATCTCATAACCCATGAAAGGAGCGGCATAATTTGACTAAAATTATACTCCATTGCTTTTGTCAATTCCTTTGTACATATTATTGTTATTTGAATTGTAGCTATCATCTTGAGCTGCATTTTTTAGCCTTTGTTTCATTTTGTAAATCCCAACAGATTCGGCATTTTTTCTGCTTTTCACCTTTGATAACACTGATTCAGTAAGAGCTTTTTCTCTTCTTCTCTCTCATGTTTACAGTTACTACCGCTTTCTGATGTGACTCAGCAAAGAAGGGAGGGAAATATATATAAAGAAAGCTTCAAGCTTCAAATTCTCAGACATTAAACATCTAACTAAGTAGGACTACTTAGACGTTCTTCCAATTTAGTACTTTTATTCCCTATGTAACTCATAAGGACATCTAGTCCTCAGCCACTTTCCATTTCCTCATCAGCCATATTATATTTTTTCTATTGATGACAAGGGAACCCGCACTCCTGTGCAATAGCCCGCAAACCACACAGCCATCAGCCCTATTATATAGATGCTGATTGCTGAGAATTTGTATGGAAGACTTGTTCCATTATCATTTTGATTTTTGTTGTTTTTTGGTATTTGAAGACCCGGATGTTTTGTATTATCAGTATGCAGCAAATGAAAACCCGGATGTTTTGTGAACTCCAAAGACTGAAACCCAAATACAAGTGCAAGATCATCTTCTCTTTCCCTTTTTATTCGAAAAAGACCTTAAGAAAGCAAAAACTACAAACATAAAGAGTGGAACTTTAATGCAAGGACCATAGCAAATTTTGCTTACTTAAAAGATCAAAGAATTCAGCAACCCATTAACCAAAACAAAATTCAGTACCTTAACCGCTATGTGTTAAATTCAGTACAAAAGTCAAAGGTCAAAGGGGTGGCCCAAATCTCTAGGGTTTTAACAGAGAAAATAAAGGAGAAAAAGAAAGATTTATACCTTCCATTTCCGAGAAAAAATCGAAAAATTGAAGTGAAAATTGGCGTTCAGATCTTCAGGTTATAGCTCCGCAAATACAAAGTCTCTCATCTCATCAACTTTCTCTCTCTAAACAAACAAACACGCGCGTGCACTCTCTCTCTCTCTTATTGCCTCGGTGTTGTCTCACCATAATATAAAATTAAAATTTAATAGTATTCGTTTTTATTATTTCTAGGTACATAAAATTCTTTTTCTTTATATTTATATTTATTTTCCTTGTAAGAAGAGACAATGATTATGGGAAACCGGCAGGGGTGAATTTTTGGTATCATTTCATCAGTTTGTGACATGTCAAGATTTTCAAAATTTTGACTAATCATGACTACTTGTCTTTGGACAATATCTATGTGTCCTTTACTTAAGCTTCTATACTTTTTGTCTTCTACACGTCAAAAGTTAAAATAACATTATTTTCGTCCTTTAAAAAAAAAAAAATCGACTTTTGATGGAAAAAAATTGAGAATTTATTTTAACCAAAGTGCATCCGAATATAAGTAACTTTGAATTTCGAGTGTAATAATCTGTTAAAAGCTCCCCTTCTCCTATACTTCATTGGAATAGACCCATTTATGTGCAAAAGTATACCTTCGACCTAAAATCATGGGTTAGGATCAGAGGCGAAGCCAGGATTCGAAGCTTGTGGGTTCGAGATTCTAATTTGTTTAAGTTACTGAGTTCTAAATTAATAATTTATACATATTCAATGATTTTTTCAAGCCAAATACAAAGTTTAGATCAAAGTTACTGGGTTCGGCCGAACCCCCGAATACTATGCTAGCTCCGCCCCTGGTTAGGATGTATATAAAGATACACGTTTCAGATAAAAACTTATTCACAAAAATCATAATAACTCACCACTCAATCGATTAAAGAGGAAATAGAAAGCACCAATTGAAGTCTCTGAATGCGTTTAAATGCTTTATTTAGTTGTTTCTATGTAAGATAAGATACAGGATCGAAAAAAAATTATTGAATACACTTCCCGGCGAAAAGGTTCAATGAAGGTACGGTGGGGAAGGAAAACGCTTTTGAGTATCAAGATTTTCTTTTAATTGAAAAAAGAAGGCCGAGAATAGCCTATGGTATGTCTCATCACAAGGGAGCACACTTCTTTTACCATCATAGAATGAATGTCGGGCATGTATTTATATCAAATCAGTAAATGCAAGAGATATGTACATTTCTTTTATAGGTGTAGACATTTATAGAAGATAAACCATAGTTAAGTGACATGTATTCTTTGCTTACGGACAACCCCCCCCCCCCCCACCACAAAACCCACGCTGAAGAGGTCACTCGAGTAGATATGGTGCTGATTTCTCCTCCCAGAAATTAATTTGGCCTCCTACGCCACTCTCCTTAATACTAACATACACCGATGCTCACAAAAACCGCAACCTTACGATAAATAGTTTCAAAACTAATGCAAAAGCAACTGAGGAATTTTACAAAAAATTTGCCTCAAAAAGTTTGCATCTATTTCACAAATGCAAGGTACAAGAAGCTATTAGAACTGCGTTCATCAATAAATAAATAAAAAGTTACAGTCACCATAGACTTAGTTCAATAAGACCCCAAAACACAGGGCACTTACCAGCTAAGGTACAAGACTAGAGAAGACATCAAAGACAACCAAATAAGAGAAACAAAGTGATTCAACCACCGAACAATAGAGCATTACATTCATCCAAGGTACAACCTATCCGGATAAAACTGTTAAAAAGAAACCATTATCCTAAGCTGGCCCAGTTTGATGAATGTTTGGTCTTTTTTCACATATTTAAAAAAGGCAAACTTCAGAAGAGGAAATCACTTGGCCATCATGACCTTCACAAACTCATCATAGTTAATTTGTCCATCACCATCGACATCGGCCTCCCTGATCATTTCATCAACTTCTTCATCAGTAAGCTTCTCGCCAAGGTTTGTCATCACATGACGGAGCTCAGCAGCAGAGATGAACCCATTCTGGTCCTTGTCAAACACTCTGAATGCCTCCTTCAGCTCCTCCTCCGAGTCTGTATCCTTCATCTTCCTGGCCATGAGGTTCAAGAACTCTGGGAAGTCGATGGTTCCATTACCATCAGCATCCACTTCATTTATCATGTCCTGGAGCTCAGCTTCAGTGGGGTTCTGTCCCAACGACCTCATCACAGTCCCAAGCTCCTTAGTTGTAATGCAACCTATTCAAAACTTCACTATTAGCGTACTAGACAAAGGATCAAACACCACATGAGTCTGACTGCATTTTCCTTTTCAGTTCATACGTATAAAAGAAACCAAACTGTAAAGTTCACCACACGAGACAACTCAGAAGGTAACATCTGCATGGCGGTGGTGGTGAGGATGGGGGGCTAAACCTATGTTACTCGGACTCTCCAAAAATATTTGCCGTACTCGTCTGGGATCCGTCAAAATGCACTACTTTTGAAGGATTAGACGCGCACCCATTGATATTTTTGAAGAGTCCAAGCAACACAGGACTAAACAGAAATTCAAATATACAAATCTCAGTCCCTTCCAAGAGGGTCCGTATTATGCCAAACTCTAGAAGACATATCTCACTTCATATGCTATCTCCCAAGGTCAATGGTAACAGTCTGGTAAGTATTTAAATCAAAAAGCACAAAGAAGTGCCCATAATAGGAGTCCAGACAATATACATGAATCATTTAAGATATTACATCTTTCTGCTACACATTAGTTCAAGACCATTTTATAGCAACATTGTTTGCACATCGAAAACAAGATCCAAAACTGTTGCAAAAGCAAAGCTAGTTCTGAAGTGGTAACTGGAAAAAAATACAGTCAATACATGCAAGTTGTAACAGCTGGAACCCCAAAGGCAACACCATCATGTAAATATACAAACAATAGCTCTTCCTCAAACCAGGATCCTAACTCAATCCTAAAAGCTGGCTCAAGAAAGTGAGGATTACCCAACCCCATATAAAGAGACCTTCCCATCCCAAATGAGCCAATGCGGGACTCAACAACTCCTACACACCCAGGACAAGACATCTGGAGGGTGGACAATGATTATGATTGGTTATTTTGGGAAAAAACAAGGAGTACTAAAACAATCTGGTTTATATTTCTTAGGAAAGTTGACGTCAGCATGACAACATCAAATTTTTAGACCATTATTTGCAGCAACTTATATCAAACATATGATGATTTCACAAAGGAAATTTTCTTTATTGAAGTACAAAAGCACAAGTACCATTTTAAATGCTTACAACTACACAGGATCTGCGTGGAATCTGCTATACACAGCTATAATAAAGACAGAACCTATTTAGGGAAAGTTGATATCACAACAAGACTAGCTATAAAAACAGAAAACTTTGGCCCATAACCAAAACAAGCAAGAACCACAATACAAGGTCAAAGATTCAACCTTTTTTATAAATAAGGCCAAAGATTGGTATCTTTTTCATGTTTCCGAGTAATTACAGAAAAGAATCCTCTGATTTGCATTTTTAGACATCTTAAAAAACAAATATCTCCAATAGGTCTTAGCTGATAAAATATGGCACTCAAAATTCAACAAAAAACATGTGTACTTTCCATTTGCTTAATAGGTTGCTTTCTGAAGGGAGATATGATTCCTATATACGAAATCAATCAATTATTACACAACCCACCTAAACCAAATCCACAAAATCTCAGGTGTAATGGTTCGATGAAATCTAGAAAGCAAACGGAGACTAAGCTAAAGTCACGAAAGGCAGATCTGGAAAGATATTATAAATAAAAAAGAAGAGAAAGTGAGAAACCATCTCCATCCTTGTCGAATAGGCTGAAAGCCTCCTTAAACTCAGAGATCTGATCATCGGTTAGTTGATCTGCCATTGAATGAAAGAGATGGAGAAGAAGAAGAAGAAGAAGATTCCAGAATTCAGAGAAAAATATAAAAGGATGGGGTGGGGGCTGTTTGAGCTTAGCTTCTCACCTCTTTGATTTCAGGGAAAAGAGAAGAAATGCTGTCTTTATAATCAATAGACTTTTCAATGCCTCAAATATAATAATACCCTCTACATTTCTCCTACTTTCCCGCTTTACCCTCCGCTTCTCCTCTTTTTCAAACTTACTAATAATACTTATTTACATACCCTCTCTATTTATTTTTCTCATTTTATATATATTATGGTTGTTAACCTCATTTACATATAATTCTTAACAAGTACCTCTTGTGTTCTATTTGAACATGTTACTTTTTGAAATTTTAGCTTTTTTAAGAAATTAATTATTTATACATATTAAATTAATTTCTTGAAACAAATACAAGGCTCGAACCAAAATAATTAAGTTCTATCGAACTTGAAGGCGTATAAATAGTGATATACAAGAGAGACACATTGTTGCCATCAGATCGTAAATCTGTATCTCTTTTGCCAATAACTTTTTTTTTTATTCAGTGTTTGATACTTTTTTTCAAATTTGATTAATCTAAATTTACATAAAAGAATGTTCACTTTAAGAATTAAAGCTCTTTCTAATTTAAAAACTAGAGTTATTAAATTAGGTATAAATTTACTCGCACAAAATATTTACGTCAAGCCAATAAATGCATAATATGTATTTTTAGTACTTAATCGTAATAATTAGTATGCACACTCAGCTTATTAAACTACTAGTGAATTTGACCGCGCTATGCGCGACCCTAGAATATATTCTCTTGTACAAATAAAACAGAATTTATATTGCAAATGCGTAAAAAATAGAAGTAACATGATAATGAAAATAAAAGCTTGCATTAGAAAAGGAGTAAAAATAAAGAGCAAAGGAAAATAAAAAGGATTTTTCGTTCAAACTCTTGCTTTTTGTTTGGTTGTCCCCATACTTGAAAAAAGAAACATATTTTTGTTTGATACACAATTTAGAGTTCAACACAATCTTCTGAATCTTCCTAATTGAAAGTTTTGAAAGATTTACCTTGAATACAAAGCACAATTTTTGGCACCATCTAATACCTCTCTTACTTGACTTTCTCTTGTTTTTCTATTTCACATGATCATGCATACGTATCTCCAATCATAATCCATCTGGTCATGCCATTGTAATTGTCTTATCCTTGGATGCATAATTAACATTGACTCCTATTTCAAGTAATGCTTATTTTTTTCGCTGCTTGTAATTGCATCCTTTGGCCAGTTCTTAATTTTCAAGTACTCATCACGGTACATAATTGCAATACCACTCATAAGCCCAAAGAAAGAAAATATTAAGGAATAGAACGAAAAATTAAGCGATAACTTTATTTCCTTATACATTAACACATATATAAATATAACAATGAGAATGAAAAAAAAAACTGAATCATATTCACAGTAGTTTATTGACCCGTTTTCTTAAGTACTAAATTTTTTTCTTCATGACTTTTGTAATAATTTCTAACCATTGTATTTTGATTTAATCAAATCAATTAACAAAGAATAAGAAAAGATACAGGAAACAGTTAAAGAAGAAAAAATAACCAAAGAAATGCTTACAAAATGTCTTCCTAACGTTGCAGACCCCCAACTGGAAGTATGAATATATTGTTTTCTCTTACTACTAATTACTTTTAATGTCCTAAATAAACGTGTATGAATCTATATAATAAAGGAGGGTAACCGGTTAGTTTCATCACCTAAGTAACCTACATAAGTGAAATAAATAAAGAAATAAATAAAGAAGACAAAGAGTCACTATTTAGCCTACTTATCTATCAAACATTATTTTCACACACAAAAAACAACAAAATTAAAGAAAATGCCAAAAAGAATTGATGATCAAGTTAGCTATGATCAACTTTAGATATAAATATATGATTCACGTTCTCAATAGAAAAGACTAGAAAGTAGTAACAACTATTTTTAAGTTAATTAATAAATTTATTATAATCTCAATCGCAAGAGACTTTTCGGATTCTTTTTCCTCCATAAATAAGGAATTCAATGTTGGAACAATAATAGCTACTTATGCATAATGTACGTAGTAACTTGCAAGTAAATAATAAATTTCTCCATGAATAAGAAGAGTGGAGTATTAATTATTGAGCAATTTATTGTTGTTACAATAAAATACATAAAAAGATAGGATAAAAAGCAAAACAAATAAGAAAAAGGAGAAAAAAGATAATTGTGTTTCTAGGCCATAAAAAGGTGTCACATCATCTTTCTATTGCCTAGCTTTATATTATATATAGATTTAATTATATAAATAGTATAACCACATAATGCTGGTAGATATTTACTTATTTTTGTACTAGTTTTAAAAAGCACGGTAGTCAAATAAAATGGGGGGGCTTTCTCTCTCCTCCATTAGCGAAAAACGCGGTTTTGTACGCGGTTTGTGCCTATGCATTGTCGCTTTCGCCCTTTTCTCAACACAGCCTTAGTGGAATCTATTATTTTCTCCATTCGAGCCTATTGATTAGCATCTTTCAAATTTTGAACTGTAGATTTCATATTTAATGATAGATTTTACAGTTACATATATATCATGTCACAGGACAGCCTTAGTGGAATCATTAAAGCTTGTATGTTGACCACAACGTATATACAGGAGCATGCATGTGTTTGCTCTGTCCTTTGATTCAAAAGGTGACTAGTATATGTAATAATCTATTATTAAATAAAGTATAAATTAATTCGTTTAAATATGTATAGGTTGCTGTGTGCATGCGTGCGTGCGACTGTATGGTGTGGGTGCATGTGTTTGTCAGTGTGTGTTTGCTGGTTCAGAATATGACAGCTACTTTTAAATCAGTTTCTATCTAGCTTCATAGTTGTCGGGTAAGTTAAACAATGCAAATTCAATAATGACGGGGACAAGAGAGGCTCTAATGGGGGCAAATATGCAGTTGTTGCCTGTTCGCTTGGGTGGTGGCCGTGCGGATTCAAAATTTAAATTTTATGAGTTTAATATTTTACTGGCAGTAAACTCATTGTACTTACAAAATTATACGTTCAAAAATTTAATATCTGTTAAAAATATTGGAATCGGTTGAAGCCGTAAATGCTATGCTATCATCTGCCTCTGGGATGGAAATATTTATAGTAGTGGAAGCAGATTTTGGTGCCAATAGACAGTCAGCCATTGGCACTACCTGTCCTATATATTTAACATGCATTCATACCAAACCAAAATAACTTAAAAAAAAAAAAGGAAAAGAAGATATCTGCAACTCTGTCTCACTATTATTTTCCATAAAAACACTAAAACAAGAACTTTTACATGCCAAAAAGTAGATTGTTTATCTGTAACGAGTAACAATCCCTTTTTCTCCCACTAATCTCCAGAACTGCTAAGAAAAATACTTCCAAGAAATCAAATAGAAACTTATTCTCGAAGGAGAGGCAGTTCACATGTCGCTCTGGCCAATGCACAACCAAAAAATGAAAAAAAGAATGCTAACTACCCATAACCTAAACATAACGGAAACCAGCTTGAACATCTAATAATTCATTCACTAACAAACGAAAAAGAAAACCCGAAGGATCCCTCTTTTTCTCCCAATTTTCTAGCTATCCTCATTCTCTTTCGAAGTCACTCGAACTTGAACTTGATCCTGACTTGTGGGGTTTTCTTTCTTGCCTTTAACATCACCTGTAACTACACCTGTCTCTTGAGGCACCTCAACTGCACGATCTGGCTTTTTAGTGGTTGTTTCCTTATCTTCTCGTTTTACAACTTTCTGATCTACTTTTCCAGCATCAGCTTCACTTCTTACAGATAAAACAAATTCTTTAAGACTTAATTCCGAATTCTTGGATGAGCTGGCTTCACGTGGTCCAGTTTCTGATTTTTGTTGAAGGCTCGCGTTTGGTTTATCTATATCGTCTTTCAAGACTTGTTTCGTAGATGAGTCTATCCCGACATCCTGTGAATGTAAGGAATCTCCCTTACTTTTGGAATCTCTTGCATGGACATCGCCATCAATTGAATCAGGAAGAATGTGTCTGTCAGCACTCTCTTCAGGGAGACGCTTATGAATCAAATCAACATCTCCAGTTGGTCTTGGTTCAAGAGTTGGTAATCCTACCTCATGGTCTTTCAAACTTGACACCTCATGCACTGGTCCATTTTTCAAACTCTCAGATTCTTCAGCTGCCACCTTAGCATCAGGTGGCTTATGAACAGACTCAGGACTCCTGGGAGAGTTGATATTAGGAGGAACTTCTTGGATCTTTGACACATTCAAGCTCTCCATGGTCCCTGCTTCCTCAATCGAAACAGGTGCCTCCTATAAATCAGAATTAGATTCACTTAGACTTGTTTCGTGATACAGATCAATGTGAACACATAATACAAGTAGAACTTTCGTGATACAGATCAATGTGAAGTCATAGTACAAGTAGAACTATATTGATAACTCCTCGAGTTGGCAATCATGACATTGGAGGCTTCCAGCATATCATCAAGAGCTTAAAGAAATTCAAGAGAACATGGAAAGAGCTAATTGAAGCTGCAGATTCTGGGCATTACAAAGTTGACTGTGATCGGGAGAGAAGGCCAGGTCACCAGCAGTGGCATTTGCAGATTCATCTCCGCTATCACGGAGCTCTGCCAGAAATATAATATTGCGATCGCGATGGCGATCTCGCGATCGCGAGAGTGTGTGGCCAGAATCCGAGGCTTAGTGTAGAGGCTATTTTAGTCAACTTTTTAGTTGTTTTTTGTAGTTACTATAAATAGCTAAAATTATGGTTTATTTCATTAGCTAGATTTTGATTATGGATGATGATGCCTATTGTGAGTTGGAGGTTGTCCCTAACCTCTTCAATTAAATCTATCTTATCTACCTTCTAGTGAGGTAATTCTTGTATAAGTCAAATTTCCCTTATCCCTTCGATTGTATCTTTTATTTGAAAGCTTAATTAGTTTATTTCAAGTTAATTTGCTGCTTGGGATTTACTATTTACATTCTATTATTTGATATAAACCTTTCTTTCTTCTATCCTTGGATTAAGATTAATAGTTCTGTTTGCATGGGTTCAAATAATAATATTCTGGGACCAGCAAGGGTGGCTCAGTTGGCTGAGCATGGGGCTTCCATTGGAGGTCTCCGGTTCGAAACCCCCTGCCTATGACAGTAGAGGATTTGCCGTCTGGGTTGAGCTCGTCGCACGGGACTTGCCTAGTGCGGGTTATCTCTCCTGTGTGGTTTGCAGGCTATTGAACAGGAGCGGGGTTTACCCTGCGCACACCCAAAGGGTAGCAGCTGTGGGTTCCCTTGTCATAAAAAATAACAATATTTTGGGGTTGTGTATTCCCTCAACGACTTGATTTTATCCATATCCTTTTATTTGTTTTTCTCTACAACTTCTAAGGTGTCCTTGGCGTTGAAGACTTAACTTCAATTTCCTTGAATCTTCCTGGGTTGTGAGCTAATATCATTTATGCCAACAAATGCACATGCCTTTTCAGTACAAATATATCGGTCGCTGGAACCAGGTTTAGCTTTACATCTACATACTGAAGCACGTCCTTTCAGTGTGTTTGACACACCTAAAGAATTGCTCGAACCAGAACACCATATCTAACCTTCTTCATTTAATCTAAGGTCCAAAACTTCTTGCCAAGACTAAGGAATGCACTTCACGTTCTATGAAAATGTCACTAGGCATTTCTTTTGCCTCCAGTAAAGTTCATTTTTTGTTCTAACAGACTTAACACTCGTTACGATGAACCAGGATTTCCAAATTTAACATCATTTTGATAGTTTTGAACCATATTTTGCCATTCAAGAAAAAAACGGAAAAGATTGCAAGAATTATTTCTTTCCAAGTAAATGATCAAAATTTTAAGCCATTTACCATCAGGAGAAGGTGGGACACTACCTATCCAAGATTTTTATTATTGAAGTAACATGAAACTTTTCCGTAGACGAACAGAGGAGAAAACTTCATTTCCAAGGCCGAAATGGAAACAAATGGAAGAGTCCAAGAATAGAGTATTCTGTGATATCTTTTTTGATCGGTAAGGTATCCTAATATTGTCTGGAGAAACCATTTTGAACATGCAAATATGGAGATATATTTCTCCAATTCTCCTCGTGCCCACAATTTGATTATGAGGTGAGACAGAGATAAAATGAACTTAAGCTTAAGACTACTGATAATTTTTTATTAATCTACAATTGAATGAGACACAGAAAAAGTTACAAAGATATACAGGAGAGGCTTGAACAATTCAGATCCTACCTTGAACAAGAATCATAGAGGCTTATCTGAGGCTCTGTAAGCCAGCTTTATTAGCAAAACCAAACTTGTATCTGAGATATCTCAATTAAGTGGTACATATTTGCTAGAAGAAGACACGAGAGAAACAGAAAATCTCCAAAGAACAACGTAAAAACAAGATTGTGGCATCACTATTTCAGTTTTCAGAAACTAAACCCAGAATACCACGAAAGAATTTGCCTCTCCATTCATACTGTTTAACTAATAGATACAAACTGGAAAAAATAGGGTTGGAGGAGGGGGAGTTATCTTCGTTCCTATCACTATGAGTTACCAGTGGACCTTAGACATCACAACCAAACAGTTTAACGAAAGCATCTCACACTGTTAATACAGGGTTATACCGTGGTGAAAATATAACTTTGACATTCAAATGTGCACATGTTCGTAAGATGGAACATGTGTATGGTTACCAGATTATTTACTGAAATCGTCCTAGTTATTTGTAATCAGATGGTTGTCTCATTGTATGAAAATACATGGTGTAAAAATACAACAACAACAACATACCCAATGTAATCCTATAAGTGGGGTCTGGGGATGGTAGAGTGTACGCAGACCTTACCCCTACCTTAGGTAGAGAGGTTCTTTCCGATAGACCCTCGGCTCAAGTAAGGCAGAATTACAGCATTTATGAAAACATAAGCAGTAACAACATCAAGATAGTAAGAAAACTAAAGCAGAAGTGACGACAAGTAGCAACATGCTGTAAAAATACAAAAAAAAAAAAAATACATGGTGTATGGTCTAAAACATAAGTTAGATGAATTGGAAAATGATTTGTTTCCAACAATTCTCTTAGCCTATATTACATCACTTCAAATCCAGCTTATTGTTTGGTTTTTATTATCATATGCGATTAAACATAATTGGATTAAGTAAATGAGAATTAAAAACTATTTATAAACATCAATTTTCAGTTATCTCAAATAAGAACAATTTAGGAGAAAAGCTAAATAAGGTGTATTAAAACATGATATAAGCTAAGATCTTGGTATCACCCAATTTAGGCCAAATAGATTAAAGAATATGCATGATAACTCTCTTCATCAGTAAAAGGATTGATTCCTCAAGCTTTGCAATTTATAGTACTGAATAGTGAATAATACTAATTACTTACTTTTGTGGACGATTTCGAATCAATAGATGCCTGACTATCGGCTACAGGCACTGGAGGAGCATTTGCACTGCCAAAGACTTCATCATTTTTTGATATCTCCAACTTCTCAGTTTTGTCCGTTACCGCCTCTCTCGGCCGCAATTCTTGGGAATCTACTGATGAAAATACCTGTTCCTTAGTCGGAATGGACTTGTCAATGTCTTGAGTATTTTCCACCGTTTTAACCAACTCAGGGACCAGCGCCATTTCAGATTCTGGAAGCAGATCTGAAGCAATTGAGGAAGAAGAAATGTTTTTCTTAATGGAAGGAGGACTGGCATCATAAATAGGTTCCACATGTGAACTCTCGTCCACTGAACTGACTGTGATGTTCAGATCTGACCCATTAGGTGAAGGTTGCTCAGAGATGGTTTCAACATCTGGACTTGATCTCACTACTTCTTTGTCAGCAAAAATCCGTTCACTTACTTCTGATGATGACGAGGAGCTTGACTGACTACTGTATTTCTTTTCAGAAGTTGCTGACTTTGAAGAAATTTTAGACGGATCAAGTTCCATGGAACTGGCTGCTGTTTCTTCATGGAACACAATTGGTCCCACTTTATGATGATTTTCCACATTATGTAGTGTAAGATCAGTGTCATCGAGTTCAATATCTCTCTTCTCAGCTGCACCTAGGACAAGACATTCTACTTCTTCGGAAGATTGGCTTCCATGTCCAACATCCTCGGAAGCATGCTCTATCTTAGATATTATCAGCTCCGGCTCCTTGAAGATATGTTCATCTGTTTGGTTTTTCCCTTCCAGCTCTTCATTCAGGTTCTTGTCTTCCAGATCTTCAATTGAACCCTGTGACTCCGTTTCAAGAACAGAACTTGCCTTGGACTCACTGATATCGCTAGGTTGCCTTTGAAATGGTGAATAACTTGTTCCTTCAGAAGCCATTACATCAGGAACAAAATAAGGTCTAAAACGGGTACTATCTTTCTTGTCTTGCTTGTTCATCCCAAAGATTGAGGGTCCAACACTAAAACTTTCATGCCTCCTTAAAAATGGCTCTTTTGGTTGAGATGTGATAAACTCTTGTTCTAAAATGTCTCCTGTAAGATCAGGTTTTTCTTCACTCGGGTCATAAGGAAGATCGAAGGGGTTTCGCCTTGGCAACAAAATAGATGGAGCAGAGCCAGGGATAGGAGGCAGTCCAAGGTCATAGTTATCATTAGGAAGATCAAAGGGGTTCTGTCTTGCTGTTGAAATGGGAGGGATGTTTGATGGAAAATCAGCTGTTACAAAGTCTATTAAATTCTTCTCGTCTACCATGTTCTTTCGTGATCTTCTCCTTTGAATAAGACTCTCCAATCGTTGATTCCTTTCTAGCTCAGAGGTTCCCAAGTCCATTAGATTTCTCTGGTCTTCCTCCGTCCATGTAATAGCAGACTTTGGATCTTCTTTATCTCGTGTTTCTTCTTCATCTTCGCCATCTTCGTTCTCATCATCTGCAGCTTCTAGTTCTTCCTGATCATCGTCAGAACCGTCGTCAGATTCATCATCATCACTCTCGGAGGAATTGTTGCTAGGACTTTCAGAAGGAGCATGAGAAACATCTTGCGACAACAAACCGACAGGTTGAGGAGTGTCTTCATCTAAAAGCGGATGGAGCTCATCAAGCATTGGCATAATATCAGCTATTGAAGCATCTGGAGAAGAGCTCTCTGCTCGATCAGACCCTGAATATAAGGCCTCCTCTCTATGTTTCCAAGGTGAACCGGGAGGAGAATCAAGATTAACCCTTCTAGAATCAAAGGAATCAACTGATTTGTCATTCTCAAATTCAACGCTCTCATCATCAACCTGATTCTCCATAAGTCCCGCATCACTAATTTTCTCGTCATTCTTTTCATTCTTCTGCTCATAAAACTCCCTTGCCACTTGCCCAGAAACCCCACCAACTAAAACTCCACCAACTAGAGCAGAATGATCACCAAACCTTTTACCCCTATGAACCTCACTAAGCGGTGATTGGTCTACTTTATCCCTCTCTTGATCAGTATATCTCTCAGCACGAGTAGCATCTCGTGATAACTCAGTTTCCAAAGGCACTATATGATCAGTTGCGTTTTCTTCCCATTCATACTCAGGTATATTATTAGGCTGACCATAACTTAGTAAAGTTCCAAGCAGAGCAGCAGTGCAAACAAGAATAGGGGAAACAGACAGCAGGAGGGAAAACACAAAAGGAAATGTTCTATACATAAATGCCAAGAAACACAACATACCCACAAGGAATGGATGATTCCAAACTGTCCTATAACACACTCTAATATGAAAGATTACAGCTTTCCTCATTTTAACTCCAATCTCTAACAACCCAATACCCATCCCTTTTATCACACCCTTTTTGATAAACAAATGAAGCAATGAGATCTGAACATGTAATTTTTCTTCACTTTAGATCAAGACAACGAATTACAGCTAATTTCAAAGTGCATCAAATAAAAATCCCACCTTGACAAATCAATTCAAACACGATTATCGAATTTGATGACCACCAATACTTCCTGCGAAAGTATGAAAAGATATTCATATGCAAATAACAAGAAATGATGAAACAAAGAGAATTACCAAAAGAAAATGCATACCAGCTATGAAATAGAGATCAAATCCACAAAAACCCATCAACTGTTTCTTATGTGGAGGATTAATGGGTCTTTGTGTTGGTAATTTACTAGTCTAAATTTGGCTTCTTTCTCATTCAAAATTCTCCTTTTTTTTTTTTTTAATTTTTCTTACTCCCTGTAGTGTAAATTTTGATCCATCATATGATTTGAAGAAAAATAGGATTTGAATGAGGACATAAAGAGAGCTAATAGGGGTGTAAATCCAACAGCAAAATATGGGATATTGATTTACTTGTTGTTGTTAATAATGGAGGTCTTGTTGATGATCACTCGTTAGATTTAGTTATGGCTAATGGTTGTCAATGGCAGGGCAAGACAATAGTTTAGCTACTTTTCCATACTTATAATTAATAGTACCAATTAAGACCTGAAAAAGAAAATGAATATTTTCCTATAAATATATTTCAGGGTCATTTTCAACAGTATGATAGGTGTACTCCAAATTGATAAATTTATTTCAGTCAATTTGATTGATTAATTAACAGAATTAAACAAGGCATTTTTCTGCCATTTGAAATTAAAATTAAGAAACTAGGCCAAATATATACTCCGATTTGCACTTTTCTCATTTGAAAATGAGGATAGTGTGTGTCAAAAAAGAATTTTAAACAATCTTTTGTCGACTTTCAAAAGGTTTTTTGCGATTTACTCATTTTCCATAAATTGGGCTAGGAAATTTTTATCTTCAAGAACAAGAGTTTGAGATTTTGTGAAACTCAACTTCTAAATCACTTTTTGAAACGTTTCTTATAGATCGCAAGGGTGGAACGCTACTTAAATTGCATCTGCGAACAAGACTTATAAATTCCATTTGCGATCACGACCTATAAGTCGGATGTTGGTTTTATTGTTAGCATTAGAAATATACTATTCTGGCATAAGACTTGAGATAGTGAATTTTAGAAATACGATTCAAGCTAACGTCATCTCCCATATCACCCTTTACGTCAGTTAAACACATGTAAATCACATTTCACTTATGCATTTTGCATATTTTTGTAATTTTCACAAAAATTACATGCAAATAAAATTTTCCGTTCAATATTGCACATTTTGGGATAAAAATATTTTTATCGTCTCAGTGTCCGCAGGTAGTCCGCATTCTGTTTTCAAATGAAATTGTAGATGAGTCAGTTCAATCATCCCTATATCAGTCGCTTGTTAATTCAACACTTTGTTTCGCAACTTGGAAAAAGAGAAGGAAAGAACAGAAAATGAATTGAAAAAAAAGGAACTTGAAAAACAGACTGAATATTACTACAACTATTAATGTGCCAAAAACTACAACTAATTAGAACATCTTCAAATGATAGACCAGCAATATACATTTCAGGGGGAAGTAGTTGTTAGCTGTGATATAATTGCATATTGTTACAATAATTTGCATATTAAGTAGTACTAAACAAAGTTATCATGAAGAATAATGAAAGACCAAAGGAAAAAAAGAGAGAAACAAGTAGCTGCTTCTCATGTCTACTCGCTTTGTTTTATCTGTTTTGAAGCATTTGGATCAACTTTGATCTCGTTGTTACAACTCATCTGCAGATCTTCAGTCTCGTCTGAACTTTCCAAATTCGACGTTGTTTCATCAGTAGACGATATTCCATCCTCCGACAACTCGAAACTATTGTCTGGTGCTGAGGATTCGCGTATTTCAGCTGTCACATTTTGGTCAGAAGGCAATGGAGCACCAGATTTAACAAAATCAGACATTGTCTTGTCCCCCTCTCTCATGCGTTTGGAGTAAGCGACGTAGTCAAAACCTTGTGTGCATTTCCCCCCGAACGAGGACTCAAGCTTGTCCATATCAAACAGATCTTCCATTACTTTTTGAGTATGTACATCATTTGGATAGACAAACTTCACTTTCTTGTATGTCCTCTTCTCAAGAAATGGTTTTACCAACTGCAAGATGCAAAAACAAATGAAAATCAAGGCAAAGAACCAGTTCATGCTGGTGAGTTTTTAGCCAAAATTGTCCCTTATCTATGGCAGTAGGTCTATTTTGTCCTTTAAACATAACCCTGAGCATCTTTATTCCCTTAAGTTGCTAAAGTGGAGCACCTTGCTTCCAACTGACAGGATGACTTCAAAATCAACTGTGACTACTAAAGACAATGTCGAGTATTTTGGTACTACGAATCACAATCTTTTATAAACAGAATTTTTTTTTAAATGCTTTAGAAAATTCAGAGTCAAAGAAAAGTTTTTTGATTCACCAAACAAGAATAATGTCCCTCTTTAACAATGTAAGTAGCATTTGATATACTATGATTCATGGTGTGCAGCAAAAAACTGTAAATGGGAAAGCTTAACAAGTTAGAGGCACCTACGATCCAGAAGGACTCGAAAATTTTTGGTGGATTATAAAGGATTGCAAGGCCTAGCCTCTCCGGATAACGATCTTGCAGAACACGTGCTGTTTCCCTAGTCACCTTCACTGATATGCTTGACATGTTCCACCCTTCAAAGTCGATTAACCAAACCATTCGCTCCTGGCCCAGTTTTAAATCCAGTATGGCATTCTCCATGCAATAGACTAAATATCTCATTTGCTTCTCTACTGAGTAAGGATTCTGAGTCGCCAGGAAAATACGAAAACATCAGGAAAAAAGAAACAATAGTTGATAGAATCTCATTGGGGGAACTGCTTTGTTATTTATGTACCTGTATTCCAGGCCTCATGACAAGCACTGTCCTTCCATGCTTATCAAAGTAGTTGGCTTTGTAAACTTTTCCATTTTCTGCTTGTTGAGCAATATCATCCTAATTAGACACAAATTGTTGATCAACATATTTCACATAAAAAGCAAACATATGCAACTAAATACTCATACAAGCTTTCCTTGCAGAAAAATGTAGCATAACAAATAATTGGTGAAAAAATTGAAAGTAATCTACACAGAGATGGTATCTTTGACAATTAGCAGGATTTGTTCTATATAATGATCAAGGAGCAGGAATTTCTATTTCATATAATATCCGTAATATATCCTCTAGTGTATAAGATTCTTAAGATGCATGTGCTGAGAATATTAGAATGAGATCTAAGCTCAGTTATACTCCTAGAAAAATATCCACTTCATTCAAACTAGAAAGTTTGCTTGTTAGCCATGAATAATCTTGAAGTGAAAGCAGCCAAAGATGTTCAGAAAACAAACTAGAGTCTATTTCAAGACGTAAATTTCAGAATTTTTTCTTTGTTAGCTTTTTTGGCGGAAAATGGAAAATATTCATGATATAATAGAGTTTCAACTCCTTGCACGAGTAGAGAGATTTTGTAATCGTGTATTGTGTCTAGCCAAGCACAAAGATTTTTATATTCTTTACTAATAGTATGGAAATAGGGCAAGGAACAAACTGAAGTAAATGAACTATATATCTTCACTATGCAGTTTTCTATAATATCCCTGCATGAAACAAGCAATTATGTCGCCTCATGAAGTACGTACCCAGCGGATCATCTCTGGTTTGTTTTCAAGTCTCCATATGAGAGTTTCTTTTAGCATCTTGGCTGTCCTTTTTGTATGCCAATTCCGTGCCCTGAGAAACCTTAGAACTGATGCGTCCGAACACATTGCTGGAAACTTGTCAACAGCAGGACCAATCAGCTTTCTAACCTCATTGATCTGGATCACAAAGAAATGGATTAGTACACATTTAACAGATCAAGCTGCATAAATACTTTATGTTCCCATCTAAGGATGTCTTTTTGTTACTCCATATCAGATTCATACTTGCAAAAATGCTGTCACAGGATCATGGCTGGTTAATGATCATAGTGAAATATAGTCTGAATATTATAAAAGAGAATGGAGTAGAAACCTTAGCTTGCTGCTCTGCACATGACAGAGACAATTCAGCTCCTTGCAACTTTTTGGATGACATATTTACTGAATCTTGATAAAGGTAGAGAAGAAGGAAGCGAACTGACAACAGCACGGCACAATCTCATAAGATATAACAACAATTAAAAGTAGCACAATGGTCTGAAGAATACAATTCTTCCAATAAGAAGAGAATTAAATAGCTATAACCACTTAAGCTACGTTAGGAGTAAGGCTAATCGTCTGGAGAAGATCAGAACAGAAAGTGTAAAGTATGTTTCATTTTACTTGGGACTTTTGTACTAGTAATGAATCAGGAAAGAAGATGAATTATGCACCAGTTTGAACATAACAAAAGGAGAAACGAAAAGATAGAACACAGACTTCTATATCCTCCGACAGAGCATAGTAAGCAACAATATGAATTTCTTTGCACTCTTGACGTTAGGCTGGGAAATAGATGCCATTAGTATAAGTCTTATTTTACACCAATATTTAGAAGAGTATTTAATTGAATCACATGTGGAACATAAAGAAAGTGTCCAGTATGATATCAGCCTTGTTGGAGTTGTTGCTCAACGATGACTTCAACTCTTAATCATTCCCATCAAAGACAACTTTTCTCCTTTTCGTTTACATCAACAAAATTAGGCCATTTTCATGATTTGTTTACATCAGAAAACAAAATTTGTTTCTACATGCCAAATGCTGTATGATTGTTCAGAATAGCAACATGGAAAAATATGAGCGGACACACAGAGAGTGCGAACAGGGAAAGAAAAGGAAGAACCACAACTTTTTGCAATTCCAATCATCATAAACAGAGATAGCAAAAACAATTGAAACTCCAAGTAACATACATTACATACATAAAGAATAAAATTGCTTAATCCCAAATTGCAGAATCATAAAAGTTGATTCCGCTTTCAAGGACTCTCCTTGAAAATTTTAACAAAATTGAAATTCCAATGGAAGGACATGGCTATCCATTAAATGACATCTCAAAAACTAGAACATCATCACCCAAATTGAAAAAATGCCAAAACTTCTGAATAACCTTTCAAGGAGAGGGATGGACTACATTACCTTAGGAATGGCAACAATCATAAGCAAGAAGAATATCATTACCGATGATCACACTTGTAGATAAATTCCGTAAAACTAAAAATTGAATAGAAGGAGAAAGAAGTAATAATACATTACCAATGGAGTTGAGTTTTAGAAGAGAGAAGAAAACCCATAAGCAACAAGAATGCAATGTGATGGAACCGTTTGCCAGAAAATGTAGGAAAATTGGATAATAATGGCATATTTTGTTGGGAAAAAAACAAGCATATGTTTCAATCAAGAAAGCTCCGATATTTCAGCAAGCAAACGGATGCTATAGAAAAATGGTTGACAAAAAAATGAAGTGTTGCTTGACCAACGGTTATTCGGACACGTTATAAGACATCTCATTGAAGATTTTAACTACTTTTTGAATAATGTTCAGTTTAAAAAAAATAAAGTTTGCACCATATGCTATATAACACGGTCAAGCTATAGTAACTCCCACTAATAGTTCATGCATTATCTCTGTTTAGGTCCTATAATCTCCCAAGTTAATCATCTATCATCACATTCTTTTTTCAGTCATACATACACATAAATATATCCTTGTTTAATCACCATACTGTTTCTTTTTCTTTTTTTTTCCAGTATTGCTGTTTTCTTAAGCTTTACTCTCTTCGTGGGAAAAAACTATGTGAATTCTGATACTAAATTCTTAATTTTCTTGAGATAAAAGTTACTACATATTTTAGAAATTACGGAACAAATATTATAGATCAATTCATTAATATAGGTATCTAAAAGATGTTTAAAAATGATGATCCAGGGAAAATTTGTTTTACTTCGCAAATATTATATTGTCCGTGGTTATAAGTTATAACTCTACCTTGTATCATTAGGTGGAGGACTCTATCAAGGCCTCTCTCTCTTTTCACCAAGCCACAACTCTAAGAAAAGTAATAAAAAAAACTACAGTTTATTGAAAAGGGCCAAAATATCCCCTAACGCATGGAAAATGATTCACAAATACCCTCATTCCACTGTTTGATCTAAAAATACCCCTAACCTTTGTTTTTGGCTCAAAAATACCCCTCAAACTAACAGCCTTAACTTTGGTATTGTTATTGCACGAGTCAAGTTGATTTTCTTTAGCTTGCTTTAAATCATCTCAATAATAACTGTTAACTGAAAAATGTGACTTCAAATGCTTTCTACATGTAGTTAGCACATACGTGAATTCTGTTTGAAAATTTACGGGATGAGATGATTTGTCATCTACTCTAAACCTGTCATTGTTTTAGGTACAAAGGGTGTAATAAGATAGCCAAACAAAGGAATCTTTTTATTGGAAAATGGAAGTGTTAATTATAATTTGAGAAACTAGAACCTGTGATGATCCTGACATGGCAGAATTTTTGTTATGACAGCACAAGGCAGATGGAGGGTTACAAGTTGCTAATGACTCAACTACTGTGAATGGAGAATGTGTTGGCCTTGGAAAATGCTATGGAGAACAAAAGTTCAACTCAAAGTGGCATGCTTGCAATGGTCCTTGTCATATAATGCATGTTTAATGCAAGCAAAGTAGTGGGTTTAAGTTATGCAAATTGCAAAGGCGATTGAATCTGTGGACCATCTCTTCCTGCATTGCTACGGGACATGTCGCCATGTCGGCTTTGGAGTAGGTCTCAAAATATTTTTGTTGTGGCAGTGGACTATACCTGGAAGTTAGCGACAAGCATTCTGCAGCTAGCACACACTGAATAGTTTATCTGATCTCTATCAGTGAGCAAACTAAGGAAATACCCAGGGTCGCAAAAATAAACAACCACCGAGGGCGCTGACAAGAAAATTAATAAGGCGTCATTTGCTGCATCTTAGCCCAAGTAGCCAACAAAGAGACTCTTAAAACATTTAAAATCACATCAACTATAGGACTATAGTATCAGAACACACTGTAGGCCCCAACAAGAAAGAAGCACTGCCTACCGGCCTTTGGAATTTGGTCATTTCTGCCTAGTTGTCTCTTTTTTTGAACAATACAAACATGGCCAAAACATGAAATACATAGGAATCTAAAAGTTGAAAGAATAACCTAGCGGATCCAACAACTAGTTGAATATATGAATACAATCCTATGCAAATGGATTTCCGCCAATTGGAGCAACTGGTCCATGTGTCGGGACGTTCCTGCACAAGGAACAATCTAGTGAACACCTGAAATCTTTAAAAGATAATTGATGCATTCCAGAACTGCAGTACACAGAATTCAAGATGCTTGACATTATCCAACATGCATAGACATGAGATTCACAATCCCCCCCCCCCCCCCCCCCCCACACACCATACACCTTTATAGAATCGTATTCTAGTAGCATTAAGCCAGATTATACCTAGTACATGTGCAAAACTTCTATTCCCATACATATTCACCATCTACAAAACGCATTCTATAAGAGTTTGCCCCACCCTAGAACCATTAATTATATACTAACCCATATTTCGTAGATATTACCATTCCAGAAAATATTCTCCTCTTGGTGCACAACCCCCACCAAGTGCGAACCATTGTATATTTTCCATTCTATCATAGATGAAATTTTCCCTTTTCCTCCCTCTAGAAATCTCTAATCAGTTTCTCCAATCCAGTTGAAACATTTTTAGCATACAAAACAAAGACTTCCGTAATCCTCCCTCCTTAGACGTGTATTTTCTTTTTCTAACCACTTATTTTTTTCCTCACATTTTCCGACCACAGGCTGCCACAGGTCTTTATCTAAGCAGTAGCCACATATTGTTTCTAATGTAGCTATCTTGCACCCAAAAATCTTTACCAAACTACAATGCTCTTCCCAGCCAAAATCAATTCAGTATGTGTAATCCTGAGACTGCTTCAAACCATACTAATGCCTGAGATAGATGCTGAAGTTGTCTGTTTTTTTAATTTATAAAGTAATAACATTCATATTAAGAGAGGACAAAAAAACACCCCTGTGCCCTGTATACAAGGTACGCCAAAAAGATAGAAGATGGAAAAGGTGAGGGTACAACCGTACTTCCTCTTCCATCACAACCTAACTCAAGCCCCTCGAATTCTTCTTTCACCACCCTATCCATAAGTCTACTTAGTCCCTCAACCAAAACAGGAAATTCTGAAGGACACGAGGGAATACATTGTTTGATTCCCCGCAAACTTCGAAAAGCACCGAAATCTCCAAACAGAAGGAACTAAACAAGATTTATTCTGAACAGAAACAGTATCAGCTCTCTAAGACCTTCATAATCATTTTAACCGCAATGTACATCCACGGTATTAGATTCAGCAGCCAGACACTGATCTACCACAACAAATCTGGTGACAACACGAACTGTCACCAGATGCACTGGGCATCTAAAAATCACCATCTACCTCTTGTATATTAACTGTACTTTTGTACTTATCATTATAATCAATTTAACAGAACCAGCATCTAGCGGGGACACAAAATTCCCATCACACAGATATCAGCTAATCCCTAAACAACCACTTGATATAAGAACAAAATAGAAGTTGAGTGGGAACGCTTGTCAAAGTCAAAACATGTTCAAGCATCTTCATAGTAGAGGACTTGTGTATTAAGTTATCTTTTAGCAAGTATAGAGCTAATATTCCTGATAAAAATAAGACCTTATGAGAGTAATTTTCCAGATGTTTACAACACAACAATGGAAAAGTAGAATGACTCACGATATTTGATTGCCAGCTGGTTGTGCGGAAACGAATAATGTCCCTACAGAGATAGGACGTGCTTTGAGAGGCTGAAAATTTGTCAGAATAGAGAGGACTCCTTGCAAAAGAAAACAACACTTACCTTGCTGTCCAGCTGGAACATAAGCTGTTGCTGGGTTCTGGGGAAACCAAGATTCGTTCACACCACCAACAAAGGAAGTTGGCATCTCGTCACTTGGCAATGCAGCGTGTAATGAGCTCATGTCCCAGTACTGAGGCTGGCATAAGACACTATCACATTAGAATGCACCAAAGCAACATATTTTTAGGAAATCAAGTTTTAGTAGACATTCATGTGTGTTAGAGGCCCCCACTGTTTGTTATTGTGTTCTTACACGGTTTTGGACAATCCTCATGAGCTAACTTTGGGCTTCAATCAGGCTCAACGTCTATTTCATTACATGGTGTCAGAGACGGGCTCATCCATGTTATTATGTTTCTCAATGCTGGGTAATTATGTTGTTCACACTCCAAATGTCCAGCTCTGAGATCGCCCACATTAGTTTAGAGTAAGGGTTGTTGTCTTCTATTATGTTTTTGGACAATCCTCACCCTCATGAGCTAGATTTTGGGGTTGAATAGGCCCACCCAAGGTCTGTTCTTTTTTACAATGCAGTCCCAAATTTAACCTAGACTTCTAGTCTAAATATCAGATAGAACACTTGCAGAACAACGCAACAAACCTCCTTTAGTACAATAAAGGCAGCAATTGGCCCCTAAAAGGTCTTTTTTCTTGGAGGGAATTGCTGTCAAGGGAGATTTCTGTTAACATAGATGGACTCAAAAGGACCAAAAAGAAAATGTCAATTCTCTAACTATATTTTTCAGAAACAATATAAGAAAAATGTGATATACCATATTGCTGCATTCCATGTCAGCATCGTAAGGAAGATCAAATGGGTTGTTGGACTTCTGCTCATTTGCATGTGAATGCAGTCCTGTCTGTTGGCAAGAACCTTATGTCAAAGAAGCAGGACACAACATACTGATATCTAGATGTTTAAGAAGAGTGGTCACACAGGACAGGACAGGTGAGTAAATTAACTGACCCCTACAGGAAGAGTGGACAATCCAGAGGATGAGGCACTGACATATGATGGCAAACTAGTAATAGGATTTCCACTATCCAGCACAGCTCTTTGACTTTGACCTGTAGCTACATTCTGCGGAATAGAAGTCTTTAAAAGAAAAGGGAACAAGCGAACTCATAAATTTTAACCGTATTTAGGAAGATAGTTACCTCTACTCCTCTTAAGCCCATGTACTGATCATCAACAATCTTGTCATTAGAAACATCAAAGGCACTCCACAACTACCAAAAGACGAGCAAATATTATCTGACCTCATAATTTAAAGGGTTTCACATAAAAATAAAGTTAAGCAGAAGTCGTCAAGAGATGATTTGCAACTCAGAAATTCCATATGACACTTCCCAAACTCAGTTAAATTACACTCACGTCAGTGCTTCTTCCACTTGGAGTAGCTTCAACATTCTGCACAACTGCATGAAATGGAGCAGCCATTGATAAATTTAATGCACAAGCAGTAGACTCTCTAATGTCTGGTCCCTGAGGAGCAGATTCTACCGGTGATGGCCATTGCATGACAGAGAAAGTTGGGTCCAAAGTCGGTTGAGAATCAGCCTTAAATTGAATCTTGTTGGAGGCAAAGTTATTACTGGCAGTGAGTGCCACGTGCTGAGGCACATCAAATGTTGCCCATCCATCATTTCTCTGAGGAACCACATCCAATGACTTCTGATTGGATGTAACACCCGATTGCTGCTGTGTCTTTTCAGGTAAGAAGTCAAAAGAATTATGACAGTAAGCAGGTGTCGGTGCCGGGGCGAACTGGTCGGTGCCAGTTGTTTCTGTATGCTGTGGCATATCAAATGTTGCCCATCCTTCATTTTTGGAAGTGACTTCACATGATGGTTTTTGATCAGCACCTGCAGCTGAAGGCAGGTTTGGCACCTCTGAGAATAAGTCCAAAGATGAAGGTGATTGATGTGAATTACCAACTGGCAAATGAGACTTTGTTGAAACTGTAGGCGGAGCGGTTTGAGGAACTGAGGGAGCATTGAACAGATCTGGGGCATTTGAATTTCCGGGTCCCGATGATCGTTGCCAAGAATTTACAGACTTGAATGACAAGGAGTTGCTGTCAAACGATTCAAAACTTCCAGAAGATCCAGGTCTCTGATTTAACAAATACCATCATGTCAGTTTCACAAGGAAATGCTGCAGTGAAAGGGACAAGAAGCCTTTTCTATAAGTCAAATAGAAAGAAACCCAAGTTGCATGCTCGTAATTACATTTCATTGATCATGAATTTAACATGCTCAATGATTTGTCTTCCATTATGTATCATAATCAGGAACCTCTTTTGTAAAAATAAGGTAAACAAATTAGAGTAATACCAGAAGATATGTATTCTACTATCTCACTCTCGCTAAAAGCTGCTGTAAGAATGTCAATTTTCAACTCACAAGCAGAGGACTGTCATGCCATCACATCTCCTTTTTTTCTTCTTTTTCTTTTTTTGAAAATGGCTATTTTCTCGTGACCTTTGGCGACTCCACCTAGAAATTAATCTATTATAATATGTTGAGATAAAAATAATAAAACTCTCAACATTCTGCCCACATGCTTTACCAAGGTTGATTGGTTGTTCATCGACAGAGGGGCCCTTCAATTTTAACTTGGAAAGCCATGTTATCTTTTATGAGAATTAACTTGGAAAGCCATGTTATCATGCCCATATGACATGCAAAGACTAAAGCAGAAAGAGGAGAATAAATTCCTTAACAGCATATTCTGATTAGTAAGGATCCTCTAACCAGGAACTCATCCAGAAGAGGAGAAAGAGAACTACTTAAACAGCATATTCTGATTAATAAGAACTTCTGTAATCCAGAACTGAATACGCTCCACCAATGAATAACCGAGTAATTTGAAGTTTAACAGAGGTAACTAAGTAATATTTACATAACCTGTGCTCGTGATATTCTTCCAGCATCTTTCTTGACATGCCGTACATCTTCGTATGAAATATCCCTTGAGGTGTCACTTAAGGGACTTCCCATGTCTCTCTGGAAGCTGGGGGACTGTGCTTCAGCCCTGAATGGATCACCTCCACTAGACACAGAGTAATCTGACGCTCTGGGATTAGATCCTTCATTAGCAAACCTATCCTCATAGATATGATCACTTAAACGACTAGGACTCAAGAAACTCGACACTTTTCCTTCATAAAGTCCTCGATCTGATCCAGGCTTTCTAGAGAGTACTGGTGCATGTTTCCCGTAACGCCGTTCTTCATACTGAAAGTCATATGGTGGACTTTGGGAATAGGAATGGTAAGAACTTGCTCTTCTCATATCATCGTCGTTGTTTCTCAAGTTCTGGCAACTCAATGCACATTGGACACATTAGTCTGGAGTCTGGACCCAGTGCTCATTTGAATATTATGACTAAATCATGGTGATATAGTACCTGAGTATCTCTAGGAGGTCTTTCAGAGGACTGTGCCCCAGCATATCTTTTCTCAACATAGACGGTCTTAATAAAGTCCCTCACTTTATCAACATTGCTGACGAGAAAAGGAAGTTAGGATTTTGTATCTTGAATTTGTAAATTGCTAACAGTAACTTGCTAATCTTGTACCTGTTATTAGGAAGCCATTGACTTTGCGGGTCCCAGCTTTTTAAATATATCTCTCTGGCCCGCTGGAAAAGTAAAGACAGGACGAGAATCTTAACTTCAAAGTTTTTTTTTTTTTTTTGATTAAGTAAGAATATTATTAACAATAAGGGTCGTTTGGTAGGAGGGATAGGATGGGCTGGATTATTAATCCAATGGGATTGGAATTAATCCTATGTTTGGTTGGTGGGATAAATTTTTTGATATCCCATCCAATCCCATGTAGATGGGATAAAAGGTGGGATAAGGTGGGATTAGTAATCCCATCTTATCCCACCCAATCCCATCTACATGGGATAACTTATCATCCTACCAAACGAACCCCCCTATGGGCATTAACTAGCCCGTATACAAGAAGTATACCTTAACTTCAATGTGAAGAAGAATCAGCAATTATTTTACCCGATTTTTTGATCGCTAAAGAGTACAATATTCTCACCTGATTACCACCCTTTTGAAGAGCTTCCACTTCTTGGGACGTAAACTTAGCCATGGAAACTGACTTCACACGGTGAGTAAACTCACGACTGCAAGACAAATAAGATGAATACATTTTAACTTTCACATCCTGATGTACAGGACTTCAAGCTTAGGAACATAATAGAAAACATCACAAACAGACACGAAAAAAACCTAAAATTTTAATACCGCTGTTTTTATTTGGACAATGCTTAGGCAATGAATTTAGATGAATGTCACTTACCTGTTGCAGACTCACATGCTCGTTAAAAAATAACACAAGGATGGATATTTTCTTATCACAAAGTGCCAAACCAACTTTTTAGAACATTGGTCCAATAGATTTCAGACAGATTCACTCCTGAAGCAGCTAAAATTAGCAACTTAGCTGCACGCATAACTGGTCAAGTTTTGGCCAATGCATTTTAAATTAGCTACTTCTAAGCGCTGTAATTAGAAGTGCCAGTGCATTTTAAAATTCTGAACAGAAGAAACCCTCTTGTATACCCCCACCCCCCAGCAGCTTCCCCTACTTTATTTCTGGACTAGGCTGAAAGTAAGGAAATTGTACAGCATAGACACAGAGAGGAGCAGGAACCCCCCTGCGCCCCCCCCCCCCCCCCCCCCTAATTAGCAAGGTTTCAAGTTCAAGGAGGAGGAGTTTGCTCATAGCTCAGACAAAGTTCCCGTACACATATAGTGCAACTAAAGATGTAGAGAGCATGCAAAATGGTAATACTTACTGTATTCCGCTGCATGTCATGCAGACAAAGGTCCAAAAGTTTGTGCATACATACTGGGGACCCTGCACATCGTAATAGATGCAATGATTGATTGATTCAAAGTGAAAATTAGCCAGAACTATAGACTAAAATAGCGAACAGAGAATAGCCAGATCAGTGACATTAGCTTTTCTACTGTTCATCTCAAGGAACTACTCCCTCCAATTCTTTTCTCCGGTCACTATAGCCAATAAGTTAGTTCTGAATATTTGTCACTTCAGAACACCAAGAAGGCATTATTTATTTTCAATTTCATCCTTACTACTCCAAGAAGGCATATAGTCATATATGGCCAGTTTGGCCATGTTTATGAATGAAAATACATTTACTTGACCAAAAAAGGGCATATAGTCATTAATTACTCATTTAAGAAAGAGATAAGAGTCAAATACCCCTTATAATTAAAGTTATCACTTAACAAATGTTTTTTTTCTGAAGAAGTAGTTAGTTTCCTTGAAGGCATCAAGAAGATGCAGTGAGTACAAAACGAGGGTGTGTTAACTCCTGTTATCAAATGATTCTTAATGGGTGTACCAAAACCTCTAAGGTAGATAAAAATGACTGAAGGAGTAATTCGTTCCAGCTTCTTGTTTAAGTTATAGTGCTCATTTCCTTATGTAAATATAAATATGAAGAGACAATACGAGAATAATTATAAGAGCCAAAACAGCATTGATGCATATGTACAGTCTACCAAGAAACTAGGAAATTGAGAAGACTGCAGTCCAAACCTCCATCTCGACAAGCAACTAAAAAATAAATCAATCAATCATACACCAAATCCCAGAATTTATTGGAATGAATTATATGAACCCCGTATACATCTTTTGGTCCATTTCATTGCAATACAAAATATTCATCTTTGAATACAATTAAGGGTCCTAAAAAAGAAAGGCTCTCTTAATTTTACACTTATCCCTACCCCATTTGCGTCTGGTTCATTCCGGGACTAAAAAATAGAGTTTTAAGACAAGAAAGAGGTTCCTAAAACTAGAGATTCTGTTAATCTTACACTTATCCTATGGTGTTGACGTCCATTTCATTCAAATACTAAAAATAAGTCAGGCCCTATCCATGTCTATTTCATTCAATACTTAAAAAATTAGCTTTAACATCTTGATTAAAAAAAAGAAAAAAAATCATCATTAACATAAAGTAGTGGTAATCAAACGTAGAGGTGCTCTTAAAATATGACTGTTATCCGTACCTTATCCATGTCCAATAGAAAAGTTTGTATTTTTACGTATTTTCAGGCAAGTTAAAGGGTTGGAGGTCCCTTAAATGTGAGAGCAGAGATAAGGCAAAGAAAGAAAATGAAAAGGGGGAGAGCAAACCAAGCTATTGCAGTTGATGCATTTGCGATTGGGAGGGAGCTTCAAAAGCCCTCTTATTATCTTCTCGTTCCTCTCTTCTTCTCTCCTGCTGCTACTCATTTCCCCTCAACAACAACAAAATTATGGATTTTGGGGAAATTGAAAACCTAGGGTTTTAGTATTATTTGAATTTATGTGAAGGAGATATGTCTGTATGTATGAAGAGAGAGGCATGAAGCTCTCTCTCCGCCTTTCAGATTCCTTTTTTCAAATTCCCAATCATTAACATGCTGCGTTATTAGTTTTACTTATCTTCTCACCATCTTTACACCATTCAGAGGTCATAAATAAAAATAAAAAGCGTGCGCCCAAATTACTAATTTGTCCCCATCTACTTTTAGTTCAATGCACGTCGGTCGCATTTATGACACTAACTTCTTTTACGTAATAGTCAAAATGTTTATTATCTTTTTAGCACCTTTAATTTGTGTACAACAAAGGGTACCTACTTGGTTCACAAGTAAAGGAAGTTGATGCCCACAAAAGATATGGAGGATTACATTATATAGTGTAACAAGCAATGCAATTTATTGGACACGCATTAGTGTATTAGATCATGCTCGTTTGGCACTCACAAGAGAAATGGCCCAACGACATGTGTGACAGAGAAAGCTAAAATGGCCACTTCTTGGTCTGATATTTATTTTTTAGCCGGTCGTAGTTAAAACATAACCTATTTTCAGTTATAACCATATTTTTTGTCTTTATCTTCTTCATTTGAAAGCGGCCGAAACACAAACAATTTTACCAACTTCATCAAAGTAGGTTGTGTCCTCTGGATAGTTCAAGACTTGCAAGTTGTAATGGCAACAAGATTAGTACTTAAAGGTTATATTACTAGTTTCTTCACATCATTTGTACATTGAACCAATGTGCATGAGATAAAGAGCTTCTTGCCACTTTTCCACTTGACCGAGACTAGTTCAAATAGAATGGGCTTCTCGCCATTTTCTTATGAAGCGAGACCCAAAATACTTTTCAGTACAGTGTGTTAGAGTTTCACTTGTAGAAATTCAAACTCCAAGATAGTGTCATAAATTTTGAACCTATAAAGGCCACTATTCAGGACAGTGTCTTGAAGTTTGAACTTATAAAGCGAAACTCTAGGAAAGTGTTTGAGGTGGCGTGTCTGAGTTTACTTGCCTATGCATTATTTGTTTGCTTTGACTAATTACTCGATTACTTGTGCATAATACCATATCAGCGAACATGTAGTGAGCAATAGTTCCATGCTAGATTGTAAGCTAAGATCGTCCGTGTTTGAGTATACAATATGCGTGTTGAGACCGTATGTGCTGGTTATTTGATATGCACGTGGAGATTGTCCATACTGGTTATTGATATGCACATGAAGATCGTTAGAGTAGTTTGTACTCTGGGAAAATAAAAGGACTGTTTTCTTCGTTTTATTATTTGGAATTTAATTTAATATTAAATTTTAAATTATAAGTAAGTATATGTTCAGAAATAAGACACCTTTTATGAATAGTCTTTTTCTTCAGTTATAAATTCCCGTAATCCCTGCAGCCGCTATTCATTCTGCAGTAACATTTTTTGGCTATAAGGAATCCTGAAGAAACTTGTATGTATTCCCTAAAGAATATATGGGCAATATTTCTTTAAAGACACTGAATTTATTCTCTGTTATTTTCTTTTCTAACCGAGGTCACCTGTGCGGCATTTGAACAGTGCGGTTGTGTCTAGGGGTGGGCACAGTTTGGGCCAACCCGAAATCCAAACCGAAGTCCGAATTTTTTAAATATTTGGTTTGGATATCTGGATTATGGATTGAATTTCGGATTTTATTTTTAAAATTTATGGATTTCAGATTGGATATGGATTTAGTACTACAGATTTTTGGATATCCGAAAATCCGAAATTTTTATACCTTATATCTTGCCCTACCTATATCATATGTGTCCAGTACTAATAAGTCTAGTTTCTAAAGGTCCAATGGATTAGTACCTAAGGCCCTACCTATTAAACTATTAAGTCCAATATACAATTCTCTACTAAATCAAATATAATATAGGGTTTTCTTACTTCTCATGTCTCAAAAGTCTCACGTTAGTGTGAGCACGGTAGAGTTCGTTATTATTTTTCCAGATGACTACTTAGAATTTATTTTGTTCATTTCCATAGATTTTATTTTGTTCATTTTCACTTTTCCAGAATGCTTTTGTTTGGTATGGATTTATTATGTTGGACGTGACTTGGATTTGTTAATCCTAATTTGAACGGGAAGACTTTTTTTACTGAGCAATTAAGATTTAGATTTACCTCTGTGAAACTAACACATGAATTTCGTTCATAATAAGTTTTCCTTAAGTCTCAAGAGTCAAATCCGAAATATCCAAACCGAATAATCTGAAACCGAACTTAAAATATCCAATCCAATCCGAACTTATTTGAATTGGATTTGGATTGTAATTTCTTCAATCCGAAAACCGAATATCCAAACCGAAAATTTCATATCCAATCCGATGGCCCGAACGCTCTCAACACCCAGCGAAGCAGTGTGCGCGCATGTGTTTACTGGTTTAATCAATCTCACATTGGTTCGATTATATAATTGGCAATAAAATTAATCAAAGGATCCGTGTAAAATAATTTTGAGTACACGAAACATTATAGTTAATATTACTTTTTTCCATTTTTCCGTTGAGTCACTTTCTTAATTTTATATCTCTTATTCCCAATAGATAGTTTGAAAAAACTTAAATATCAAAACTGAATTTGGTCGTTTTATGTGCTAGCATGAATGAAGTGTCAAATTTTTGTCCTTTTGACTAGGTGGGGTATATATTGTTAGTATGTTACTTTCTAAATGCCCAATCTGCAACCTAGCTAATAAATAATGCCATTATAGGTCACCACTCACTAATATATTTTTATAGCAACATATTAAGTGAAAGAACCAGAAAGTGGTTCACACCAAGGAGTTTTAATCAATGCATTATTCAAAATATATATAAATAATAAATCTTGAGGAAAGCTGTTGAATCAAAATCTTGATAGATATGCTCCATATCTTTTAAGTGCACATAAAAATAATGTGCATGCAATTACGTCTCCACTTCTGATTTCTGTAACAATATTTCGTATTTGTAGGGTCGATGAGTAACATACCTATGAATATGTTAATATCACTACTACTTTACTTTCGATTAATTCCTGTTTTACTTAATTTCTAAAAGTGATCTTTTTTTTTTTGCTGGAAGTGAATATTAACTATTCCTGATCATAGTGCTTTTATTATTTCAAAACACTTTTGTAAGTGAAAAATAGAACAAATAACTTTATTTTTTAAATGGACTTCCCCAATCAAATAATAATCATCCTTCCTTCGTTTCTTTTATCTTACTATATATGACGTTTACTGTAAGAATGAATATGTCTCATCACTCATTCGGAATGATGGTCCTTTGTTTTTGTTGTTTCTACAATAACTTTATTATTGGACACATTTAATCAAGAAGATATATTTGTTAACCTTTTTGTTTGCTAATATATACTCATTCATTATGGGCTAAATGACGCAACGGTGGTTGAAAACCCCATTTGAAAATGACACGAGAGTGGAGACAAAAAGAACCCAATAATTGGGTTGTGACAAAAAAAAATGGGAGAATATATTACTTGAAATAAAAACTTTACTTTTTATTTGAAGAAGCAAAGTTAGAAATTATTCTCACTTGTGGAACTACACTGGGTATGTTGTTGTTGTTGTAAGCAAAGTTGGAAATTAAACTGCTAAACTCCTTCGAAAGGATAGTTTACATGTTTTAACAATTTTTTTTTTTTTTTTTTTTTGTAATCGTGTGATATTCATTAGTATGACTACATTAAATATTAGTTTGAACGAGAAAAGTTGGAAGTTGATAAGTTTTAATTGTTGCGATCGACGTATTTTGTACTTAGGAGATAATGCTAGCAATGTTATTACTAGGACATGTTATTGGTATTTGATTAAGAAAGTATGGAGCATAATGAATATCGTAAAACTTATTTGTGTAACATAATTATAATGTGCATAAGAAGAATTAATCTTTTTTAAAGAATAAATATTGTTGGTAAGTGGTCACAATGTTATACTATAGTATTATGAATAGCTCTCTCTATACACCAATATTACCATACATATAAATGGTACACATGGATGGAGACATTATTTGCAATGCCACAAAAATGATATATAGTGACTAGTGAGTACCGTTATGTTATACGTTGATATGATTTGATGACTTATTTTAGACCATCAATCTTAAATTTCGGGTCCAATTAAATATATGTCACATACTTGGGTTAATATATATGTATGTATGAGGATTACTGTGAAACAACAGAGGGTGTAGTTTATTAATGTTTGTTGCATGAAATTGAATATAGCGGGGAATGATAGGGACCTTCCCAACCACTCCCAATTTATAATTCCTCCCCATACCACACCCACAGGCCGCAGTACTACGTAAGCTTTGCAGATACTATATACTCCCTACTACTATACTAGTAGTAGTAGTAGTAGTATATATAGAAGAACTCATCAAGTGAACAGATCATTCGAAAGAAGAAGAAGAGGAAATGGGTGATAGGAAAAGAGAGCCGTTGATGAAGAAATATGAAGAAGAGTATGAATATTATGAGGATTGTCCAGGTTGCAAAGTTGAGCAGCTTAAACGCTCCGACGCCGGCGTCCCTTTTAAACCTGTCTTCTTCATCTCCGTCGTCACTCTCTGCGCCTGTCAGCTCTCCTCTCTCTCTCTCTTTTCTATGTACAGAATTTGATGTGGATTTTTTTTTTGTCTTGAAATTTGAATATTATGTACAAGATAAATTAGTATAGAGTAAGAGATTTTAAAACTTAAATGATTCATTTTACATATCTTACTCTCAGTATCAATGGAGTCATTTCGATATGACCTAGTAACTTACAGAATAATGAACTTTGATAAAGAGTAGAAGAATGATTGCCTGTATCATTTGCTTCAGTGCGGAAGAACCCCCATGTCTCCAATAAAAAGCCGGCATCCTTCTGTCGCATGTTAGCCACACCACTCCAATAATAATTAAGGTGCATGGCAGTCTCAATTTAGTGACATGCAAGACGGCAATCAATAATTTGAAATTGGAGTATAGGATATATATGAGTTTTTTGAATTCCTATCATTTTTAGAATCTTTTACTCTATAAATTTTCTTGTTTAAATGTTCTGTTCCTTGTTATTTAGAATTGTCTATGGACGTTCGCTAATAATGGAGTAATTTCTGTTTAAAAATGTCTTAGCAGTCCCTGTTGCCTCTTTAAAGATTTTGAAAGATTGGTGTCTAAAAGCTGTCATTTTTGTGAAGATATGGCCCTTTGTGGTGTCATTTGTCATCCCATATGCGACTTTCTTTTTTGCCTCCACAATTTGTCCTTTCTTGTGTTTGCCTTCTATTTATCTTTATCATGATTTATAAGTTAAAACAATATTGCTGGACTCTTATGAGCACATATTTTGGTCATATAGTAATATAATAATTACAAGTGTGACAATTTGTAGGTCCATATTTGTTTTTCTCTTTTCTTTATGCCTCTTTTGTCAGTTTTAGGAGCACTGGTTTATACTGCATCCGGCCAGCCAAAAGCTTGGTCTACTCGTTATTTCTAAGCCAAATGTTAATTGTTTTCACTCTACTTTTTTTATTTCCAGAATAATTTTAAAACTCTGTAGTTCCTAATTATAAGCTTTTCGTGTAGTTTATAATTCGACATATATATTTTGTTTAAAAAATGGGAAATTGATGATGCTGCAAATTAACTGCATCTTATGGAGATTCTGGCCTATGGTTGTCTTGTTTTTGAGCTTACAAAGGTCTACATGGACAAATTCTAAAGACATATTATGCTTATACTAGTGCCATTTTATTTTCCAGCACCTTTAATTTTGATCTCAAACGAAAAACATAGCCATTAGAAAATAATTTTGCAGGTTACATTTCTTCCGTGATACCTCTACCCTATCAGAATTTTGCATTAACTTCTCTTCTCATGTCCTTTGCAGCTTTGCCGATATCATCTCTCTTCCCTTTCCTCTATTTTATGGTACATATCCATTCTGTTACTCAGTTTAATCATGTGACTAAAGCTTGCATTTCTTGAAGTATCTGTACTATATTCAACTTCTTCACCTGCTATGACGTGCATTAGGCTGCTTAAATACAAATGAAGCACAATTAAGAGTTGCCTATTTAAGCAGCAGAAGAAGTTGTATTATGTCAAACAAGAACACGTTAAAGAAAACTATGAGCGAAAATGTGGAGAAATCAACTGAATTTAGACAATCAACATTTGGTGAGATACAAGTGTGTGATGTTATAAGAAGCACCTATGCACTATACTCTTTGCAAATGAAGGAATATTAGTAAATAGTAGTTTCATGTCAATAAAACCAGAAAATTGTACTTCCATTGAAACTAGCATGGTTTGCAAATTACCAAAATCAATTTCAGTTTAATACATACAGAAGTTTGAGTTGGAGAAACCCATCATTCATAGTTTACTGTCTTAATCAGATTTTTGAAGAGAAATAAAAATATATATATTGCTGAACTCCTGATTATGAGTTGCTATGGCCTATGGTAGCAGGAGAACAACTTTTGTGCATGCATAGACTTGGGTTACTATGATGTAATTTGATATTAACAGAGCTAAATTGACAAAGAAGTTAAGCTAAGAAGAAGAAGAAGTAGACTGATATTTCATCTCTCATGCCCTGCTCAATGTGAAATGAGCTACATATATGCCCTTTCCATCTGGATAGAGGGGACCGACAATGTGAATAAAATATAAGGACTAAAAGATAAATAAGAAAACATAGTAACTAATTGTAACCACCAGAGAATGTACAACTGCGTAAGCAGAGGTACAACCCCTCGAAGCAGTGTGATCATACTAGAAATTAATTGCACTTAGAGCTTCTTAAGTAAACGCATTTATATTCTACTTCAAGCATATTCCTTGAGTCTTAGCCTATTCTTCCTGTATGTGATTCTTGATCTACTCCGCAATATTAGCATTTGACTCCTGCAGGTCAGAGATTTTCACATTGCAGAAAGGGAGGAAGATATAAGTTATTATGCCGGATATTTAGGTCAGTATACCATTCGTCATTGCTTCAGTGTGTTCTCTTCTTACATGCGTACCATTTCTTGAAGGTTCTTCATTCATGTTGGGAAGAGCTTTGACTTCTATTCTTTGGGGAATAATTGCTGATCGTTATGGTCGAAAGCCAGTTGTTGTGATTGGCACAATTACAGTGTTAGTAGCACTGTCCTCGTGCATAACATTTTGACTGCAATAAAAAAATTGTTTTATTTAATTTCTTATACGCAAATTCAACTGCAGGGTTATATTCAACGCGCTCTTTGGCCTTAGTACCAACTTTTGGATGGCTATAGTTACAAGGTTCCTTATAGGCAGTTTGTGCGGAATAATTGGCACAATGCGTGTATGTCTTTACAGCTACTTCATGTGAAATTTTATATCAGCTATAAGCATCTTATTATTCAGGATTGAAATTGTGATTTGCATTTTGAGTTTTTACTGGCGTGTATCAACTAGTTTACTACTATCTTTCTTGTGGTCTTCTTTTCAAAATAGAGCATGTGCATGCTTACTGGATTCATTCAATTTTTCAGCTGTTTAATACTTGAAAATTAACATTATTTGATTTCAATGTCTCCAGGCTTATGCTTCTGAGATTTGCCGAAAAGAATACCATGCTCTGGGGATATCTGCTGTGAGTTGCTTCTCTTTTCCTTTTAAACAGCTTTGTTGCATATCTCTGAGACCCTATGCTATAAAATGTTTTTAAATATTTTATTTATTTAGGTAAGCACGGCATGGGGGTTAGGCTTGGTGATTGGTCCTGCTATTGGAGGTTATCTTGCACAGGTACACTACTTCTTGTGGGTCCAATTGTTGGGGTTAATTTTTATATAGTGGAGACTGAAGAACTATCTTTTTGAGAGAAGTGTTTCATCCGAACGTTTTATGGTCCAAGTTTTAGTCTGTACAATAATATCACATATATCTTCTTTTCCTAAATATTAATCTTGTTCCTTGCCAACCTGTGAGCCGAGGGTCTCTCGGAAACAGCCATCCTACCTTGGTAGGAGTAAGGTCTGCGTACATTCTACCCTCCCCAGACCCCAAGATGTGGGATTTCACTGGGTGGTTGTTGTTGTTGTTGTTGTTGTTCCTTGCCAACCTGATTTCACTCACATGTTGTTTAGGGAAAGACTTTCTGAGCTAATTGCATTTATGGAGTTTCCTCCACATAATATTTCATGAAAATAATAAGCTGACCTGATTCATATATGGCATTGGACTAAAAACAACGTATCATTTGCTTAACATCTCTCCATGGCTTGAAACTGAAGCTGAATAGGGATCCTACTTAATGTCCAAATCTACTAACATAAGCTTTTAGAAGCTCTAGTCCTGCTTTACCATATATTTAGAACAGTTTTTGTAATTATTATGTGTATGTTCGCTGATTAATAATTCTCCTGTCACTTATGTTGTTTCTAGCCTGCAGAAAAGTATCCCACCGTATTTTCCAAAGAATCCTTTTTTGGGAGGTAAGGATGATCTTCCTGTAACTACTGAGAAGAATTTGGTTTGGTTCTATCTGTTTTTTTTCCTGGTTACATTCCTATCATGGCGCTAAGAAATGTATTGTTGGTTCTCTACCTTGCAGATTCCCATATTTTTTACCTTGCCTTATGATATCAGTCTTTGCATTAGCTGCAACAGTAATGTCCTTTTGGCTTCCGGTATGGCTTCTAGTCTTATATATGTTTAAGTATACTTATTTTCTGATTTTAAGTGCCTTCTAGGCTTTCCTTCATAAATATCTTTCCTTTTCACATTTCAGTCACTTAACTCGTGATAATATTCCATAGATAAGTACCTCATAATTCTCGAAATGATCTGTGCCAATCCATGGTTATGAGCTAAAGTATCTGCCATAGCTTTGTTTTTTTGTTTTTCTCTCTCTTTTTTTTTTTTTTTCTTTCAACTCAGTGCCTGACATAGCTAATCTTCTGTAAAATATAGAACCAGAATTATTAACTGAAATAGTTTCTGCTGTTTGACTACTTCTAACGCGTTGCAGGAGACACTGCATAAGCATAACAGAATAAAAAAAGAGCAAAATAATATTCATGCAGTTGCAGAAGGAGCTCAAAATGGTTTAGATGTGTCTGAGAGCATGGAGCATTCTGAACGCAGAGCCCCGAATTCTAAACAAAACCTTCTGAAGAATTGGCCCTTAGTGTCTTCTATTATTGTCTACTGTGTATTCCAGCTCCATGATATTGCCTATTTGGAGGTAGTTTATCCTTCTTTCAAAAAGTATTTTAAAATCCAAGGAACCTTCTGAAGAATTAGCCCTTAGCTTGAGCAAACTTAAAAATATATCTTATGATCGTGTGCATTTTCAGATATTTTCACTTTGGGCTGTCAGTCCAAGGACCCTTGGGGGTTTAAGCTTTACGACTGCTGATGTTGGACAAGTTCTCGCCATCACAGGTATAAAGACACAACCCAAATTCTGCAGGATAATTTGTCTTATGTATTCTAAAGCTTTTTAGGCAGATTATATTGGAAAAATGTGCATTTTTTGATCCGGATATAATATTAATCGTCTTCATGATTTACTAGGCCTTGGTTTGCTACTCTTTCAGCTGCTTGTTTATCCACTGGTGGAAAGGATTACTGGGCCTGTCATGATTTCTCGGGTTGGCGCAGTATGCCCCTGACTGAACTGCCATGTCACTTATATTACCACTTCCTATAAAGTTACCTTTTCACTCTTAGTTTAAATTGAACTTACTCATCTTTCAGGTTTTAAGCATACCATTGTTGGCAAGCTACCCATATATAGCTTTATTAACTGGTGTTGGCCTCTCCATAGCGCTCAACTGTGCATCTATGTTAAAAAATATTCTCTCCGTAAGAACTTTTTCCTTAGATCATTGAGTTCTTCAGCTTCACGAAGTTATTGATTGATAGAAATTCAATGTGGTGCTGTTGTATATATCCAGGAATAATTGCTTGTTTTTCTTTTTGTTTTTTGAATTTAAAATGCTATTACTTCCATTTTTATTATGTATGCAATATGATTCAGAAATCAATGGTGCATGATGCTGAGGAGAAAGAGATGACCTATTATTTTTACTTAATTCATCTGTGCAGCTCTTTTCTCAAGTTTATGTTGGATTTATGCTTTGTTAAAATATTTGACCAATGCACTCAATGCCTGAGGTTCTTAGTTGATTTTTTTTTTTATCAGTGCTTCTTAGTTGAATGTAATTGAGCTGTGTCTTAACTTTCTGGTTCATGATATCTCCAATTTCGTATACGTGAAATTATGAATAAAACATATTTTTCGTATTTCGTCAAACATTTACTTAGTCTTAGTTCTTCTATGCAAGAAGTGAGGTTCATTTAGCACCAGAATTTCTCCTCATATCTTTTTTTTTTTTTTGGTAACAAATTTCTTCCTCATATCTCTTCAACTACCTTTGTTTGGCTTTTGCTATTTCAGTATATCGAAGTTGTTAGTTTGGTATAAGTGGTTATTTTTTCATGTTTGATCAGGTATCAATTACAACTGGCTTACTAATCATGCAGAATAGAGCTGTGGTAACTACCTTCTACCCATAAGCATATTTTTTTCATTATCCATATAATAGTGATCATTAAAGTTCATGAGTGAGTAAAATGTTTTAACTTCAGTCCCAGGAGCAAAGAGGAGCTGCAAATGGAATTTCAATGTCCTCAATGTCTCTTTTCAAGACAATTGGCCCAGCAGCCGGGGGCTCATTGTAAGTTGTTCATTTCTCTTTATCGTCTGCTGATCTTCAAGGTCATTTTTGTGCTTATCATGAGATTGCCGTCTCTTGAATGTGCCAGTGTTTTTCCAAACAAACCTAGTACCATATATATGTCATACAAATGAATGTAGTGACAGTTCTTCTCTGCTATTCATCTCCTTTAAACACAACCTTAGCTCTTATAAGTACTTCGTGTTTGGCCTTAATCGACACAGGGTCTGAGCTTAACCTGGTGTATTTGTTAATGCTAGAGTCGCATAGTGATATAATCAGATGTCCGTTTTCAGTTTTAGCGAATTCGGGATTGTATCTATTGGTAATGTAATATGGTGTATGTTTAACTCGAAATTTAAGTTCTACTATCTGTCTATGTAGACGTATAAACAAGATTATGTATCGTCACTCTCTCATGATCTGCAATTTATACAGATTGTCCTGGTCACAATGGCGTCAAGACGCTGATATTCTGCCAGGTAAGTCGACTTAGTTTATTGAATTCAAGCTTGTGGCCTCACTACTTAAAATTCAAGTGCCAAAACATTTTACTTACAAGTTACGACAAGCGTCAGTTTCTTTTGCTCCCATTATATTGCTTTTGTGAGACAATACTAGTGTACTCTATGGATTATCTGATGGCCTACTTGGATGCACTTTAACACAAATGTTGAGCCCGATAAACTAAACAAAGGCAATATGGTGCTGTAATACAGGTGATCAGTTGGTTTTCTTTGTTCTCAACATCATTGAGTTGCTCGGCCTACTTCTGACCTTCAGATTCTTTCTGAAAGAACCTGAAGACAGCGATATTCCTAATTCAAAACACGACTCTTTGGATCAAGAAAATGGAATACAAGAGAGGCTCGTGTTAACGGAATTACCCTGAAGTACCAAAAGTAAAAAGTTCAGATCAGAAGTGAAAAGTCAATCGCCAGCACAATATGCTGCAGAAGTACAAGTGCATGACTTTCAAAATAGCATATCACTTCAAAGAGTTGAACTAAAGCTGGTTAAAAATTCTCCGGATAATTGATTGTAAACCTTCATCTCCATATCACAGATTTATGTATGCCATGAAAAGGGAAAGATGCAATTTTTAGGTGTATCTTAGAGAATAAATGAATGTTTGAGCCTCATGAATTATGTATAGTTGCTTGGCAATTTGGTACGTCATATAATACAAAATCAGGTGAAAAGAAGTGGATTTGCGGAAATGCAATTTTTTATGTGGAGAGCATTATTCAGCTTCATCTTCAAGATAAATTGAGTTTCTAAACAATACTACTCCATAGCTTACTAATATGTTTAGATGAAAATTTTCTTTTTATTATTCATGTACTTCTAAAATTTAGTATTTAAAATGTATCGTTAGTTAATGAAAATGTGCTGTTAATACAACTCTCTATGTCAAAATGATGTAATAATAAACGGTAAATCTTTGGCATCCCATTTTTTGGTAGACAAAGATACCTTAAAAAACAACATATTTTTGTCCTACCTATTATATTTAGCTGATTTACGTTGGTTTCATTGTTAGGGTTAGAAATGTTCCATTTAGGCATAAAAACTTGAGATTACGTTGATTTATGTTTGGCGATTTATAAGGTAAATTTCAGAATGCAATTTAAGCTAACATCATCTTCCAAATCATCCTATATCTCAATTAGAACACATATAAATTGCATGTTACATATCATTTTACATATTTAAAATTTTTCATAAAAATTATAAACTAAGGGGTCGTTTGGTTGGTGGGATGTAATACACAAATCTTCTATATTCTATATGAGATAGAGTACAAATGGTGCAATAAATAAACCTTGGACTAATTGATACCCATAGGCCATAAACAAACGCAAGATAAAATAATCTCATATTTTATCACACAATTATTATCTTTATCTCACCAACCAAATGATATTTTTTCTTCACCAATAAAAAGAAGGCTTAATGCATATGCGGCCCCCTAGACTTGTTCCTTTTTTCCATTTTGGCACCTCAACTTAGTGTTGTTCCTATTAAACCCCTGAACTCATCCTCAAGAGTGTCTATCAAACACAATCTAATTTACATAGTATTTCATCTTCAATGTAGCAACATGCTAATCTATATTCTAATTTAATTATGTCATCTTTTAGCTAAGATTAGTAGCAATTGAGAGGATAAAAAAGAGTAGCTCTTAATTAAGCTAGCAATGGAAGAGCATAATGTCACACCCCAACCTTGGTGAGGCGTGATTGGCACCCAGCACCTTACGGAAACTGAGCGAACCAACTGATAACTCGCATCCTCTATGTCTCAAACGGCAAAATAAGGCCAAGAAGGCCAACTATGAATATAATATCATGCGTACGTATATATACAATGAGCCTGCGACGTCCATATATCCACTAGCAAAACATAACTGAGCTGTACACTGGAATGCAAAGCCTCTATGAACATGACTGAAGTACACAAGTCGGGACAGGGCCCCCGACATACTCTCTTGTCACAAAAATACATATACAACTCAGACTCGGCAATGCTCCAGGAAGAAATGGAGCACACCAATCAAAACTGGTACCTGAAAGCAGCCTACTGCGGAAGATCCTTGTCCCGTCTGTCTATACCTGCGAGCATGAACGCAGCGTCCACAAGAAAGGACGTCAGTACGAATAATGTACCGAGTATGTAAGGCAGAAATGTAACATAATCAACATATGCTTCAAAGAAAGAGGATAAGAATCAACTTGTCACTTCTGACTTACCGATGAGAATCTAGTACGCATGTCTCTTAATACTCTCATATCTTTAACTGCATCTATGGACAATACTGTATCTCTAACTTACTTACTGTCCTAGTGTTAACTGCGATCAGTGGTAACTGCCCAACCGGCCATAGCACGGTGGTAACATTTGTCCTACTGGTCGTAGACCAGTGGTAATTATAATCAACATCATAACTAAACTTCTACAAGTAATCTCTATACACTTCCCGTGGTCATCACTTAACCCGTAGGGTCTATATAATCACAAAAGACTTATAAGCACAACTCAGGCCATTAGTACTTCTTCCCACTTGACTAGGCCGTAACCAAATCCTAAGATACAACATGAACCTCTCTTCGAACATTAAGTACCTCATTAGAGATCTTCTGCTAGCATTCTATTCATGTCCTATAAAATATCCCTTAAGAACCTGTTTCTAAACTCGTTGGATTATTATTATGGAACCGTCATCATGAACACGTCTCACCTTGAAGGAACAAAGTCATAAGATGAGATCAACATCAATGAATAACATCAATAGCCATGAAACAAGCTCAAGGATATCACAAGAACATCGGGAACTGTAAGCTTTGGTACTTTTAGAAACGAGGTTATTGAAGATGTCATATATAGGTTCACAACAAAGGAATCATGCCTTAAGAAAGAAAGGTTTAGCCTTAACATACCTGAAAGCTTACTTTCCAATTTTCCAACTTACCTCTTGTCTTGCAATCTAGTTATGATCGTCCGTAGTCTCGTAATCTACATATAAGACCATTCATACTATTTTTAGGCATACCATCATACACTTATCTCATGCCTTTAATTAAAATCCATTTAAAATCTGCCGAAATTCGAGTAACATCTCCCCTGTTTATATGCCTAGCCCGAAATCACAATCCAGCAACCAACAACAATACCAACATCAACAACATCATTTCCAACACCATCATGTTCCATAAACATCCCACACGATGTTTTCCAAGTTCCACAACTAACCAACTCGTTATACGACTATTTAACAACTTTATATCCGTAAATAAACCGAAACTAACATTAATAAGAAGAGATTCATACCTTACTCCCGTTAATATTGCAATATCTTAATTTTTCCCCTTGAACTTGAGCCAAAACTCGTCGCTATACGATTTTATAATCACAACTATACGCTGTTCGGACTTAAATCCGAAGATTTCACTTAATTTGGGCTAAAATTCTATGGATGGAAGTTGGGGGATTATTCTAGAGATTTTGGGATATTTTGAGAGGTGTTTGGATGAAAAATGAGGGGTAAAACCTCTTTTACAAGGTTCTAAAGTCGGTTCGAGTACTGTAGCAGATATTGTAGTAGTATTGTAGCAGCGCGGCTACTGTAGCAATTCGGTTACTGTAGCGCGCGTTTCTGCTCTGTCAGCCTAACTTGTAACGTCCATAATTCTTTACTCCAATGTCATATCGACGAGCGGTTTATTGCGTTGGAAACTAGACTCGACGAACTTCATTTTAAGCTTTTGAAACACCTTAAAAATCCTAATTTACTAATAGATATACCCCTCCAAAGTTGACCCAAAATTCTGTCAATGTCCAAATTGTCGACAAACTTATTTTCTTCGATTTGCTTGGTCCCGGAACCTTCCGAAACTCTCCATACATGACATTTATCATTAATCATACTTGAAAATAGTCATGTCCTTTGGTTCCAAGGTTGTCCTTCCCGGTTACGACTTACGAGATCGTAATTCATCCTTTACTCATACAATATACTTAATAATGCTTCGTTCCTCATAATCTAAAGTTGCTTTACTTAGCCATAGCTCAACATACTTACGTTCAAATTTAATAAGTGCTTCTTTGAAAGTACGGGGTGTAACACAGAACCAGCAGAAACCGACACATCCATGACCTAAAGAGTAGCTTACCGCATGTCTAAAATATTTCTCCACCTTCATTTCCCTAATTTAATTTCTGCTTCTAATAAAAATCAGATTTAATGGGTTTGATAGACACATTTAAGGATGAGTTCAGGAGAAATAATGAGGTGCCAAAATAGGGGAAGTTTAGGGGGCCGCATATGCATTAAGCCTAAAAAGAATTATACACTAGTGGTCGTTTGGTAAGTAGATAAAATTATATCTCTTGGGACTAATTTATCCCATCTAGGAGATGGATAAAATAATCTCAGGATTAAAATGATAAGATGGATATCTCATCTTTAAGTTTGAGATAGACTTTATATTTTATTTGGTACTAGATATAAATTTATTCCAGTATAAATTTATACCTTCTGTCAAATATGATACCAAAATTAATCTCACAATTAATATTGAGATATCCCAGCTAATACCGTGTACCAAACGACCCTAACAGAGTTTGTTCAGGCAAAAATGTAGTACATTATTATGGGAAAAGAATTGAAAAGACAGGTGCAAAATTCAAAGTAGTAGTAGGGAAACTCGACTGCTCATTCTTCAGGCCAGACATAGAAGAGAATAATGTACAAAATAATAACAAAAAGGTGAGAGTGTGTGAGAGAGAGATGGCAAATCCAAGAAGGACATCATTTTCCCCTTCGGGTAACCACAACCACCCCCAACTCCCAATCTCCACCGCCACAAACCCATTTCAGAATCAGAGCCAAATCTCAACATTGATGAACTCTCTCAAATCTTTCCTAAAGAAACCCCATGCTTTCCCTTTTCTCCTTTCTCTCTTCCTTTTCCTCACGTGGGTTTCCCTGAGATTCCAACGTACTTCTACCCCTCAGAGAGAAGAGTGGCATGCCAAGGTGGTTCAATCTGCTGGAGAGTCGTTTCAAGAAGATGAAAAAGCTAATCTTGTGAGGTTTCCAGCTTCCTCTGCTTCTATTGCCAAAGACAAACGTGGATGGTTGCTCAACCCCATTTCCCTAGCTCTTGATTCTGCCATTTCAGGTTTCACTTTCTCTTTCTTTCTTAAAATTATGTTAATGCCTGAAGATATGTATTTTGTGGATTAGCATCTCCAGGTCCTTTGATGGGCATAAAAATATAGTCTTGGTAGCAACCACCAAAAAAACAGAACTTGGGTTATTTCTCATCGGCTGAACTGATAAAGAGTCATCAAAAGCAACAAGGAAAACTGAGCATTTTTGGTCAGGCAACTAGTTAGAAACACCCAGACGGCAACTAAAGTTTATTTTTTTATTTTTTTTTAACTGATAATATACATAGCTTCTTCTGAAGTGAAATGGATATTAAGGATTTATATAGCCTAGCCAGACTATTACCTATTTGGAAAAAGAAAAAGAAAAAAAGCTTAGTTGATTGATTGTGCAAAATACAAGTGTCAGAAATTTAAGGAAATGTGCAAGTCTCGAATTGATTTTCTTGTAAAGATCAGGAGGCTAATCATGTGAGGATCTGAGCTTCCTCTTCCATTGTTACCAAAGATAAGCGTGGGTGGTTGCTCTCTTTTTTTTTTTTTTTTTTTTTAACAATTTTATTACCAATTTTCCAGAAAGTTACAGTTTGTAGAGGGAGGGGATAGCCTGGCCCTCTAGATTACCTTGTGGATCTGATGCAAGCAATCAGTCCTTACTAATTTGAGGAAAATGAGACTAAAAACAACATCAGTTCCAACCTATAGTGGTAATAAAGCTAAAAAGGTCATGGTGGCTCCACTCTAAGCACACACGGTCTTTTTCTCCTGACTTGGAAGGTTGGTAGTTGCCATCTGTTGATGTTAAGTAAACCTTTGATTTGTCTTGGCATTGTATCAAAACTAGTGTAGATGTGTGTCTCTTGTAGTTGATGACTTAAAGAAGCTAGCTTGTCCGCAACTTGATTGGCTTCCCGAAAGCAATGTTGAATGGTAATTCCTCTCCCTTGAATCAGCCTTTGGATATTTGAGATTGTTTCAGCAATTCTCCATGGAACTGTCCAGTCTCCTTGAGTGCACTTCTGTATGAGTAAAGAGTCAGTTTCTCCCACAATGAACGACATACCCTGCTCTATACACCATTGCAGTCCAAACAATAAAGCATGAGCCTCCGCCCTGTTGCTATTTCCTTGGCCAAGTGGAAGGCTGTATGCCATCAAAGTTTTTCCAGTAGAGTCCCTCACTACTTCTCCTCCTCCACAATTGCCATTTATGCAGCTTCCATCACTGTTGACTTTGACGAAAGGGATAGATGGCTTCATCCATAACACTCTTTTGTAGCATATTTCCACTAGTTTGAGGTTAAACAACTTGCATATGTCCTCCCAAGTGTTCCCCACTGCAACCCCTTTGAAGTGAGCTTTCATAATTTGCACAATGTTAAATGTAATTAAGCTTTTAGACCTCAGAACTGAAGGTTTTTCATTGCCAAACTTGTTAGCACATCTCGACCTTCACAACTCCCAAACGATGATATTTTATCTTGCCCTTGATTTAGGAAGCTTCGTTCTCTCTTTGTCTTTCTCTCTCTAATTAATGCATAAAAGACCTATAATTTCTTGGAGTCCATGCGGGCTTAGCGAAGAACAAAATGTTATAAAAGCAAAGAACGCATGCAGGAAATACAAACTAGTCGGGATTAAGGTATATTTGTTTAGTGTGAGATTCAGAAATTCTTTAGTCTTAGAGAACCCCCAATTTGCTTTAAAGGAGAAATTTTTGGGTATTCGAATGAAAGGATCCAAATAGAGGACTAGATATAGAAGATCCGTGTAGCTTACTCCAACTAGTTTGGGATTAACGTATAGCAGTTGTAGTTGTTGTAATGTTAAAAAATTATGAAAATGTGAAAGTTCAGAATTGGAGTACAGAGGGGAAAGTAGATGGTGTTTCCTTTCCCTTTTACCCTGATTTAAGTTATTACTTAACTGCAAGATGAATTTAAACAATTCTTTCTAAAAAAGGTAAAGAAGAAGATGATTTTAACCAATTTTATTTGTCATTCTTCAATTGATTCTCCTATTGACAGAGGGAAGTTATACTTGCTGCAGGTGGGGCAGCAAGTTGTGCTTCAGTTCATTTGGGTGAGATCAGATCTGGTGGTCTTAGAGGCAACCACAGACACCACACATGCAATGAGACATTTGTTATTTGGGGAGCTAAGACAGTATTCCGGGTATGTTTTTCCTCTTTGTAATTTCAAATGCTTTTACAATTCTACCTATCTTAATAATTGGTGAGTTACTTTAGATCCTTCCATTTACTATGTTTATCAGTTTATCTGTAGGGAAACATATTTTTCAGTTGCACATAATCCAGAAACATGAAGAAATTTGAAATGTTGGTGTTACATAAATGAATTTGATTCCATTGTAGTCCCTGCAACGCGATGTATTTACCTGGGGTAGAAGAGATAAGTATCTTGCTTATAATTGCTTTTGGATGAACTGTGCAATGATTAGGAAATGAATTTAGTACAAATGTGTCAAACAAACTGTCTGCTCCGCAGGCTCTTCAGGAATCTTACATTTTAGATGCTGTCACTAGTCCAGTGTATTTTTGTAGTTTTCCCATGTTTTCAAGTAAAGGAAACACTGTCAGACCTTGCACATTACTTTGTATGCCAAAGTTACACTCGTGGAAGTGACTTATTCTGATGGGGTGTATTTCTTGAAGTCAACCCTAAGCCATAATCAAGCTTTCTTTCAAGTTCTTCAAGATCTTCGTAGTCTAGCAAAAACTTGCTCAAGTTTATTTGTTCCCAGTAAGCCATAATCATTTGCTTTTTGTAATTACATTTTTCAGTACCTAAGATACATTTTGAAGACCATGAGTGTGGGTGATTGGTTTTATGTCTCTAATCCTTCCCACCCTCTTTTCTATTTCCTTCATCCAATTTTTGGGGTTCTCTATATTTATAGTCTCTCTTTACTCACCATTGAAGCAAGCATTCTGCTCATGCTTTGGAAGTGTTCAATGTGTCAATTTTTGCAGCTAGCTCCTCTAAAACTTCCAAAGCATGATTTGCTGCTTATTCATTATTTCTGAATCAAATGAAAGGGAAATGAAGATTAAATAAACAATTATAGCTACTTTTCAAAAGAAAAACCAACTATAGCTATTAAATCATCTCATCTATTACTATTACATTTCCCATAGAATTGTCCTTTTGAATGAGTAATCATGTTTTCCTTTAGAATTGTTTTTTTGAATGAGTAGTCATGCTTTCCTTTCCTTTCTTATGGGTTAGGGTTGCAAGTTGGTTATATATACCCCTCCTTCTCTTGATTCGCTAACTCTTTTACAGGTGGAAAATGATGCGGTAAAAAAAGGTTACGCGGAAGTAATAGTTGGTGCAGATGAAGTTGCTGTTGCAGTCAGCCCCCTTGGAACTGCTCATGCTCTAGTAAATGTTGATCCTGTGCAAACTACTTACTTCATGGGGTGCCAGGATAGTATAGTAAACTACAATGGCTCAACAACTGACTTTAATGTATGGAAAGATCTATAGGTTTCCATTGTTATATTCTCATGGTTACTCCAATAAGGTAACTGAAGTTTAATGCGTCCACATCGAGCTGGGCCTTTTCTTGCCAGGCTTTCAAGATAAAGGTTTTAAAGGGTGTGAATTAGTTTAGCTAGTGTAGATCAGGACACACTATGTACATAAGGCATATATGTTATCCATTGGCCTTCTTTCTTTCTTTCGTTTTTTTTTTTTTTTGTTTTGTGTTTTATGACAAAAAGATGTAAGCTCAGGTATATCTCTACAGGATACAGCTTGCCCGTCCTCTGCAGCCTTTACATATGAAAGCAGTTTTTTGAACTCTTGAAATTTAGCAAATGTGCATGTTCAAAGATTTTGCTCGTATAGTAGTTGCAATTTTTGCATTTGCATCTATTTTCAAAGCCTTTCCCCTTTTTTAGACTAATATTTACACAAATTAAAATCATTATGTGTTATATGATGAAAGGGTGTATGTAAAACTAATCCAACTTGTCGAATATAATGGGACAAAGGAACTGTGCATGGATGATCTTGCATAGGGATTAAATAGTAAGAAAATAATACTCCTACTTAACAAAGTGTGCTTTTGTTATGTAAATTAGTACTTTTTAAAAGTCTTTTTTTTCGTGATGAGATCATTGCTTGATGTTCTGTTGCTGTCGAATGAAAGCAAGCAATTTATGATTTAACCTCTCGAAAGAAAAAAAAAAGGTAGCAGTATTTGGAGCAAATGAAGCAATTGGAAGTCAAATGATTGTAATATCTAAAAAACATAAGCTCTGCCAGCCAATTCAACAACCATTTACATTTATGGAGTCAAAACAATATGCATTAATAGGGAACCTCCATTTTTTAGAATCTCATGGTTAAACTATCCCAAGTTTGATTCAGCAAAGCAGTGGCGTATTCGAGTATTTTAAGTTAAATGAAGCAAAAGCAGTCAAAATCACACAAGGAAAAGAATGGGGAAAGAAGAAAATGAGTCACTTGATTCTTAAACGGAGACCGAGTCCAGGCTGTTTTATGGCCTTCGTATCTACTAAACGATGACCCTAAACTATATATGTCTCTCATTTTCTAGACACATAAACTGTGAAAAAAAACTACCAAAACCATGTTTTCAGTTCCCAAACTATTAAACTTCACATACAAGGACACATTACATATGAGGGGGAGTACACATCGACTATGAATCACTTGGAGAGGTTACCAAGGCAGTCTCCTGAACAAGTATGTTGAGAAAGAAGCACTAGTAGCTGTTGAAATTTTCAATGACATTAAAAAGCACCATTCATATACATGAAGTTATCTCAGATAGGGCCTGAACTTGTTCTGCGGAGCTGATACTTAGGCTCTGGAGGTGGAACACTTGGTAAAATATTCTCAATCTCCTGCAGATAAAACCATATTAAACAGGTTAACTCTGAAAGTGAATGCCGAGTGCTGACCCTCATAGGAACTGAAGGGAGGCAACTACCTCTGAAAATTGTCAAGAGACAACTCGACTACAAAAAAAACTACTTTGCTATTTGAGATAATGACATTTGCAGTTTGCCATGTCAGCACTTGTGACTTATTCAGAAGCATTTGAAGGAGTAAACACAATCCAAATTAACACAAACTAAAAAGTTGGCATGGCCAAGCATAAGTCTTACCTACACATCCGACAAGTTTATGTAACTAAGTAATGAGTCTTTGAATGACCAAGTATTTTAAATATCCAAAGCATTTCTTTATTTGGCATGATATGGGGCTAGTTCTATTTGGTTAGGAATTCCTATAGCCAAACCAAAAGCATAAATACATTGAGAGTCAGAAGGTAAGTTTTTCTCTTTTCTGTGGTTGCTTATTTTCTCTTTTGTGAATCTGCATCGCAATAATATACAAGGAAACAATCCAATGAGATTCACAAAGTTAATTGTTCGGATGATCCTCGTAATTATTTATAAGTTTAAGAAAGTGTTTTCAATTTTACCCATAATACAGAGATAGATTTGAAGTGCAGCAAGCTGCAAGAGATGGATAGCCCAAGTAAAGAGGGGTCCTTACATCTATCAGTTTCATGTACCATTTTGGTCTAAATAAAGCATAAAGTGCACTTCAGGTGGAAGATGAGGTAAAGCCTAGAACTTTGCCTGAAGGACTAAACAAAAGAAGAAGTTAAGTGTGTGAAGTTCTTCACTCATCAACCTCATCAATTGCCCTCTTTAAATCAATGGGAACTCCAAAGGGAAAAATTTAACCCGACCTTCTACTTATACTGGATACTTAAGAAACTAACAATAACTGCAATCTAGAACCATATCTTAGAGTGTAGCTGGATATTTAGCTTAAAAAAGTTGAACTTTCTGGCTGGATCTTTTAGCAGCCAATAGTGTTTTTCCTAGTCAATACTTTCACAGAGCAACATCAAACTTGCAGTTACAAAACTAGTAGGTGCTTTTACTTTCTGATTCTCCCAACTCACTAAATGTATCATTAAACAGAGAATTAGCTTAAAGCCTCATGGACAACAACAAAATAAAATAGAAAATACGAATGAGAAAACCATTTGTATTGCAGAGAAAAAATAGATTGAAGACAGCTCCTCTTCTCAATGGCCTTCATATCATTTCAACTAGGTAATGGGAAATTCAATAAAATGATTAGATAATGAAAACATTTTAGAAGTCTAATGAAGATCTTTTTTTTTTCACACCTACAGTAACTTTGACATACTTTCATCACAAGACAACAACCACTTGTTAATATAAAGGCTATGCTGATTGATTAACCATCTTAAGGGAAAAAAATGAAACAAAAGGAGAAGGCATGAATCACCAAGTATTCCTTCTGTCTATAAATGATTTAAAACATTTTGTTTCACTGTGAAGGAAAATATCACGTCCAATTAAAGATTTAGCCAATGAACTTAGAGAGCAACTTTCAACAATCGATAGACCAGATTCAGTGAGAGATTCTTCCACAGAGAATCAAAGAGAATCTACAACTGTATGAAGAAAATGATATCGCACCGACAAATTTGCCTATATGTTTCCTCACGTGTTAAGGTTGTGGCTTACTTAGTGCACATTGCCATTGCAAAATCATGCTAATGACAGGAAAGATGTAATTATGACATACCTCGAATATCTTTAGAAGAAATGCAAATGAGTGCTGAATCATGCATGATTTATTTTAATTTGCAAATCCTACCTTCTGTCGCTTAAGTCTTTCATTCTCCTCTTCAAGCCGTGAAACCTTGTTCTCTAATTCCTGGGTGTAAGCCTGTCAATCAGAAGAGTAAAATTTCACTGGCACAGAGATGATAAAGTACATCCAAAAGATATGCAAAATAATTAAAATCACCTGCTTTCTTGCTCGTGACCGAGCTGCAGATTCCCTATTTTTAATCATCCTCTTCTGCCTCCTTTCGACACCCTTTTCGATCACATCATCTGGAGCAACTCGCTTTCTTCCAGATGTTTGTGTGTCTGATAATGTTCCCATTAAATGCGATGGAGACATAGCCACCTGAGTTTCATGATAAGGTGCATCGATAATTGGGTTAGCAACAAGAGGTAAAGGCTGTTGAACTGGATGGCCTGGCATAAAAGCTGGTAGAATATTCTGCTGCTGTTCTGGTGCCTGATGCATTGGCGGGGTTTGATAATGTGGCCACTGAGCTTGTTGCGTCAACGACATTGAATCAACCCCTGAAACTAAACCAGAAATTCTCTTGCCTTGGGTCGATTCAGCAATAACTCCAGCCTTGACCAAGAAATCCTCCAGAGTTATCTCACCTAAAGTAAGTTGCCTCTCCTGGCTTCTCTTATCAACGCTATCTATTTTTACCCCCTGCTGAATATCTTGCCACACCTCATCGACAGTCTTCTTGCTGAGATCCCTGGACATAGTAATGCTTGATTGTCGCTGCAGAGAAGCCCCGTGCTCCACTGCCACGTAATCATTTCCCCCTAGTTCTTGGCTAGCCTCAATAGTCCATACAGTTTTAACAAACTCATCAAGATTCATGCTATTGAGTGGTTTCCCACAATTCCCCAATTGATTTCGAACTTCATCAAGAGTGAGCTTGTACAGTGATCCTTGCCTAGCCAAAGCATTTGGCTTTGCTTCTTTTACACCCCCACCACCCCCCTGAGATCCCATCCCACGAGTTACCATTCACCAGTACTTAATATATACTCCCACTCAACTGATCAATCAACCAATCCAGAAATCAATTTCAAACCCCTCTATTCACCACACCAAAAGCTAAAGTCCTAATCTTGAAATGCAAAGCCCCATGATTCACAGCTAGCAATCAACCAATCCAGAAATCAATTTCAAACCCCTTTATTCACCTTAAGAAGAACGAAGTTCACAAAGCCCAATGATTCACAACAAGCAATCAACCAATCCAGGAATCAATTTCAAAACCCTTTATTCACTGCAAAAAGAACTAAAGTTCTAATCTTGAAAATGTGCAAAGCCCAATGATTCACAACGAAGGACATTTGTTCCACGAGAACCCCACAGAAAAAAAGAAAATTTATCACTCCCTACCATAAAAGCCATGCAACAGAGATTCAGAAGGAGAGATTTGGGAATGGCAACATATAGGAAAAAAAGGGGGGGGGGGGGGGGGGGGGGGGGGAAACAGAAAACAGATCAAGTCCAAGAAATGGTGGAGAACATCATACCAGTAAATGGAAGAATCAGTCAGAATCCATTAGCTTGCATGCAGCAACATTCACCCACAAGAGAACAAAAACCCAGAAACTGAAACTCAATTTCAGGAGAAAACAGATACAGAAAGTAGTATAAATATTAATATTGAATACACAAGTAGACCCAGAATCCTATGTATAAAAATGGATATCCAAGACCATTACCAGAGAAGAAATTCAAGAAAAATCAGCCCTTGGTTTCATCAACTGCACTAGTACAATTTATCACTGGCCCCCTTTTTCTTGTAAAGTTTTTGGCTTTATTTATCAACAGTTTTAGAGCTTCTGTTACACCTGAGAGCTAACATGCAACCTTTTTTGTCCTCTTTTTGGTCAGACACAACCAAAAAGAAGTTGTAAACCATTCAGTGATTACCAGGTACTCTAGCATTAATAAATTAATGCTGCAGTTTAGTTTTGCAAAAAGATTATGAATTTACGTGCACCATAATTTGGACAATACATTCACCCCTGAGTGGGTTAGGATTTAGGAATAAATGAGTACTAAGGATTCATGTATTCACACTTTTATTAGTTTAAAGTTGAAATTGTTGATTGATTAGTGCACATATAAATATAAAAAATAGAATTGAGCATATTTATTCAGACAAAAGAAAAGAGGGGAATATATTAGAACGATTCCCTTGTTTAGAAGGTTTAAATTTTTTGTCCCATCTGAAATAATCTTGCTAAGTACTTTGGTAACAGCAATAATTGGAGCCTAGACATATTCAACTTAATTTAAAGAAAAGTGTTACGTTTATTTGATTGGAGATGCTAAAAAAATTATTTGTCCCTCGTTTATATCAAAGGCAGAAGGGTCTAGGACCCTCAACTTATCGATTTTTATTCAGTATACACTTAAATTTTACGTTGGCCTAATTACCCTTAAACTTGAAAATATGATAAGCACGACCCCCTAGACGCTGACAACCCATGGAGGTTTTTGTCCATGTGGCATTTTTTAAAGGATAAAATATATATTTTTTACTTTTTAATTTTAACAATTATTTGAATCATCTTTGTCGAGCCAAATCTGTAAAAAAAGAACTTGAAAATATTTTGACTATAATTTTTTTTATTTGCCGAAAGATAATGATATTCTAATCAAGTTATTTTTATATATTTGGCCAGGAAAAGAAGAAATACACAGTAAGAACAAATAATCATTGAATCTAAAAAAGAAATCAAATAAAATATTAATCAAATATTTTATGAATTTGACCCGAAAAAAATAATGCACAGTTGAAATAAATAGTACTTGCATGAAAAGAAAAATACACAATACTTTTGCAAAAAATACATCGTCTAAACTTCATTACTTTTGCTAAACCTTATTTTTATTTGAATAAAATAAATAGAATTTCAAGTTGAAACTTTCAACTAAGTTATTTAGATTTGGATCCGAAAAATGAAAAAAAATACATAGCTAAAATAAATAATCATCATATCGAAAAAGAAAAAAACACAATTTGGATAAAATATGCAATGTATATTAAGAAAAAACAATAAGAAATACAATTGGATCAAATAAAATCATTATATTGATTATGTGGCAATTAATAGTTGAAAAATACGTCATTTGGAAGCTGATTTTTTTATTTTTCACCCATCCACGTGCCTAAAAGAGAGTGTATCCACACTCTTTGTCACATCAGCGTCTAGGGGGGTCCAGACTATCTTATTTTCAAGTTGAGGGCGGTAATTAGGCCAACGTAAAGTTTAAATGTACATTAAATAAAAATCGACAAGTTCGGGGGGTCCTAGACCCTTCTGCCTATATCAAACAATGCTATCTTATCATGATTAAATCATATATTAACGTAAAAATATAAATTAATAATTTAGTGATAGAGGTGATATGTGAAGACTTGTATTCTGCATTCATTTTTAAAAAAGAAATTCTTAGGATAACTATTCAAATTTAAGTACATTACTCTCATTTCGAAAAACATTATGTACTCTCACTGCCTAAAAAAATAACCCCACGCCATTTCATGAAATAGAAGCTTGAGGTTTTTCAGTCATGTCTTCGTTAACCCCAAACATCAGTCATGTCGTAAAAGTATATTATTTGTCTTTGTTATGTGCCGTTATTTGTCTTTGTTATGTGCCATTGTCTCTTATTAATACTAGATGGCCTATGCACGTGCTGCGTACAGGCCCAACACTTTGAATTATAGTGTATTTATGTGTAAGTAATTGTGTTTGAATAGTGATAATATATATATATATATACACCATGTTCAAAACACGATTAATATAATATTGTAGTTTGTGCTCCGTATCTAAAACTTTATTATATTCGTGTTTGCTATGAATACAAAGTCGGCAAAAATTTATTAATACTTTTTAAAAGAGAAGACTTATTTAAAAGGAAACTATTTTCCTCTCTTTGAGATAAAATAATAGCAATATTTAAGCATCAGTTAATACTTTCAATTTTAATTTGATGCATTTAAAGGTGTAAAATACTTATTATTTTTTATCAAATATTGATTTGGATAATTCTAATTCAAATTATTAAATTAATTTTACATCTTTAAAATGAAACAAAGTAGAAATTGATTTTCTATTTAAACGAAGAAATACTGTTTTTTAATTTTTGGTAAATGATCTCAGTTTAGCTCATTTTACTTGTCATGTTGTTTTTGCATGATTTTTTAAGGAAACGTCAATTAGAATTATAATTTGACTAATTTATCTTATTTATTATTTGATCTTCATTTGATATTAATCTCTTTTCACATTTATTAGAGTAAGAATAAAAATGAAAAAGTTATTAAGTTCTATCTTATTTTAAAATATAAATATTTTAAGTATATTTATTTTAGTAAACATAACAAATAAATGACATGGCGGAATAGCAAATACAGCAGTTAAATATCTAGATTAGATATCAGGCTAATATAAGAAAAGAAAGGAAATTATATGTATTTGACTACTTAGCCTTTTGAAGAAAAGCAATAATATGGGGTCCATGTTTTTTGCTCTGCAATAATTTCATTTGCTTCCACTAATGGGTTGATATGCATATGGCAATGAATCCACTACTATTGACTTGATGGGGATACTTTGGGAATTACATGAATATTGTTTGATTTTTTAATATACGGGTGAACGTTTTTTTTTTTTTTTTTTTGACATTGCTTGTTTTTTTAATATGGGGTTTACTTTTTTTTTTCATGAGTTTGGAGAGGGTGGGTCCACTTTTTGTTTATGAGTTTGGAGATGGTGGGGTCCACTTTTTTTTCCCTTTTTTTTTTTAAATATTGCTTGGTGTTTTTAGTATGGGGTCCACCTTATTTTTTTTTAAGAATGACTGACGACGAAGCATGGGTAAACCGATGCTTCTATATAGTAGAAAAATAGAAATATAATAAAGTATTTCTATCTACTTTTTAGAAGAGTTGGTAATATAAAATATAAAATGTCATTTTTTTTCCCTTAAATTAAAAAGTGGGCGGGACCACAAATGATTTTTTTGCCCTTAAATAAAAAAGTGGGACCAAAGGACGGACGATGATCTTACTTATAAACCGGCTCTCCTATATAGTAGTAAAATATAAGTATTTTCAGTAAATTTATTTCAGTAAACATAACAAATAAATAACATGGCGGAATAGCAAATACAACAGTTCAATATCTAGATTACATCTCAGGCTAATATAAAAAAAAAATTATATGGTTTGGTTACTTAACCTTTTGAAGAAAAGCAATAATATGGAGTCTATGTTTTTTTACTGTACAATAATTTCATTTGCTCCCACTATTGGGTTGATACGCATGTGGCAATGAATCCATCATTATTGATTTAATGAGATACTTTGAAAATTACATAAATATTGTTTGATTTTTAATATTGGATGCACTTTTTTTTGACATTGTTTATTTTTTTAATATGACATTCACTTTTTTTTAAAAATTGCTTGATTTTGTTAATATGGGCTCATTTTTTTTTTCCATGACTTTGGAGATGGTGGGTTCCACTTTTTTTTTTTTTAATGTACTGATGAGGAAAAAGTAGCCAACCGGCTCTTCTATATAGTTACTAGACGGCAGCACGGGCCCAACACTTTAGATTATAATATATCTCTATATGTGTAGTTGTGTTTAGATAGTGATAATATATATATATATATATATATATATATACTATGTTCAAAACACGATTAATATAACATTGTAATTTGTGCTTCGTATCTAAAACTTTATTATATTCGTGTTTGCTACGAATACAAAATCGGTAAAAATTTATTAATATTTTTTAAAAGAGATGACTTGTTTAAAAGGAAACTATTTTCCTCTCTTTGAGATAAAACAATAGCAATATTTAAGCATCAGTTGATACTTTCAATTTTAATTCGATTAATTTAAAAATGTAAAATACTTTTTATTTTTCAATCAAATTTTGATTTGGATAATTCTAATTCAAATTATTAAATTAATTTTACATGTTTAAAATGAAACAAAGTAGAAATTGATTTTCTATTTAAATGAAGAAATACTATTTTTTAATTTTTGGTAAATATTCTCGGTTTAGCTCATTTTACTTGTCATGTTGTCTTTTGCATGGTTTTTTATGAAAACGTCGATTAGAATTATAATTTGACTAATTTACCTTATTTATTATTTGATATATTTTTTTACGACATGAATCTCTTTTCACATTTATTAGAGTAAGAATAAAAAAGAAAAAGTAATCAAATTCTATCTTATTTTAAAATATAAATATTTTAAGTATATTTATTTTAGTAAACATAACAAATAAAAAACCATACAATTTTTTTTATATTAGCCTGAGATCTAATCTAAATATTGAACTGTTGTATTTGCTCCAACTAATGGATTGATACGCATGTGGCAATAAATCCATCATTATTGACTTAATGGGATACTTTGAAAATTATATGAATATTGTTTGATTTTTTAATATGAAGTGCACTTTTCATTTTGGACATTATTAATTTGCACTATTTTTATGCATATATATACACTATGTTCAAAACACGATTAATATAACATTGTAGTTTGTACTCCGTATCTAAAACTTTAGTATATTAGTGTTTACTCTGGATACAAAGTCTGCACTTTTTTTTTTATATTATTTTTTTTTTAATATGGGGTTCACTTTTTTTTTTGATATTGTTTGATTTTGTTAATATGGGGTCCATTTTTTTTTCAGTAAGTTTGGAGATGGTGGGTTCCACTTTTTTTATTTTTTTTAAATTTTTTTATATCGCTTGATGTTGTTTAGTATGAGGTCCACCCTTTATGGGTGCGCGTTTTTTTTTTTACATTATTAGTTTGTACTATTTTTATGCATATAATATATATACATATACTATGTTCAAAACACGATTAATATAACATTGTAGTTTGTGCTCCGTATCTAAAACTTTATTATATTAGTGTTTGCTACGAATACAAAGCCATCACTTTTTTTTTTAACATTATATATTTTTTTTAATATGGGGTTCACTTTTTTTTTTTTTTTTTTTGATATTGCTTGATTTTGATAATATAGGGTCCACTTTTTTTTTTTCGCATGAGTTTGGAGATGGTGAGTTTCACTTTTTTTTCTTCCTTTTTTTTATTGCTCGGTGTTATTTAGTATGGGGCCACCCTTTTTTTTAAGGGATAACGGACGACGAAGCATGGGTCTAAACCCATGCTTTATATAATTTCTTTTATTTTTTATTTTTTATATTGCTTGGTGTTGTTTAGTATGGGGCCCACCTTTTTAGACATTATTAGTTTGCATTATTTTTATGCATATAATATATATATATATATATATATATATATATATATATATATATATATATATATATATATATATATATATATATATATATATATACTATGTTCAAAACACGATTGATATAACATTGTAATTTGTGCTCCGTATCTAAAATTTTATTATTTTTTTAATATGGGATTCACTTTTTTTTTTAATATATTGCTTGATTTTGTCAATATGGGATACTCTGTTCAAAACACGATTAATATAATATTGTAGTTTGTGCTCCGTATTTAAAACTTTATTATATTAGCGTTTGCTACGAATACGCACGTGGCAATGAATCCATCATTATTGACCTAATGAGATACTTTGGAAATTACATGAATATTGTTTGATTTTTTAATATGGGGTGCACTTTTTTTTTTTGACATTATTAATTTTCACTATTTTTATGCATATTAATTTGCACTATATATATATTTGAATTATGGGGCCCACAATTTTGTTTTGCACTTTTTTTTTTGACATTGTTTGTTTTTTAATATGGGATTCACTTTTTTTTTTTTTTTTTTTTAATATATTGCTTGATTTTGTCAATATGGAATACCATGTTCAAAACACGATTAATATAACATTGTAGTTTGTGCTCCGTATTTAAAACTTTATTATATTAGTGTTTGCTACTAATACGCACGTGGCAATGAATCCATCATTATTGACTTAATGAGATACTTTGGAAATTACATGAATATTCATGTAATTTCCAAAGTATCTCATTAAGTCAATAATGATGGATTCATTGCCACGTGCGTATCAATCCATTAGTGGGTGCAAATACAACAGTTCAATATTTAGATTAGATCTCAGGCTAATATAAAAAAAGAAAGAAAATTGTATGGTTTTTTATTTGTTATGTTTACTAAAATAAATATACTTAAAATATTTATCAAACAATATTCATGTAATTTCCAAAGTATCGCATTAAGTCAATAATGATGGATTCATTGCCACATGCGTATCAATTCATTAGTGGGAGCAAATACAACAATTCAATATTTAGATTAGATCTCAGGCTAATATAAAAAAAGAAAGAAAATTGTATGGTTTTTTATTTGTTATGTTTACTAAAATAAATATACTTAAAATATTTATATTTTAAAATAAGCTAGAATTTGATTACTTTTTCATTTTTATTCTTACTCTAATAAATGTGAAAAGACATTCATGTCGTAAAAAAAATATATCAAATTGAGATCAAATAATGAATAAGTAAATTTGTCAAATTATAATTCTAATCGACGTTTTCTTAAACAACCATGCAAAAAACAACATGACAAGTAAAATGAGCTAAATCGAGAATATTTACCAAAAATTAAAAAATAGTATTTCTTCATTTAAATAAAAAATCAATTTTTACTTTGTTTCGTTTTAAACATGTAAAATTAATTTAATAATTTGAATTAGAATTATCCAAATCAAAATTTGATAAAAAAAATAATAAGTATTTTACATCTTTAAATTAATCGAATTAAAATTGAAAGTATCAACTGATGCTTAAATATTGCTATTGTTTTATCTCAAAGAGAGGAAAATAGTTTTCTTTTAAATAAGTCTTCTCTTTTAAAAAATATTAATAAATTTTTACCGATTTTGTATTCGTAGCAAACACTAATATAATAAAGTTTTAGATACGAAACACAAACTACAATGTTATATTAATCGTGTTTTGAACATAGTATATATATATTATCACTATGTAAACACAACTACACATATAAAAATATATTATAATCTAAAGTGTTGAGCTCGTGCACAGCACGGACATAGGCCGTCTAATATATATATATATATATGTAACTGTCATTCCTATACACACAAGAGCATTTGGTCAACTAGCTAAAGAGTTCACTTCCCACAGCCCATGGGAAGCCCATACCCAGGATTGATTCCCCAGATAGTGGTCTCCCTTGGATATTCTTTGTTAATAATCCTCTTTTGCATTGGATATTGTGCTTTTACCCTAAAAAATTAGTATGCACAAATGAGATACCCAGGATCGATCCTGCAAGCATTCATATGGTTTGCACAACTTTGAGCACTGATCTACCACTGTAAGTTGGTTCAACAATGTTAACGTAGGTATTAGATGTTAGTCGTCATTGGTAGTTTAGCTAGCGTCTATGTTAAAATTAAAGATAATGGTACCCCGCACTCCTCAAATTCTGGATCCGCCTCTGTAGATACATCGTCATTGTAAGATGAGAAAAAAAAACTACTATCACCAAGAGGATTGCTCAGATAGTAAGTACTCTCTATCTCTAACCCGAAGGTTGTGGGTTCGAGTCACCAAGAGAGCGAAAGCGAGCTCTTGGGGAAGGGGTTAAAAAAAAAAAGGTTTTTGAAAATGTAAATTGTAGTTTCTAACACTAGTGATTATAAGAGACCCGAAAGCCATAAAAATAGAGAATGGCTTGTCTCCATAAAAATCCATATGATGCCCCGACCCATAGTCGGCGAAGGGGTCGAAGGCCGACTTGTGAGCCAAAATAGCACTAACAAAACCAACACCCCCATAATATATTCAAACGCTTTTGCTAAGAATCATTTTTCATTGAACTGCGACTGGCGTTTCTAGGTTATTATTATTATTATTAATCAGGTACTTTGTTTTTCTTCATTCAATTTCTTTAATCATAAAAATATTCGTTCCTTCATATGATTTTGGTTGAACTACTATCCTACCTTCAACTGACCCATATTTTTTTTAATTGTAAAATTTCAGAAAAGATGTCGCTACATTACTTTGCGACACAAGAAATCCATTTTGGTACTTGCTAAAATTGTATAATCATGTCAAACTGCCATATTTCAGTTTCATTTACTTACGAAAAAGCCACATAAACAGAGACACAATCAATTCATGCTTCTGCAAAATTGATTAATAATCTTAAGTCCAGACTTTTGGACGGAGGTATTGCCAATTTCCTAGAAAGGATTGTTTCCCTGGTCACCATCCTCAACCTCAAATAGCACTAAACAACTCTAAATCCAACTGTTCCACAAGATCCAAATCCCTCTTCCTATCCTCGTCAAACCCCTCCCAATACTTTTCTTTTCTTCCCCATATCTTCATTGTTCAATCAATTAAGTTGTACGGATAACCTAGTTGCTGATTGTGTATTTATTCTTCTGCTTGCTTTGCAGTGACTGTAGGTTTAACTGGATAAGAGTTGCTACAGCTCCTCAAAGGAAACATGCAGGTGAGTGATACTCCCCAGAAACTTACACTCTTTCCAAAAATAACTAAATAATGCTGTTTAAATAGTTTTATTTTGACCATATGTATGTTATCCTTTATTTTTATCAACTTTTTTCAAGGGACAAAAATACCTTATACTGTTCTACTTTTTTTTTTCCCCTTCCCAAAAGCAAGGAGATGTTGGACCAATTGATTTGGACAAGACAACAACGACATTGGAACCTGAAAAGACGGGTAGTGGGGGTCTTTTTGTTCCGGGGAAGGAGAGAGTAGTTTTTAAACCTTCAGAGCGGAAATCACTTCTAGGTATGATTTGATTGACCTATGTCTTTGTGGTTTTGGCACTTCATTTAGTTCCATCTTCTCTCAAACAAAAAAATGGTTTTACATAACAGAAATATTGCATAGTTTCTGTATTTCGAATAGTTCAACATCACAACAATTCCATCTTTATATGAAAGCAAGCTATATTTGGTCCAATTGTATCTAGATTTATCTGTTTACCTTTACTGGGCTTATGTATTCAGCTTATCCTTTTGATGCTTGGTGATGCCACCTTACAAAAGATATCTGAGAAAACAACACACAAACTTAACCTGGATGACTCCTAACTAGTAGGTAAACATACCGCCCCTTTCCTTACTCTCTCTAACAAATTGAAGGACCATCTGCATATGATCCATGCTATCTCATGACCTTAGATTATCAACCTCCCTCGCTATCCATCAATGATAAATTTTCATTTCAAAAATTTGCTACTCCCTCCGTCCCATTTTATATGAGGGTGCTTGACTTGACACGAAGTTTAAGAAATAAAGAAAGACTTGTGAAACCTGTGTCCTAAAACAAACTATAGAAATTTGTGTGGCTAGAAACCATTTCATTAAGGGTAAAAAGGTAAATTTAAAGTTGAATTGTTACTAAATATTGAAAGGTGTCATTCTTTTTGGGACTCACTAAAAAGGAAAGAGTGACACATAAATTGGGATGGAGGGAGTACTTCTTTTGGGTAGGTGAAAAGGGAAAAGGCCATAATGTGACAAACCTATATAAAAAGGGAATAGAATGACCTTACTAATTTTGGAAAAAATGAACCAAAATTTCACACTGAAATAACAAGAAAGAAGAAGTAAATGAGGCTGCACCTGGTGACACCTCATATATCATGATTGTACTTTCTTAACTTTGTTTAGTTCTGCATACCTACCCCATTTTGTTTTTTTGTTTAGTTTTTCAAAGCCGTAGATTCTCGGAGGCCCACCCTGAACATAAGCCATTTGCAAGATTTCCGTTATTTGTATGTTGGGTCCTGTACAAAATGTGCTTGTATCCTAGATTAAATGCTTGCATAGTATTCAAAAGCTTTATATAGACATTCTTTTGTTGATTGAGTCAAAATTAGATTCAAGTTCCTTCGTCTTGCAAGATGTATGCTTTTCCATGAGAATGACAACAATAATAAATACCCTCAGTCCCAAATAAGTTGGGGCTGGCTATGTGACTCCTCACTGACCATGTTACTCCATTTAGACTCATCATGAGAAAGTTTTTAAAAAATAATTATTTTGGTCTATCCAAATTTTCTCTTTGGTAGGTGGTATATTAGACATGTAGGTACTTAAAGATGTCCTTCAAGAGAACAGTAGTATAAGAACATTACATTTTATTTTGTAATAGTTCGTCTGCTTCTTTTCAGCTTATGTGTTTTAGACTATTGGTACATGTATTAGTTCCGTTGCCGTTTTGAGTTTTAAACTTTGACTACGTCCCCCTCTCGATAAGTGTGATATAATGAGATTGTTTTGTGATTTACATCTTTATCAACTTCTCATGATTGGATAGGGCTTGATGCCTTGGCGATTGCTAAAAGGGGAGGGGCTACTGTAGAGAGTGGATTTAAAGTTCCAAGGGAGAGACTTGCTTCAGTTGCTTCATCTTTAGATGAGGACGAGGAAGCATTTGCTGCTTCTGGAGTTGATGAGTTGGGAAGTAGTGCATCTAATGTTTCACGTAATAATGTACAGAGGAGGTATCGTGAATCGTATGCTAGTGAGACATCTGTTCCAGGTACCAGTCTCAACTCTTTTTTCGTTTCACATTCGAGGATTCATTATTATAATCAACTCCAACGTTGTGATTACTTTTGATATTTGTATGGTCTCTGCTGCTGCATTTTAACTCAATGTGTCAGTAGTACGACCCTGCAGTCTGCATCTTCCTACACTAACTACATATTTGAAAAGAACTAAGGAAATTAACCATCCTATCTAAATCTTGTACATTTTCTTTTTTACACCAAAAGATTAAGTGAGCTAAACATCTATGCTTTAAGGTACAAATATTTTCCTTTTTGCCTTCAAAGTATCTTTGATTTCTCCCTCCACACAGTCCACCATATAGTCAGTGGTATAGTGTTCCACTGCTTTTTATCGTCTTTTTCGCAGTCTTCTTTTGTTCCAACAAAGTAGTAGGTCTATAGGAAATTCTGGCAGGCTCTGAATGTGCCAGCGACCCCAACGGGAAAAGAAATTTTCAGAAAATATTTCTGGAAAGAGTGACGCATCTGCGCGTGAGAGTGACGCGTCAGTGGTGTCGGAAGTTCTAGCGCCGTGTGACGGCACGCCGGAGGTGTTTCTGGCAGCGTCTGTTTGGGGTTTGGTCTCTGTCGCTCGCGATAAGTGATGAGAAAACTCAACCTCTTCCTGTGAAAAATAGAACCCTAGTGATGCGGTGCTGCGAGGGAGAAGACTGCAGCAACAGCTCTGATATTATGAAGATTTCAAGGAGAAGAAAAAGCGTCTTTGTATTTCTTGATGAATTTACAACTCATGAGTATTGGTACTTATGCAATGAGTCCTAAGACTAAATAAGGAAAGGCAATAAATACAATCAATTGCACTTAACTACAATACCAATCTACTCTTATAGTTAAGCTAGGAAATAGGTAATTAATCAACCTTTATTTTCTAGGTAGTGCAGTAACCGGTGAACGGGAAGATGCTGAGACAGTCGTGAGGCCTCACTTGCATGAGAACACAGAGGTACATTGCTTAAAAGTACTCTTGCTTTGACATATTTCCTTGTTATTTTCTAGTATATGTTTTGAAGCTTGATGTTGTTGAATTGCCTTTTCTATAGTACCGTCAGTTTCTTATCTTGGAAGTTTCTAGATTCCTTTCCTTTTTTCTTTGTGTGTTTGTGTGTTTCAATTTTTTGACCAATATAGGGAGAGGAGTTCTGTGGGGTTTAAGTCTCTCCTCTTATTGTTTGATGTTACTGTGTGTATTGCATCGAGAAGAATACCTTAAGTGAGATAAAGAAAGTGACATTCTGAACTAGAAACTTTGAGGAGCTGGTACCTTAATTAGCTGGAGTCTAAGCTTGATTGTCAGCAATACGTTGACAGTTATTATGAAGCAAATGTGAATACACTGTCCTTTTGCAGTACAGTGAAATATCATTGTTAATTGTCAAAGTAGTAAAATAATACATATGAATTCACATTTATAGGTCGTGCATCTTTATCGTTCAATATAATTAATAACAAATCCATAGAGGTTAGCAGTTGCAAATTGACCAACCATTCTTATTGATGAAGAAGTCGTTAAGAAAGTACGGCACGAGTTTCATCAGAGCATCTCGTATGCAAGATGTAGCAGTTATATTACTTATTTGAGTCACCTTATTAAAAAAAAAAAAAAAAAAGAGACAGAGAAATACTTATTTGAGTCAGTCGAAGTTCGTCTCACTGTTTTACTCTTCTTCCATTCCTCTCGTATCTATTAAAATTGGTCAGGTTGTCCTGCTTGGATTTCACAAATTGGTACCTTTAAGAGTTCTCTACTTCGTTCTTGAGATTTTGGGTCTGAAATCTTTGTATGACTTGTTGGAAACCCATTCCTCAGTGCATGTGTCCTGCTAATTTAGTGTTTTCCGGTAAATTCGATCATATGCTTTAGTTTCTTGCCTCAAGTGGATGGACTATTGTGTTCTGTAATGTAACTCAATCTCTCTTGCTTCCATTTCTGGAGACAACAATGTGTCACTGACTTGTGTCTAATTCAAGGTTCCAGCTGCATCTTCTGGGAGTTTACGTTCTACGATATCCAGGGGCGAGTCAGTTGACCGTGAAAGAGATAGAAGTAAATACAGGGATGATTACAGAAGTGAAAGCAGGGAAGGGAGAAGGAGAGAGAGAAGAACCAGCAGGGAAGAGCACCATTACAGGGATTCATCACGTGGTTATGAAAGAGAATATGATGGGGATGACGGAAGAAAAAGAAGTAGATATGAAGGTCCTAGGAGAACTCCTGGTAAACATTACATCTTCATTTGTCGATGCCTGGTATTTTTGGTTCTGATTTTCCAAATCAAAAACAAGTTAAGTGGGTAGCATGTGATACCGTCGACATGTCAGTATGTGCACTAAAATGCATGTCATCATAATGCATCTCAACTACTTTTCTCTCATATGAGCCCACCTGGGTCCAAAAAAAAAGTGTGCTTTTGAATTTTGCATGCACGTGCAATTATATCTAGAGCTGGTGGCTCTAAAATCATCTGAATCGACGTATAGAATAGGAATGTGCATTGGAGCATGTAATAAGTGGGGACCATTGCGATAGTCAATGGCTACTTCCTTGTGTCAGTGTATCTCCGCACAGTAATTATTGACATTTCTTAAACCATTTGAATTGAACTGGAAATTGTGTAATCTTTCAGGAAGATCGGAATGGGATGATGGTAGATGGGAGTGGCAAGATACCCCTCGTCGTGATAGTCGTTCCGGTAGTAGTAGCAGGCGTTATGAGCCTTCACCATCCCCAAAGTTCCTTGGTGCTTCACCTGATTCTCGACTTGTATCCCCATGGCTCGGGGATCACACTCCTCATTCTGCTGGTATGGTCACTGTGAATTCTAACGCTGGCGTTATCTTGTAAAAATTTGTCAGCACATTATTAGTGAGAAACTTTCATAACTGCAGGAGCTGCTTCTCCGTGGGACAGTGTTGCCCCTTCTCCAACTCCAATAAGGGCATCTGGGTCATCAGTAAGATCTTCAAGTTCTAGATATGGTGCAAAATCCAGTTTGATTATGTCTTCGACAGGAAGTTCTCTGTCTGAGGTACTGCTTTATACTCAAACTTCCATCTTCCTTAGTTCGTTTTCTTTTTGTGTGTGTGTGAGAAGAGAGGGGGGGGGGGGGGGGGGGTTGTGCTGTCAGAAAGTTTGGTAAGTGACAGTTTCAATTTTTTTTTACCTGTGCGTTACTTCCTTCTAGGATGGCGGAGGTGACACAAATGGTGCCTCTGAAGAAGATCAATATCAAGATATTACTGAAAGTATGCGTTTAGAGATGGAGTATAATTCTGATCGTGCCTGGTAATTGTCTTGCCATTTTATAGTGTTAACAGTATTATGAAGGAAGTCATATGACCTTCCCTAGAAGTTTATAGTTGCTTGCTATGTATTTTTTTTTCTCGTAATCAGTTTTCTTATTTTTGGTAGATCTAATAATCACTTCTATTATGCAGGTATGACCGCGAAGAAGGTAGTACAGTGTTTGAGGGGGATGGTTCATCAGCATTTCTTGGGGATGAGGCATCTTTCCAGAAGAAAGAGGTGGAATTGGCCAAAAAACTGGTAAGCACAGAGAGGACAATACCCTTAAATCATGATTTTGGCATATGTTCACATTTGTATGTTTGTGCAAGAACTAGCAAACTCACGCATGTTACTGAGACTCATTGGAAGTTGTAGCAGTTTGAATGGCTGGTTCTTTCAGCTGTTTAGAAAACTTACTTGCTGGTTAATGGTTTAGCTTACACTTGACAATTCGTGTCACTGTCTACATAATAATCTTATGTGTCATAGCTTGCTGTATTTGGATGTGGCATTGAGGATTATGTTTTCTGCTTTGCGATCCCGCTATCATCAATAACTGATGATGAGAATAAGAGGGATTATTTTCCAGAAATGGATTCTTATGATTCTCTGGCGCCAGGAGAACTAATGGGCACGTATCCTTAATTACCCTTTGATGTGTGAGCATGTTTCTCTCACTATTGTGACTGTGTTAGACATTCCACATCAGCTTATATTCAGTTGTGCTTACCTACTGATTGAATTCCCTTTGTGCAGACCTGTCGTCTTCTTTTAGATATGTATTTTGTATCCTACTATCCTCCTATTTTAGACCACTCTTGAACATCTGAGAGGTGACAGACGTTTGAACAGAAGGGATGGAAGACCTTGTACAGATATTGGTCCTTTTGGCCCTAATTGGAATTGCTGTATTTTTCTTTTCTTTCCGTGGTTGTGCCTACATTTCATACATCCAGATGTATCTCGATTTTGATCTCTTTGGTGCCACCATCTACATAATATTCTTGCTTTCAACTAAAGAAAAACAAATTAACATCTGAGAGGCATTCAAATCAGAACCTGTTGTTTTTCTCTGAAAAACTTTGAAACTTGGTTTAAAATTCAGGAAATTATTGAGAATTATGAGATCAAAATAGCTAATCATCTTTTAGCTGATGAGCTGGTTCTTCTACATGTAAAATATGAGAAACTGAGCTAAAATGACCTTTAGAGAGAACACAGAGATTCACTGGCTAAGTCAAGTTATCATTCTATTTTAATATCAAGAGCTTCTTGGACCTTTCCCGATGAGATAATCTGTTCTCTGTGAGTTAGCATAATATCAAAAACTTTTGTAGTCTGCCTAACAAACTTAAATATACTGTGTAGTTAACGACTGGTTATATATAATGCACACTAATGCAACACATGTATGGTCTGTCATTGACATCACCTTTCTCTCTTTCCCTTGCCACGTGTAACAGGTTCGTAAAGATGGAAGCAAGATGTCACTTGCTCAAAGTAAAAGGTTATCACAGCTCACTGCAGACAATGCTCAATGGGAGGATCGCCAGCTTTTGAGATCTGGAGCTGTTAGAGGAACTGAGGTGCAGACAGAATTTGATGATGAGGACGAACGGAAGGTTATTCTTCTTGTTCACGGTACATCTCTATGATACACCTCCCAGTTGACTAGTTTATTCTGTCTTGGTAAAATTATTTGCTCTATCTTTTGTTTGGATATCTTACCATTTATTGCGACAGATACAAAGCCCCCCTTTTTGGATGGGAGAATTGTTTTCACCAAGCAAGCTGAGCCGATAATGCCAATAAAGGACCCAACATCAGATATGGCCATAATTTCACGCAAAGGTTCAGCTCTAGTTCGGGAAATACGTGAAAAACAAAACATGCACAAGTCTCGCCAAAGATTTTGGGAGCTAGCTGGCTCAAAACTCGGAGATATTCTTGGTGTGGAGAAGACTGCAGAGCAGGTATCTTATGTTTGCCATCAAATTGAACATACTATGTTGGTCTGGTGTGTTTCAGATTGTAGAAGATATGGATCTGAAGTTCCCTTTCACCTTATGCTAGGTTGATGCGGATACTGCTGTAGTGGGTGAGGATGGTGAGGTTGATTTTAAGGGAGAAGCTACATTCTCACAGCACTTCAAGAAAGGGGAAGCTGTCAGTGATTTTGCAAAATCAAAAACACTTTCACAGCAAAGGCAGTATCTTCCCATCTTCTCTATCCGAGATGAGTTATTGCAGGTTTGGCCCATTTTACTATTCTGATACATAGATCTCAACCACTTCATTGCCTCCGAGGCCACACCTTTGGGTGCCACTCTTTGAGCCCATTTTCCTATAAGCCATTTTTTAACTTATTTGGGTGTTTGGTAAAATAGAAAACAACTTAAATTAAGTTAAAAAGTGCTTAAAATAAGCCAAAACCAAGAAGTTGCTCAACCCCAATTTTTTTTTTGGCTTAAAAGCCATTTTGGTTTGATCAACTTTACCCTTTTATCCCTTAAATTTTCTATTAATTTCAATACTACCCTTACCTCTAAAAACCCTTTAAGCACTTTTATCCAAACACGTAACTGATGATTTATAAAATAACTTTCAGTACTTAAAAAGTACTTTAAGCGCTTAAAGTATTCTGATACATAGTTCTCAACCACTTCATTGCCTCCGAGGCCACACCTTTGGGTGCCACTCTTTGAGCCCATTTTCCTATAAGCCATTTTTTAACTTATTTGGGTGTTTGGTAAAATAGAAAACAACTTAAATTAAGTTAAAAAGTGCTTAAAATAAGCCAAAACCAAGAAGTTGCTCAACCCCAACTTTTTTTTTGTTTTGGCTTAAAAGCCATTTTGGTTTGATCAACAACTTTACCCTTTTATCCCTTAAATTTTCTGTTAATTTCAATACTACCCTTACCTCTAAAAACCCTTTAAGCACTTTTATCCAAACACGTAACTGATGATTTATAAAATAACTTTCAGCACTTAAAAAGTACTTTAAGCGCTTATGCTTAAAAGGCACTTTTTTCCAGCTAATCCAAACGGGCTTTTTATGGTATTTTCTTGACTTGCAGATTGGTTTAATTGGTGTTTCTTTTTGAGACCAGGTGGTTCGCGAAAACCAAGTGGTGGTCGTTGTTGGAGAAACTGGTTCTGGAAAGACAACACAGCTAACCCAGGTTTGTTTAGATTAGTGTTTTCTTTTGTAAATTAGTTTTTTAAATCTGTACTGGAATCTGTGGAATTTTTTATACAGTCCTGACTCTTTTTGTATGCTTGTTTGTAATTGCATGCAGTACCTTCATGAAGATGGCTATACAGATAATGGGATCGTTGGTTGCACCCAACCCAGGCGTGTGGCAGCCATGAGTGTTGCAAAAAGAGTCAGTGAAGAAATGGAAACCGAGCTTGGTGATAAAGTTGGATATGCCATTCGTTTTGAAGATGTCACTGGGCCAAGTACTGTTATCAAGGTGAGTCTTTTGATCATATGAGGTGAGTAGACTCGCACCTCTTAATTATATTTTAATGTAATTTATGCCATACGAAGATATCAAGGTGAGTCCCTTGGTTCGCTTGTAAGTTGGTGTGAGCTGAATATATGTATATTTCCTTGTGCAGTACATGACTGATGGTGTTCTTCTAAGGGAAACACTCAAAGATGCGGATCTTGAAAAATATCGGTATTGTTCCACTCTTTATATGCTTTCATAAGCATTTTAATATTTTATTTCCTGGAACATCAGGTTTCTGCTTTCTTTATGTAGTGCAGTTCACTCAAAATATCTCTTTATCTGCAGTGTAATTGTAATGGACGAGGCCCATGAAAGATCACTTAACACTGATGTCCTTTTTGGCATTCTTAAGAAAGTTGTGGCCAGGCGACGTGATTTTAAGCTTATTGTCACTTCTGCCACTCTGAATGCGCAGAAATTCTCCAACTTCTTTGGGAGGTAGGTTTTTCTATTGGATAACTGGTCACGAGGTTACTGTATCTGTTGGCTTTCCATCTTCTTTCCACTCACATAACCCATGTCTTTTTATTTCAGCGTCCCAATATTTCACATACCTGGAAGAACCTTTCCAGTTACAAAACTGTATAGTAAAACTCCATGCGAAGATTATGTCGAAGCTGCAGTTAAGCAAGCAATGACCATCCATATTACTAGTGCACCAGGTGATATACTCATCTTCATGACTGGTCAGGATGAGATTGAAGCTACCTGTTATGCACTTTCAGAGCGCATGGAACAGCTTACCTCGTCAACAAAGCAAGCAGTGCCCAATCTATTAATACTTCCTATATACTCCCAACTTCCCGCTGATTTGCAAGCAAAAATATTCCAGAAAGCTGAAGACGGGGCTCGAAAATGCATTGTTGCGACTAATATTGCTGAAACATCCTTGACTGTCGATGGAATTTACTATGTCATTGATACAGGCTATGGTAAAATGAAGGTGTACAATCCTCGTATGGGTATGGATGCTCTGCAAGTGTTCCCCATTAGTCGAGCTGCAGCTGACCAGCGTGCTGGTCGAGCTGGTAGAACTGGCCCAGGGACTTGTTACCGGCTTTATACTGAGAATGCGTATGAGAATGAAATGCTGCAAAGCCCCGTGCCGGAGATTCAACGGACAAATCTTGGGAATGTGGTTTTGCTGCTCAAGTCTCTCAAAATTCAGAACCTGTTGGATTTTGATTTTATGGACCCACCTCCTCAGGATAACATCCTTAACTCCATGTATCAGTTGTGGGTATTAGGTGCACTTAACAATGTTGGGGATTTAACAGCCCTTGGCTGGAAAATGGTGGAGTTCCCGTTGGATCCTCCCCTCGCCAAAATGCTCTTGATGGGAGAACAACTAGATTGCTTAAATGAGGTTCTGACTATTGTTTCTATGCTTTCAGTGCCTTCAGTTTTCTTTAGACCCAAGGATAGGGCAGAGGAAAGTGATGCTGCTAGGGAAAAGTTTTTTGTGCCAGAATCTGATCACCTTACACTGCTTAATGTTTACCAGCAATGGAAAGCTAATCAATACAGGGGGGACTGGTGTAATGACCACTATTTACAGGTCAAAGGTCTACGCAAGGCTAGGGAAGTAAGGTCTCAATTGCTGGATATCCTGAAGACACTTAAAATACCGCTCACCTCCTGTGGTCCTGATTGGGATGTTGTAAGGAAAGCCATCTGCTCTGCCTACTTCCATAATGCAGCTAGACTGAAGGGAGTTGGGGAATATGTTAATTGCAGGACTGGAATGCCTTGTCACCTGCATCCCACCAGTGCTCTCTATGGATTGGGTTACACTCCTGATAACGTGGTTTATCATGAGCTAATCTTGACATCAAAAGAGTACATGCAGTGTGTGACAGCTGTGGAGCCTCACTGGTTGGCTGAGCTGGGGCCAATGTTCTTCTCCGTGAAAGATTCTGATACATCAATGCTGGAACATAAAAAGAAACAGAAAGAGGAGAAAACTGCCATGGAGGAAGAAATGGAGAAGTTGAGGATGGTCCGGGCTGAAGCTGAGAGACGAAACAAGGAGAAGGAGAAGGAAAAGAGAGCAAAAGAGCTGCAACAGGTTTCAATGCCTGGTTTGAAGAAAGGGTCAACTACTTATTTACGACCTAAGAGGCTGGGTCTGTAAATACACTTTTGCTGTAGTTGTTAGATATCTGGTGTGATGATTCTTGCCCACCTGTGAAAGCCACGCATATCCATTTCTTAGTCATCCTCAAATTAATTTGGTGCATGGAGATTTGGGGAATTAGAAAATCCAAATGAAGGTTGAGTAAACAAATGTTTGTACAAGTTCCTTCATTTAGCAATTATCTGTACTCCTTGTAACCCCGAATTGACATGCTTGTATAAGTTTCTCCATATAGCAATTATCTGTACTCCTTTTAACCCTAAATTTGACATACTTGTATAAGTTTCTTCATATGGAAAGTATGTTTGCTCCTTTTGACCTTTGAACACTTGAGTTTTAACTACTTTTGGCAGAGGGATATTGCATGGTATTCAGATTGGCAGGATTTGCTAGTAGTTTTGTGTTACATTATACAATCAATTACCTTGTTTGTGATCATCCTTTTTGACGGGAAAGAATTTTTATTTTTTTGCACGAGATGCAGATAGTTTTATTTATGCTTTTGGAAATCTGTCGTTCATCCCTTTCTGAATCATGAAAAAGATGACGCATAATGTACACTTGTAATAAGCTTATTCCTTTCACTTTTTATGGCACATAGGAGTGCTTCATTTTGGCTGGGAGGTGATATAATGTTTATAGACTGAAGAGTGAGTGATATGGGGTAAACATTGAACACTCACATACTTCAGTAAGAAATTCAAGCTGTTTAAGAAATTCAAGCTGTTTCTTTTTGCATAGCTCCTTTTACATGGTTAACCCGGAAAGGCAGACCTAAATGGGTAAATAGTCATTTAGTTGGGTGTATTGCTCGTTTTAAATGGTGACCTATTAATCACTGTACTACTGCTAAAAAGAAACAAAAGAATTTCAACACTGGAAAAAAGCTCATCACAGACTTCGAATCATTGTCGAAACACTAATGTCCTGGCCATTCCAAGATCGTCTTTGCATTTTGAGATAACTCTAAAGTGGCAGACTCTTAAGCAAACTTCCGATGCAATAGTGGAATTCATATCTCTTTTGTCTGTATAAAATGGTGGAGAACTCCCAACTCTGCCTTTTCTACTATATTTGAACTACATTACGGGGAAGTCCATTTTCGTCATGATCAATCTTACTATGACCCTTGTGATCTTCATATATGCTGGCTAACAGCAAGAAGGTCTAATAAGCTTTTAAATAACAGAAAACTGAAAGACAATGATTACCATAAGCATGACCTTCAAAATTTAAGCTTTTACCAAAGCTTGATATTGCAGGGCAGTAACTGGTTTTATTCATTTTCAGGGAGGAGTTGAGGAGAAGGGGTAAGACATCAGAACGCAACATCGATATATCAGCATTTACAAAAGAGAGAAAAGAGAAAAGCCACTACTCATTACTGTAATAATTTTAACAAGAGGAAAAGTTAAAGACCCCCCAAATGTAATAAATTCGGGCTACAAAGAGAAAAATGTAGAGTACATCAAACTTCATCAAGAAAAAGAATGTAGTACACATCAAAATCATCTAATAGGGTGAACAAGAGCACAAGATTGATATTATGACTACGCCAAAACGTAAGAAGAATAGCATTGGAGTTGGACGTAGGAAAATCATGAATTACTTCTGCAGAAAATGCATTTTTGATCCGAAGCAGTAACACTGGAGATTTAATGAACCACGGGAACCTCAAATTTCTAATCTGCTTCCACAGTATTTGCAGTAGTCTTGTGATCAAAGGGCCGAGCAAGCCTACAGTTAAAATACGTAAACGACATTGATTTACAGATTGAACGATATAGATCAATTGGAAAAAGACATAAGATGGGAATGCTAAGATGGAACCCAAGAATTAGCCTTCGATCTCCAGTATTGGAGTAATATTTACAGATTTATGCAAACAAAAGTTATGTTGTCATGTAATGATGTAAATGATGATACTAAAAGAACCAATATGGTAGGATAGATAGCAAGTTTTACCACGTTCTAAGGCCTCGGAGATGTCACACTCTTTTGTTACCATTCTTTCCAAAACCAGTATCTTGCATCATTGCTACAAATTCATTGTAGTCAATGCGCCCATCCTGAAGAGAAAATAAGCATAGGAAGCTCATTAGTTTGAAGTTTGATCATTCATCATTTCTAGTGCCTATAATCATGTTCTTATTTATGTTCCTACATGAGTGTATTTGTATGGTATTAGAAATAAAATTCTGATTAGAATGAAAAGACCACGAGTATACATTATCTTGATCAACTTCACGCATAAGTTCTTCCATGGGAATATTGCTCAAACCAAACTTCTCACAAGCCTGTTGGAGTTCTTCTTGTGTGATATATCCACTACCATCTTGATCAAAATATGAAAAAGCAGCATACATGTGATCTTCCTTCTGGACTTTGTTTAGATGAAGCATAGCAGCAATAAACTCTCCATAGTCAATGGTACCACTATTATCCATATCTGCCTGCATTTTTCCATGGAGAAGGTTGTTAAATAAGGATCAGATTCGAATCAATGCTAATATGTATGATTTTGATAATTTCATTAGGAATGCAACTAAGAGATCAATATATCTGATGCTGTTGGATATAAAACAGCTTAGTTTTGCTTTGTTATCAGAAAACAATTGTGATTGTTTGGATCTTGCTTTGGGTGTATCTTGGAAAAAGTAGGTTATGGTTGTTGGAAATAAACCTTTGTGTAATGCAAAGAATAAAGAAATTATCCTCTTTCCTCTATTTATTCTTGTGTGTCCCTTTTCTTTTATTCTTCCTTGTCTTATGTGGAAGACAAAGTGTCCCTCATTGATCGTGGAAAGAACTTTCTTACTCCTTATATTGAAGTCTTCCTTTAGGATTGTAAAAGAGCTAGTAAAAGGGAGTGGTCTCGCCCACATGTGAATTGGGCTTGCAAGGCAAAACGAGTTGATTTGCCCTCCCATAAATTTGAGGCCAAATCCACATCTAGACACAGAAAATCCTGTTTTCTTATTAGAAGTTATTGTGCAATTTTTCTAACAATGCTGAGTCAAGCAAGTAGGAAAGCTATTGAACACAACAAATAAAAACAAAACCAAAAATGAAAAAGGAACTTGTACATACCGCTTGCATTAAATTGTTTATCTCTGAATCCTTAAGATCTGCACCTACTTTTTCCAAACCCTTTTTCAGTTCCTCTAGCGTAATATGTCCACTGTTATCTGCGTCTATCATTTTGAACATTTGCTTCAATCCTGCAATTTCCTCTCCAGAGAGATTTTCGGCAATAACCTGAATAAAACAGTCGTACTTGGTCAAGCATAAGTATGCAAAACCTAGTATTAGTTGATAAGAGTAATATGTGAGGATAACCTTCTCCTGGTCCTCATTTTAAAATCACTACGAAATATAGAACAACATATCTTGCGGCATATTTGAAATAATCAAAGACGGGCCTGTCCGAAAATAGAAAGGAGAAATGGAGAATTACTAGAAAATAGCCTTGCCTCTTTCCATTTTAGAAAAGATATAGTTCTCACATATGTTTCTACTTAGAGATTCTATACTGTCAAAATGACAAATACCACTACTATAGTAAGATCAGTGACAAGCGTGCCAAGAATTGTAACAACTTACTCTGATTGCTATCTTCTTTAATTTATTCATTGCAGAGAATTGATTGAGACGAGACAGAACAGCAGAATCAAGAGCCTTATCTGGAGCAACTCCACCTACACGGACCCATGGGTGACCTGCAATAGACAATAAACAGTTTTCCTTTCAACTTAAAGAGCATCCAAATGAACTCTTAACCAAATATACAACAGACAAATGGACTTCTTCAGACCACTGATAAGTTAAAAAACTGTTCGGTCTCTATGAATGCTTTTGCAATTACATTTCCCCTGTATATGTCATAGTCTCTGTTAAGCAATCAGTCAAAAAAGCTCAAGTAAAAGGTCAGAATCTCTGTTAACCTATGCATCACAGAAGCTCAAAGTAGAAGATCAGAATCTTCCTCATACTTCATCATTTCTTAACCAATGATATAGACATGGGGACAAGAATATTTCTGCAACAAATAGCACAGCAGCTTTACATGTTCAACCCTAAGAATGATTTAAGAAGTATGTCAGTCTTTTCAGCAGACAAGTATGCAGACTGCATGACCATATAACGCAGAGAATAAAGGATGAGAGGTATCAAGCCAAATACTCAATAATACAAATGGATGTAAAGAGAATAAAGGATTGGATTAGTTAATACTGCATCTTACAGAGAACTTCGTGAGCTGTCAACCGCTTTTTGGGATCTCTCACAAGCATTTTTCTGACTAGATCTTTCGCACTTTCTGATATAGCTGGCCAAGGTTCTGATACTAAGTCAAGTTCCCCTTTCACAATCTGTTCAAATATTCCTTGCTCCGTCTCTGATAGAAAAACATCAACATGCATTAGGCGGAATGGTCAGTATCACATTACCTTAAAACTAAAGAAGCAATTTGTGAATAAAGAAAGTCATAAGATCTCACCATCCCAAAATGGAGGCACACCGCTAAGAAGTATATAAATAATTACTCCAGCACTCCAAATATCACATTCTGGACCATAACGCTTCCGCAGGACTTCTGGGGCCACATAGTAAGGGCTTCCAACCACATCCGTGAAGGTTTCACCTGGATACAAAATATTTTCATTCTTAGTCAGGCATCGGAAAGGAAGCGACAACAGCTAGAAGAAACAGAAGACAGCAAAAATAAGATCCTGTAATTCATGCAGGAATTGTAATTATAACAAGAATGCTCCAAGTTACTAGACCAACTTAAGAATATTATGTACTTGTCCATAGAAATCAATTTATATAGAGATATAGGCTGTGATCTTTTAATAAGATTCCAAAATCCATGCCCCAGAAGTGACGAGATCACTTTCTAGAAAAAGCATCAGAAATGTAGGCGTCCTCTGAAGATGATTTCCACTTGTTTTAACACCATATTAACAAGAAATTATGGGCTTTAGTGGCATTAAATAGCAAAGGTTCCGCGACCAGATTGTCAAAGTACAGGACCAGATATCTGGAGAAGTTCAGGGGGTCTTGTCTGCTAGTCCATGACAAATAACTTTGCATGATAGAGTTTTAAGAATACAAAAGGCATCATTGTGCTATCTTCTGACGGGAGAAACCAATTCAGAAACTTATCTACTGTCATGCAATAGATGTCTAAACAAGACTTTCTTCTCTTTTTTTTGTTGTTAAACTCTTAACATGCATTGACAAGTCAACAGTAATTTGTGGAAATAAAGAAAAATAATGAAGGAAGGTCCTCGATGAACTATCATGTTCATAAATGGTGGAAAAAAGAAGATTGAAAAACATCCTTAACTAAAGCTCTAAGTATGTGTATATTGGATCGACCCCCATATTAACATAGCAAACAAATGATATGCAGGTTAATCTATTATCATTGCACGCATGAATTTGAGTTCAACAATTTCCAGTAAGTGTCTGATAGATGACTGATCGAGGGGCGAGATTAACACAAGTCTTGAGGAAACCTAATTTGCTTAAGCAGAATGCATACCTGGTCTAAAGAACACCGATAACCCGAAGTCAATGGTCTTCAACGGTGACTCCTCTTTCTCATTGACAAAAAGGAAGTTCTCAGGTTTGAGGTCTCTGTGCATAACGCCTAGTGAATGGCATGCTTCCACAACACCTACTATTACCCTTGCAAGTTCAGCAGCCTTCTTCTCTGAATAATGCCCCCTCTTTATAATCCTATCAAAAAGCTCTCCACCCGCACAAAGCTCCATTACGACATGAACAGCGACAGCATCCTCATAAGCCCCAACAATCTGTACAACACTAGGGTGCCCTGCCAAGTGGTGCATTATCTGAATCTCCCTCCGGACATCCTCCACATCTTCTTCAGTTGTCAACTTCCTTTTAGCAATTGACTTACATGCAAATTCCTTTCCTTCAGCTTTATCCACACACAAAAATGTTGTCCCGAACTGCCCTTGTCCTAGTTTCCTTCCTAAACTATAAATTTCTTTCAAGTTGCCCGTTTTTCGCCCCAAAACGGATTCGACTTGGAGGCCTGCACTCAATACTCGCTTAAGATTACTAGACTTGTTTCTTTTCACATCCTCCACTGCCTTATTATTTACAGTGTCTTCCACTTTGACACCCTTTTGGGAATTTGTGGATTTGTCATCCTGAGGCTTATCTCCAGGTATTTGAAGATGTGGAGGAGGGGTGTTCTGGACATTAGAGTTATTAGAATCAGAGCCTTTTCCATCTGTCTTTGATGAATCTGCTGAATCTTTGTTCAAAGTGGGTCCCGAACATGTATTCCCCATCAAAAAATATCAACATAAACATAAGATATTGCTCAGAATCAAAATCCCAACTTTCCTCGAATCCCAATATCATCCAGACTTGCTTTTAATTTGTTGATACCATAAACAACAACAGCAATGAAAAATCCTTCAATTTTTCCCTTGAAATTCAACAAGAAGATGAGAAACAAACAGAGAATGATGCAATGCTCAAACTGGCCCCCAGAAACCAAACCAGAAAATGAAAAATTGGGAAAGAAATGAGGTAACTCTTATTGTTTTTGGTTTTTGGGGGGGTGTTGGGAGGACTGAGAAGATGGCTGGGAAGAGGAAGATGTATGGATCAATTGGATGGTTTAAAAGGTGGATGGTTGATTGATGATTTGCAGTGCAACTTTGTGCATGCATGCATGCATGTGTTTTGTGTAACTGATAATTACGGTTCACATTCTACCACCCACAGAGGATTTTTACTATTTCAACCTATAATAATTAATTCTATTTGGATAACCAAGTGAAATTATATTACAAAGTGATTAAATGTGGATCTCATAACATTGAGCACTACAAGAATATCTTGTATTTAATATAGGTTGATAAGTAGTTTGATTACGGGGTCTTTTGGCTACCTACATATAGTTGAAAATAATCTCGATATTAGTTTGTCATATGTGATAATTTCCGTATTATTTATATTAAATTCGATGTGAACTAACAAATACTATTACTAGTAAAACATGCATAAGTGATAGGTGAACTAGTAAAACATGCATAAGTGATAGGTGAACTAGTAAAACATGCATAAGTGATAGGTGAACTAGTAAAACATGCATAAGTGATAGGTGAACTAGTAAAACATGCATCGTACATGACTGAGTATATCCTTTATATTATTACTTATTCCTCGTTCATGTCACGTCTCCAACCATGGCCTGGGCGAAACACGACACTCGGTGCCTTACTGCATGTGACTGAGCGAACCACATGGCTTGCTGAATCATCATGAGGCATAACATGAGCGGAATATAACGTGAATGCATGATGAGCCTTTATAAAACGTAGTAAGTCATAATACTTAATAAAAATACTTGTTTAAACATGAGTGCGGAAATAACATGAATGAGCCAAAATGACTATACGACTCCGAATGTCTGACATAACATAACTGACTTGTCTAGTCTATGAAACCTCTATCATGAGTCTGACTGGAAAACATACTTACTGGGACAAGGACCCCAGCATACCTTAGATGCATAACTAATCATAAAACAAAACTTGACTAAACCCCGAATGAGATGGGGCTCACCAATAGCCTGATACGAATGTTGTCCTACTGAGCAGATGTGTCGTCCTGTATATCAGTGCCTGCATTGTGAAATGCAGGCCCCCCGGGCAATAGAAAGGGGACGTCAGTACTTAGAATGTATTGGTATGTAAAGCAACTGAATGCAATAACATGGGACATGAAATAATAAATGTTATATCCCGTACTTTCGTGTATTCGGGAAAATTCGAAACAACTTTGATTTGTAAGGAATACGGTTATATGTTGATGTGAATTAATATATATGTGTGTTGTCTATGGAAGATGTCATTGTGGAGGTGTTGAAGAAGGCCAGGGCAAATTTGGAATTTTGAAAATTTGTTTCGGGAATTACAAAACGAGATTTCTAACGAATTGGGCCCAAGAAAAATTAGAGAAAATTGGGGCCCAAACCACAAAAGTGGCCGGCCATGGTCCAATATATAGTGGCCCAAGTCCATGGATTAAATGGTCATGTGATGATCATGTGACATATATTAAGGGAACAATATTATATATTCATGTATAGCCATTGGAATGTTCAAGAAAGAGAACAAAATCACATTGAGGAGCTAAAGGGGCCTCTCGGCCGAACCTAGCTAAAGAAAAAAAAAATTCAAGCCTTTGTTTCCAATCCAAAAATCTTGTCTTTCTTGAATTATTGATAAGTTCAAGGCGCTCTTCAACGCGGTATAATTAGTTTAGCGAGAGAGCGACGTTTGCGTCGAGTCGGGATTTCAAGGAAAAGGTAAGAATTTTCATTCTTTTACATGTTATAAATGGTTTATGTATGTGGTAGAGTGTAGAATGGAATGAAAACTACGGGAATGTTGTGTATTGGATATGGTCGTGTGGTGTGTGCATGTGTGTTTGGCCGTGAGCCATGGATAGTGAAGGGGAGGCGAAATGAAGTTCATTTAGTTGAGTAGTTGCGTCGTTGTGGTATGTATGACGTAAATGAAAATTTAACGAGTTGAATTGGCATTGAAATTGGTTGTATGTCATTATGGGAAATTATGCGATTTTATATAGTTTTTATATAATTGTGAAAGTAAGATCATAGGATGTAAATTGATGTTGTTGTTAGTGAATTTGGAAGGAAACGATGTGAGTTAGTATGTTCGTCGTGGTCGTAGACGCTTCGGATGGAATATGGAAAGCGACAAATCATTCGAACTCATTTATATTGTTTGGAACATTGTGGGGATGTGTTTGATTAATCTTGAATGGGTAAATGAATATGATAATGTTGATGTTAGTTTGACATTGTAAAGTTTGTATGAAAGTTGTCATCTTATGTAGAAAGAAGATCATTGATGTTAGAACCTATTTCGTTGTGAACTCGACGTCGTTTGGTATTGTTGGCTTGTTGTTGTTGATGTTGTGAGCCGAGCTAAGCCTCGGGGGTGTTATATATATAGGGGAAGTGCTGCCGAAATTTCGGTAGACAAATATGAAGTTAAATGAATTCTTAAAAGTCTTGCAATTCCTAATTGGTAACTTTGACCATTTGTAGATTTTGAGCGAAACGGGATTTGATTTTGCGCGAGCATAAGCCGCGAGAAAGGTATGTAAGGCTACCCTATTTCTTCTTTTGGCATGTCCTAGGAAGTCTAGGTTGATACTTGAGCCTCGGGGGCAATTCTGTTCATAGAAATCCGAAATTGAATTTGAGCACTATTCATTTAATCTAATTGAACTATAAATCTCACGTTTTGGTCGGAAGGAAATCAAACGTCCGAAACTTTTGTAAATGTGATCAAGTCGACTCGAAACTTCCTTGGATGACTCTATAGCCCTTAATGTCCATGATTCATGTCCGTCGCCTCGACTTGATCCGAGGTGGACCCACTACTCCCGAATCTTCCCCTATTGTTCTATTTGGCTGAATTCCGTACTATAATTAAGGGAAACTCTTGGCTATCGTTCCGATTACTAAATGATAGAAGTATACCTGACATGACCCATTTCACGACATGATCGAGTAACGAAATAAGTATAAAGAATTTATGTCGGAAAGAATGTTATGAGTCATATTGTCCCCAACTTTCGTGAAGCATATTTTAAAGAAAATTTTGGAAGAATGATAACACGAATGATGGTTTCACCGAAGCTTGACATATTACGATACGTACACATGATTTCGAAAGTTTATTTGATTTCATACACATGAAGTTGGCACGATACCTAAAGACTTATTTGATATATTCCTTAGTTGTTAATAAAGAAAACAAGTGATATAATTAATACCTTGATATGTGGTGGTGTGTGTGCGTATGAATCTAAGTTGTACTTAATTTGCTATATACGTCATCCGAAAGATAGCTGATATGACTAATACTTCGGTTTTGTGAAAATTGACTTCTGAAACATTTATGGAGCGTTCCGTACTTCGAACGCTCGTATCTTTTGTATACTAGTTCCGATCGACCCGAAACTTGTTTCTGGACCTCCAGACATCGATATTGTGTTTGCATATAATTATGTTTGTATCTCGGGTCTTGATTGTGTGCACGTGGTTTCGCACTACTCTGTTCGCGCAAGCGTTGATTTGGATTTCACTGAGCCCGGGCCACGACATGTTCTCGTGCGTATTTCTCTGCATTATTCACCGCGTCCCTCTCACTTGCGGGCCGGGGCATGTTACGTATGATATGATGACATTATGATATAATGACGGGGTGGTGGCCAGGATGGCACATTCACCGCGTCCCGCAAAAGAGGGTCGGGGCACGTTACATGCATGCATGATACATGACATTGACATACATGAAATATGATTCACCGCGCCCCTCGCTGAGGGCCGGGGTACGTTACTTGCATATGTGTTACATGACATTAGCATATTTGATATATGTTTCACCGCGTCCCTTATCAAGGGCCGGGGCACTATACATGAATATTTGAGATATGATGTTAATATATATGATTCCATATACCGCGTCCCTCACAAAGGGCCGGGGCATGCTATTTGACATATACATATAAAATATACGATCCTGTCATGCACACCCTAAGTTTGGTAGGTAAGCTTTTGGTACACAGGATGATTCACGTATTTATTGTATTTCTTCTGGCCTCCGACATCGACATATGAGTATATAGATGACTTGTGTGTGGAAGGTAAGCGCTCTGGTATTTTGGATAGCGTACTTGTTTTGGTACCGTTGTTCGGGTCATGTTTCTATTTTCTGTATTCCATGCTTTACTTACTCAGTACATATTCCGTACTGACCCCCTTTCTTCGGGGGGCTGCGCTTCATGCCACGCAGGTACAGACGCTTATTGTGGTGGTCCGCCAGCCTAGGTACACAGTCGGCTTTGGGAGTGCTCCTTTGTTCCGGAGCCCACCTTTTGGTACAGATCCTTCAGTTGTACATATTGTTGTGTTTATGACTATTCTGGGGTACGGCGGGGCCCTGTCTCGCCATATGATTCTGTTGTCTGTATTAGAGGCCTGTAGACATGTTTGTGGGTTGGGGTCTTTCTGTACGGATGTGTGTATATGTTGTGTTTGGGCGATCCCATTTGCCGCGGCGGCCGGTCCGCATATGTTTACATGTTGGCCGGTGTGGCCTTTGTTGGTATTTTCTGTGTGCAGGGTTATTTTGGATAGTCTGTAAAACAAAGGAAACTCTGTCGAAATTTTTCTGGAAATCACCTAAATTTGGAATATAGCCTTGTCGGCTTCTGCTATATACTTGAATGAGTTTGAAAAAAATTTAGAGATAGCATTTGATAAATGTGTTTGGGTGCCCAGGTCGGGCACTAGTCACGGCCTACGGGGTTGGGTCGTGACAGAAGTGGTATCAGAGCGGTTTGTCCTCGGAATGTCTACAGGCCGTGTCTAGTAGAGTCTTGTTTATCGGTGTGTTGTGCACCACATCTATAAACGGGAGGCTACAGGACATTTAGAGTGTTACCTTTCTTTGGATCTTAGATCGTGCCATAGAGCTGTGCTATTAGGGTGATTCTGTTCTGATCGGTTGTTGTGTTTTTCAGTGATGCCTCCGAAGAAGGCTACGGCTGCCCAGAAGGGTAAGGTGATGGTCGGAGAGACCAGTCAGGTGCAGCGAGTTACCCAGGCTCGTGTTCAGGATTTGCCCGAGGTCGTACCCCACTCAGAGGGATCTGCTACACCACCGGCGGAGCCTGGAGCAGGTCCATCAGCAGCTCCAGGGGCCCGAGTACCTACACCCGAGCCTCCAGCTCCTCAGCCAGGGGCGGAGGACAGGACGCTGAGGGAGGCCGTGCAGTTATTGACCACACTGGTAGCGGGGCAGGCTCGCAGACGCGGGCGGAGAGATGAGGATGATGATGACAGGCGTGACAGCCTGAGGGTTCGAGAGTTCCTATTATGTGGCCCCCCAGAGTTTTTCGGGTCTAAGCCCGACGAGGACCCCCATGACTTTATTCGGGGGATGCGACGATCACTAGATTTGGTCAGGGCTTCAGAGACTGAGTCTGTTGAGTTGGCTTCGCATAGACTATGGGATGTTGCCGCTCACTGGCATGAGTCCTGGGAGCTATCCAGGGGTGATCGTGCTTCCCCAGCTACATGGGACGAGTTCGTGGCTGCTTTCACCCGCCACTTTTTGCCACCGTAGTTACGGCGGGCGCGGGTTGATCAATTTTTGCATCTGCAGCAGAGGGGTCGGAGTGTTCGTGAGTATAATTTGGAGTTTGATTCTCTGGCCCGGTATGCACCTGCTATAGTAGCAGATATGACTGACCGGATGCACCGGTACGTGATGGGGTTAGACCGCTATTTGATTGATGGCTGCATGGCGGTGGTATTGCAGACAGACATGGATATCGCCCGGCTACAGGCCTATGCTCAGGGTATGGAGGACCGACACAGGGCTGATTATCCTAGTAGGGATCGAGATAGGAGGCCGCCTAAGAGGGCCAGGTACATGGGATACTCTGGGGAGTTTCGAGGCGGACAGCCTCAACAGTATGTCAGACAGTCTTCTCAGCCAGCGCAAAGTGCGCCCCCACGGCCTACTGGTGGGAGATTTGATAGTGTCAGATGTTCAGGAGCTGGCCAGAGCTCTAGGGCTCCCGATTCGCAGGTAAGTAGCGGTTTCAGTCAGACGAGGCCACTTATGCCTCAGTGTCCCCAGTGCGGTAGGCGCCATTTGGGAGAGTGCCGTCGCGCCACCGGTGCTTGTTTTACTTACGACCGTCAAGGCCATGTTATGAGGGAGTGCCCATTCAGAGGTGGTTCAGGTGGTTCAGCCCAGCCCGTTGGTTCAGTTGCTGGCTCGTCTCTCCCTTCTGTAGCTATGCGCCCCACGGGGCAGGGTATGCCGATACCAGCGGGCCGCGGCAGAGGTCGTGGCAGAGCTTCCAGTTCCAGCGGTCCTTCTAACCGCTTGTATGCATTGACCAGCCAACAGTATCAGGGGGCGCCACCAGATGAAGTTACAGGTATATTATTAATTTCCTTCTGAAATGAATATGTACTGATATATGTATCCCCCCCCCGATTGCTAGTAAAACTGAGATAGGACCCGAATCGATAAAACCGTCTGTGGTAGTCATATGTACAGATGAAAGTGCTTGTTAAAAAAAAAAAAAAAAAGAGGGCTAACCCGGTAGTTTCATAATAATAAACGATCCTCTCCAGATCGGAGTGGGACCCGCTACGAGAACCTTCCGGGAAGTGTAAGATACCGACCTGCCTTAAAGTGCGTGACAAAGGTCGTGTGAGGTAGTCGACGCGATTATACCAGCGCTAATGCATCAAAATGCACGGAAGTTCCGGGGTTAAGCGTGCCAGGGGCGGAGCAATTTTAGGATGGGTGACCCCCTGGGAAGTACACCAAATTTCTCGTAAATGTAAATATAAAAGGCAGATGTGAAACCAGGGGTAACCTAAAGGAAATAAGAATGAACCAAATGGTTAGAAACCCTAGATAGATCGGGTAGACCAAAGCAGACTCGGTCGGTGAAGAAGAAGGAAACACAATACAGTTCTGGAATTAGGGTAAGTTTGAGTAAACGTTTGGAAGCGTTTTGTGAGTAAACGGTAATAAATGTATAAGTATGCGTATAACGTTCCGTCTATGGCCGTACCGGTCGGTGGTGGGGCCCAGCAGCCAGTGTAAAGACATATGAAATATATTAGCCGAACGAAAGTTAAGAGACAAGTAAAGGATAGGGTATAGATAATATGAAATGAACTGATACTAATTTCACTACAATAAGGGTAGAAGATTCCGATACAACGATATTTGGAAAGGAAAAGGAAAAGTAAGTAAATGGAAGACAGGGAATAGCAATTATAATGTTTGAAAAGTTATGAAAGGAGGAAAGAAACCTCCCACGAAGTATTATACGAATGTTCTTAAGGGGGGAGAATGTTATATCCCGTACTTTCGTGTATTCGGGAAAATTCGAAACAACTTTGATTTGTAAGGAATACGGTTATATGTTGATGTGAATTAATATATATGTGTGTTGTCTATGGAAGATGTCATTGTGGAGGTGTTGAAGAAGGCCAAGGGCAAATTTGGAATTTTGAAAATTTGTTTCGGGAATTACAAAACGAGATTTCTAACGAATTGGGCCCAAGAAAAATTAGAGAAAATTGGGGCCCAAACCACAAAAGTGGCCGGCCATGGTCCAATATATAGTGGCCCAAGTCCGTGGATTAAATGGTCATGTGATGATCATGTGACATATATTAAGGGAACAATATTATATATTCATGTATAGCCATTGGAATGTTCAAGAAAGAGAACAAAATCACATTGAGGAGCTAAAGGGGCCTCTCGGCCGAACCTAGCTAAAGAAAAAAAAAATTCAAGCCTTTGTTTCCAATCCAAAAATCTTGTCTTTCTTGAATTATTGATAAGTTCAAGGCGCACTTCAACGCGGTATAATTAGTTTAGCGAGAGAGCGACGCTTGCGTCGAGTCGGGATTTCAAGGAAAAGGTAAGAATTTTCATTCTTTTACATGTTATAAATGGTTTATGTATGTGGTAGAGTGTAGAATGGAATGAAAACTACGGGAATGTTGTGTATTGGATATGGTCGTGTGGTGTGTGCATGTGTGTTTGGCCGTGAGCCATGGATAGTGAAGGGGAGGCGAAATGAAGTTCATTTAGTTGAGTAGTTGCGTCGTTGTGGTATGTATGACGTAAATGAAAATTTAACGAGTTGAATTGGCATTGAAATTGGTTGTATGTCATTATGGGAAATTATGCGATTTTATATAGTTTTTATATAATTGTGAAAGTAAGATCATAGGATGTAAATTGATGTTGTTGTTAGTGAATTTGGAAGGAAACGATGTGAGTTAGTATGTTCGTCGTGGTCGTAGACGCTTCGGATGGAATATGGAAAACGACAAATCATTCGAACTCATTTATATTGTTTGGAACATTGTGGGGATGTGTTTGATTAATCTTGAATGGGTAAATGAATATGATAATGTTGATGTTAGTTTGACATTGTAAAGTTTGTATGAAAGTTGTCATCTTATGTAAAAAGAAGATCATTGATGTTAGAACCTATTTCGTTGTGAACTCGACGTCGTTTGGTATTGTTGGCTTGTTGTTGTTGATGTTGTGAGCCGAGCTAAGCCTCGGAGGTGTTATATATATAGGGGAAGTGCTGCCGAAATTTCGGTAGACAAATATGAAGTTAAATGAATTCTTAAAAGTCTTGCAATTCCTAATTGATAACTTTGACCATTTGTAGATTTTGAGCGAAACGGGATTTGATTTTGCGCGAGCATAAGCCGCGAGAAAGGTATGTAAGGCTACCCTATTTCTTCTTTTGGCATGTCCTAGGAAGTCTAGGTCGATACTTGAGCCTCGGGGGCAATTCTGTTCATAGAAATCCGAAATTGAATTTGAGCACTATTCATTCAATCTAATTGAACTATAAATCTCACGTTTTGGTCGGAAGGAAATCAAACGTCCGAAACTTTTGTAAATGTGATCAAGTCGACTCGAAACTTCCTTGGATGACTCTATAGCCCTTAATGTCCATGATTCATGTCCGTCGCCTCGACTTGATCCGAGGTGGACCCACTACTCCCGAATCTTCCCCTATTGTTCTATTTGGCTGAATTCCGTACTATAATTAAGGGAAACTCTTGGCTATCGTTCCGATTACTAAATGATAGAAGTATACCTGACATGACCCATTTCACGACATGATCGAGTAACGAAATAAGTATAAAGAATTTATGTCGGAAAGAATGTTATGAGTCATATTGTCCCCAACTTTCGTGAAGCATGTTTTAAAGAAAATTTTGGAAGATTGATAACACGAATGATGGTTTCACCGAAGCTTGACATATTACGATACGTACACATGATTTCGAAAGTTTATTTGATTTCATACACATGAAGTTGGCACGATACCTAAAGACTTATTTGATATATTCCTTAGTTGTTAATAAAGAAAACAAGTGATATAATTAATACCTTGATATGTGGTGGTGTGTGTGCGTATGAATCTAAGTTGTACTTAATTTGCTATATACGTCATCCGAAAGATAGCTGATATGACTAATACTTCGGTTTTGTGAAAATTGACTTCTGAAACATTTATGGAGCGTTCCGTACTTCGAACGCTCGTATCTTTTGTATACTAGTTCCGATCGACCCGAAACTTGTTTCTGACCTCCAGACATCGATATTGTGTTTGCATATAATTATGTTTGTATCTCGGGTCTTGATTGTGTGCACGTGGTTTCGCACTACTCTGTTCGCGCAAGCGTTGATTTGGATTTCACTGAGCCCGGGCCAGGACATGTTCTCGTGCGTATTTCTCTGCATTATTCACCACGTCCCTCTCACTTGCGGGCCGGGGCATGTTACGTATGATATGATGACATTATGATATAATGACGGGGTGGTGGCCAGGATGGCACATTCACCGCGTCCCGCAAAAGAGGGCCGGGGCACGTTACATGCATGCATGATACATGACATTGACATACATGAAATATGATTCACCGCGCCCCTCGCTGAGGGCCGGGGTACGTTACTTGCATATGTGTTACATGACATTGGCATATTTGATATATGTTTCACCGCGTCCCTTATCAAGGGCCGGGGCACGATACATGAATATTTGAGATATGATGTTAATATATATGATTCCATATACCGCGTCTCTCACAAAGGGCCGGGGCATGCTATTTGACATATACATATAAAATATACGATCCTGTCATGCACACCCTAAGTTTGGTAGGTAAGCTTTTGGTACACAGGATGATTCACGTATTTATTGTATTTCTTCTGGCCTCCGACATCGACATATGAGTATATAGATGACTTGTGTGTGGAAGGTAAGCGCTCTGGTATTTTGGATAGCGTACTTGTTTTGGTACCGTTGTTCGGGTCATGTTTCTATTTTCTGTATTCCATGCTTTTCTTACTCAGTACATATTCCGTACTGACCCCCTTTCTTCGGGGGGCTGCGCTTCATGCCACGCAGGTACAAACGCTTATTGTGGTGGTCCGCCAACCTAGGTACACAGTCGGCTTTGGGAGTGCTCCTTTGTTCCGGAGCCCACCTTTTGGTACAGATCCTTCAGTTGTACATATTGTTGTGTTTATGACTATTCTGGGGTACGGCGGGGCCCTGTCTCGCCATATGATTCTGTTGTCTGTATTAGAGGCCTGCAGACATGTTTGTGGGTTGGGGTCTTTCTGTACGGATGTGTGTATATGTTGTGTTTGGGCGATCCCATTTGCCGCGGCGGCCGGTCCGCATATGTTTACATGTTGGCCGGTGTGGCCTTTGTTGGTATTTTCTGTGTGCAGGGTTATTTTGGATAGTCTGTAAAACAAAGGAAACTCTGCCGAAATTTTTCTGGAAATCACCTAAATTTGGAATATAGCCTTGTCGGCTTCTGCTATATACTTGAATGAGTTTGAAAAAAATTTAGAGATAGCATTTGATAAATGTGTTTGGGTGCCCAGGTCGGGCACTAGTCACGGCCTACGGGGTTGGGTCGTGACAATAATGATAGGAACTGAAACCTGGTCATGAACATGAATATATACATATATATAAAACATGGTAAAAATATCATAAGTAGGGAGAGCAATAACTTATAACCGATCCATGGTCCGGTGCTTGCGTCCCGCCAGCAGAACACTCAGTCCTTGCCAGGGAACATGAGATTTAATAAAATATGAAAGGATCCAGTCATTATGAGAGATCGTCCGGGACATGGGTGGAGCGATCCTCATCCTACGGTGGCTACGTAGTTTCAGGCTATCTGAAGCCTTCCTCGGTAATTAAAGCAACTCCCAAAAACCTGAACATGTAAAATAAGTGGCACTTGCTGCCCATGGTTTTCATGAATATAACTTGCTTGTACATGGATATCATGAATTATAGCTTGCTTGCATGAACTTGTAAAACATGTATAGTATTTTCTTTAAAATAGCATAATATATCATAAACTAGCATACATGAACCCATGGAATAAGATATATGGATTTTTGATAGATTACGGACAGATTCTTAATAATCATAAAGAAATATTAAGAACTCAATGATGGAATTATAACAATTCATACATAATATAATCATGGACATGGACCTAGGGTTATCATGAGCATGGTATAGAAACCTTAGTTTTCGTAAAGAATCATAATTTATGGATTATGAGGCGTGGGGATGAACAATGATGTTCCCACACGTAGATAGTAACTCTACATACCTTAGTCGTTCCAAAACTTGAATTAAAGACTTGAGCTTTGAAGAAGATTTCCAAAATCTTGAATTCTTGAACTTTGAGATGGGTTTTCTTGAAAACCCTAGTTTTGGAATGATGATTTCTTGTTTAGATTACAAGGATATGTATTAGAATTGACTTCGAATAATTAGAGTAGGCTTACCTTAGTGTTTCTTGATGATGGAAGAGGGTAGGAGGTCGTTCTAGGGTTTGAAGGAATGAAAAATAATGATTTGAACTTATATGGACGAATATTTACTGTTCTGGAAAAATTAAATTTTCGGCCCAGTTAAATACTAGTCGTATTTTGAAATACTGGCCGTATTTTTAAATACGGTCCGTATTTTGAAATACGGACTGCACTGCGTCTCTTCAGTAAAATGGTCATAACTCTTTGCATAGATGTCCCTTTGACCCCCATAATATACCGTTGGAAAGGTATTTCAAAGCTCTACAACTTTCATCAAGTAAGTTTTCCCAAATTCCAAATATGTTTTGAAATACGGGCCGTATTTTTAAATACGATCCGTATTTAACCATATGACATCCAACTGCCAAATCCAGAATGCTCAGAAATCCTTAGTAACAGTTTACGACTTGAATTACGGCCCGTATACTGAAATACGGTCACTGTTCATGGGCGTAAACCCCCATCTTAAAACTGAACAGGGAAATTCCAATTCCCACATTCTTTATCTGATTTTCTAAGTCTGAGATCATGGTCAAAACTTATGTTAAAGGTACGGGGTGTTACAGTTCACTTCACCATTTGCACACCCCTTAAGAAAATACTAACTCCTAGAATAAAATAGGTAATTTGATTAAACTGCACCTAATTAAATAAATATTGGAATTTGATCAAATTAAAACTCTAAATAAGGGCAAATCTGAAAAAATATTATTATCTCTGTTATAAAATAATAAAGCAAGCAAGAAGAATATTGTGGAGAAAGAGAGAAGAGGGGAGAGTTCTTATTTCTCTTGTTAGGGATTCTATACAATGAAGAGAACATCTCTATTTATAGGAGAAAGTTAACTTGGTGCCAAAGTCACAAACCCTAAAGTTTCTCCTAAAGATAGACATCCATAATTAAATAATATTTATAACACTCCCCCTTGGATGTCTATTTGGATGATAATGTGCCTCGTTAAAACCTTACTAGAAAAAACCCAATGGGAAAAAATCTAGTGAAGGAAAAAGAGTATACATTTCTAGTAATACGCTATTTGGTTGCCTCATTAAAAACCTCACAAGGAAAAACCCAGTGGGACAAAAACCTTGGAAGGGAAAAAGAGTACAACGCGTATTAACTCCCCCTGATGAGAACTTCAATCCAAAAACTTAAATCTTCACATCTTCACTCGAGAGTTGCAGTTGGTATAGACTTGGTGAATAAATCAGTCATATTAACGCTCGAACAAATCTCTTGCACGTTGATATTGATAACGTCCAAATCCACCCTATTAATTAGAATGGGCACGGTCGTATGCAAATATATTTACCCAACTATGAGTCGGGGTCGAATCCCACAGAGAACAATATGTAGGCGATTAGGAAAAGTAGGAATTTTCACCAATGATAGCTAAAGCCAAACGATGGATAATATTTTGGTTTTTGGAGAAAATTATAACTAATGCAAAAATGTAAACTAACCTAGAAAGCAAGTAAAATGATCAATGGCCACAAGCATGGATACAAGGGAAATTACTCTCTAGTAACGATCCAATGTATTTCATGATTTACAAATAATGGTGAGTTTATATTACTTAGCCTCGGATAATGACTCTAAATTAGCTTCTTCCGAAGACTAACTAGACTACCTAATTGAATATCCCTAAAGCAATTAGGAGCATTAAGAACACCCGAATATGGATACAAGTGGTGTCGCCTATCCCTAGGTCGATTTCCATTAGATGAGGGTTAACGCCCCAAATTCTTGTTAATTAATCTTTCCCAATCCCGAGTTTGCCTCTTCCAAGTTTAAACCGAAATAAATGGGCAAGTCTTAGGGTTAGCTACTCCCTTAAGAATCATTCAAAATGAGATTAATTAAAGAAACAATAACTCACTTCATTAGGAATAAAATCATTCAACACATAAGCAAAACAAGAGATTCAATCCAAACTTAAACAATATATACTTCCATAAACAAGGTTCAAGTATTGAAATGAAATATTACACACATAAATATTCAATACAAACCAAGAGTAGATGAAAGGATTAAGAATATCTCATTAAAGTGCTTACAATCTTCTCCTCCAATGTGTTGGTGTGAAACCCTAGCCTCCAAGGACTTGTGTTGAGCCAAAGATGATCCTGTTTTGTTGCCCTAAGCCTCTCTTTATGCCCAGATTTTTCCAAGTCAAAACAATGACAAAATATGCCCCAACTTTCAGTTTTTGCAGTTCTGCCCGTTTTTTGCAGTTCTGTCCCGTTTTTGCAAAACTGTCCAGTTTGGACAGTTTTGCAAAACTGTCCCATTTGGCTTCTTTTTGACTAAATTTTCACTTGGTTTCTTCCGATCACTTCTAAATCAAATAAAACCTGTAAAATAGATGTAAAGGATACTAAATGCACAATTTTATCAAGCAAATATAGCAAAAATATAAGATTAAAGAAGAGATAAATTGGTAAAATACCAACTTGCATGTTGATATCACCATTATTTTGGAGCTCGTGTGTGAAGAAGACTTTGATGAAGCTTGACTTGTGCTTTTATGAATCCTCTCTTTAGTTGGGCTATGTAAACTGCTGCTTCTTCAGTCTTTGAATAGAGCTGAAATCACTCCAAGTGCATTCCTGACTTGCTTTATAAACAGATGTTATCTTTATATGACTTGACTATCACGTAGAACAACATCGTATGACTATAATCCCCCATTGTCATAGCAAAATATATAAATGCATTAATTGCATAAAGATATGACACTTCAGGACCAAAAAATTCTGCAAGTTTCTCATTTCAACTTCTTTCAGCAGATAATCTATTTATTTTGAAAACTTTTCAAGAGTTTCAATAATTCTTAAGTAATCAACTTGCACCAACAATATGACAAATTTTGATTTTCACAAAAACGTAAGGATAAATAGAGTCATTTGTGCCCTTAGTTAGTAAATATTTATTAAGGTGAAAAAATCGCGTTCACCTTGCTTAACTTAATTCATATAAGAATTATGAACAAATTTTTACAATTTGTATATGCTTCAGGCATTTAAAATTCTTCAGGAATTTTCATATAATTTTGTCAAGTAATTCATATAAGCTGTGACAACATCTATTTCTATTTAAATGATGTGACATCTTCTGGTGTCTAGACAACAGGTCCAATAAGCTTTACGCTTACCAAGATGCGTTATTTCACTTGATAATAATTTCTACGTTAGCATGCTTTAATAGAGGTAGAATTTAGATCCTCATAATCTTTTACAATATTGCGCTATATTGTACCAAAGATATCGTCGATGATATATGTTTGTATCGGTTTACAGTGTGACATAACTTAGTGAGATCTCATCACTCTTATTATTTTAGGTACCTAAACCTCTCATAAGGTTTCATGAAGTGTTATGTCGTGTGCTCTAAGAGCACATTGCCTCGTTACTATGACCATTTTGATCATTTGCTTCTCGCCCTTTTCAAGGATTATTTCATTTGGAACCGATTGATCTACCATGCTTCATGCATGTTGTATACTTTGTCCTTCAGGGACATTAATATTAATAGGAACATTTTGCAGCTGAAATATGAAACTAGTTTTGGGTCAGCAAATGCTTCTAGCATTTAACTTGAATTACTTTTTGAATGAGGATCATACTAATGATAATTCATAACATATTTCTCAGCTGCTTATTCTCTTCCCCTTATATTAGAAAAACTAACATATATCCTATCTTCTTTGGAGGAATCCATCTCTGTGCATCATGGTAGATTAATTAATCATATACCACACATAAAAAATTGTTAGATGAAAATATCTGGTTCCTAACCCTGAACCAATTGTGAGGGGAGAATTTATCATAATTTATTGGTCTGAAGCATATAAGTGTTGTTGTATGCAATATATCATATTTCATATCAACACATGAAGCTTTGTTCTCATAAGCAAAGGTTTAGCTATTTATCGGAGGCATTCAGTGCCAAACCAGCTTGGATATAAACCAGCATTAACAAGATGAATTATCTTGGTTACATAATCTGAAAATTGTGCTCTCAACTCAATTATTCTGAGCAAGTAATTTTGCATATGTCAAACTGCGGGTTGACAATAAACGCACATGTGACCGTCTTATCGATGCATCTATTTATGACATCACATAATAGGTGAACGGGCCCATATTCACCTTTTATATTTTTTCAGAATTTTAGGAAATCCAATCCAAACATTAGCTAGTATAATCAACTTATGATGAGAACAAGCAACGAAAATAAATTCTTGAAGAATCTTCTAGTTCTTCAATATATGTCAAATACTCAATCTGCACATCATATTTGAATCGGGATGGTCAAACCGCTCATGCCGACTAATAAAATTATTTATACTAGTAAACTTCAAGTTTACCATGCCATGTGCTATTTGTTTTAGTAAACTTCTGGTTTACTATGACATGAATTTTTTTTTTTATTTTTTTTTGTACCAATAAACTTCTGGTTTCCTGTGGCATGTGATTTTATCATGCTTATATTTGTGTAGTACAATTTGAAGGATAGAGAGGGTAACCATTCACATATATATTTCTTACCCACTATGATTTTGAAAATATTTAATCCTCCAATCATTGTAGCTTCAATATGATAGCCATTTACTTTAGTAAACTTCGGGTTTACTACAACTTGTGTTTCGATCATAACACCTTCGTATATTACAATATAGAACGAATGACATAATACTATATAAACTCTTCTGGAGCCTTTAATTTATTTTGCGTAATCACATATTGTTTGGAAACTACTAGTGCTATGATCTTCTAGAGAAATAGTTAGCTCTCCTGGAGCACTTAATTGATTTTGTACTATCAAATATTACCCCGACGTTGCTGGTGTCATGACAAAAAACATATTGCAGCCAAATGAATATTATAAAGACATTCTTAAATTCATAAATGGCCAAAGTAAACATTAAGCTATACAGTCTTTGATACTTTTATGATAAATATCTCCTTCAGGGAGAATATCGGCCATTAACATCCGAATATTTGGTCGGTAACCACATAATTATTTCTTTCTTCAGTAAATTTTTGTATAAACTATCATTTTCTTCTGGAAAATCATTAAGTAAACATAATATATTAATGTGGTTCTAGTAGAAAGTATTCAGGTATGACGGGTACATGCAGCAATGGCCTTCATACCACAAAATAACATTTATATCCTTTGTTATTTTATCTCTTCAGGAGATGTGTTGTGATATTTCTTCATTCACTTCGGGAAATAAAACTTGATCATTTAAATGAGCTTTACAAACAACTTTTAGCGGCTCATTATTTTACTCAAGCACAATAAACATATGAAAATATTACCACTTCTGATGGTTATGAGCATATAATTAACACCATCGTCTATAAGAAAATTCATAATAGCAATTGTGGATAAGCAAATAATAATAAACTTCAAGCATATCCATAGTAATAAAGTTGCACAAGCATATTTTGATCTCATTAATAAACTTATATATATGCTACTGTTCGTTTAAAATAAGAATTACTGTATGTAATATCCGGATTTTTTTTTTTCAATTCTTAAAAGTCTATTATCCATAGTAGCTTTACGCTATACAGTTAGTGCCACAAACAGTAGCTTTAAGCTAATCATATGCCTCATATCAACTCAAAATTAACTACAAATAGGCAGAAAATACGTCGCAAAAGATTTGCATCAAATTGAAACTGGTCTAACAACTTTAAAATTAGACTTTCTGTTAGTATATGAATGGTCATGTGAAGTGTTATACTTGCTATAAGAAAAATCACATGTCATATTTATACAAGTCCAGAAACTAACAAAACGTGTTAATTTGGATTAAAATAATATGAAATTACAGAAGGGCTTCGGATGGTTAGCACGTATAGGCAAACAAGAAGTCAGTAGTTAATCATACTTTGCAGATAGAAGGGATTGAAACTTAACTTTGGCGGAGATAAGATACTACTTCTGGAGTAAATTTCAGAGTCTTACTACTTTGGGAGTAAGTTTCGAAATTCTATTACTTCAAGAGTAAAGTTTGAAGTTCTAAGACTTCGGGAGAAAATTTCAAAGTCTGACTACTTCAGCAGTAGATTTCAGATTTACTACTTGAGGAGTAAATTTCAGTCTGACTAGTTCAGGAGTAGATTTCAGATTTACTACTTCAGGAGTAAATTTCAGATTTACTACTTCAGGAGTAAATTTCAAAATTTACTACTTCAAGAGTAAAGTTAAATTTCAAAATTTACTACTTCAAGAGTAAAGTTTAATGTTTACTACTTCAGGAGTAAAGTTGAATATTTTACTACTTAAGGAATAAATTTAAAAGTAGTACTACTCCGACCCCTACCCCAAAACCACCATAGACAAGCCTCATAGAAAGTGCTTTAAGAAAATCCATTGGTGGACAAATATTTAAGTGGTGTAAACAGATTATCAGAAAGTATATAACCAACATCACACCTTTGTTTATATCATCGGATAGATTAAAATATTAAGTAACTAGGTCTCATAAAAATGAAAGAGATTCCAGACATAATATTATAGTAGTAACAAATTTAACGAGCCATAAATATATTGTTAAGCAAAATGGAGACACACTGTTTGAAACATAAAGAAAAAATGACAAACATAAGAGTACAACTTTTTCAGGCCTAAAGCACCGAATGCCTTCTATATCCTTAAATCTTCAAAATTGGTCTAGAATACTTCCAGAGTAAATTTTCAAATTTTACTGCTTTAAGGATAAAGTAAAGAATATTCACAATTTTTTTTTTCCAATTCTTCTACCTCTTCCGGGGTGAGTCGTGATATCTTCACAACTAAGTGCACGTCCGTATTTATAAGTATTATTAAATATTGTCATATTCACTTCAGGGAACTGATCTGTATTTATAATATTTATCAAAAGTTTTCATTCTTCAGGAATGAAATATAATCATTTGAACGTGCGTTAATCAGATCAAATTATGATCGCTTACTACCTCTTCTAAGATCTTGCTACTTCAGGAACAAAGCCAGGCATACGTATAGTGTAGAGAATTTTCTCTAACATATTTTCAATTGTAGCCACAACAACCCTATGAAAATATTTTCACTTGTGGTGGTTATAGACAGAAATAAATTTACTAATAACGAAATTTAAGAAATATTATCACTTCTGGTGATCATATATTTATTGCAAACTCTTATTCTTTGCCACTAAGAGATATGAATTAATATCATAATCCCTCTTAAAATATTGTTCTTCAGGAACAACTTGGAGGCACAATTAATGGCCAAGTGAACCATTGAGGTCCCTTATATCAAACGAACCATAAAGTTAATATCATAAAATTTCTTGAATCATCATCAGTACTTAAAGAAACAACGTTTGGCAATAGAATTATGGGTATCTTAGTTAATCATATAATCATGGAATTACGTACTGCCATAGTTATGTTCATTAATTGTGATCTGCTATATTTACGTCCATAGTAGTCCACATGGCTCAACTTAATTAATGGAAGAAATCACTTACCTTGGTGTCATATGTGGATTTGAGATAAACAAACCTGGGCAACTTAAAAGCAGCGGAGAGTTTCTGCACCCGGCGTCAAGCTCCATATTTGGAGGTTATTACTCAGTTGGTTAGAATCTCGTGCTGATAACGTGTTATAAAATAATAAAGCAAGCAAGAAGAATATTGTGGAGAAAGAGAGAAGAGGGGAGAGTTCTTATTTCTCTTGTTAGGGATTCTATACAATGAAGAGAGCATCTCTATTTATAGGAGAAAGTTAACTTGGTGCCAAAGTCACAAACCCTAAAGTTTCTCCTAAAGATAGACATCCATAATTAAATAATATTTATAACAATTTCTTTTTTGATTTGATAAGTGGACACTTTTTTTTACTCAAGAAAAAAAAGACTAAGTGAACACTTTTTTTATTCGGAGGGAGTACTACTTTATTTTTTACCATTTGTTAACCAGCTATAATCTGTTAATTGCAACCTCCACTTTGTTGTAAATAATATTTGTCGCTTCTTTTTCTATAAATAGGAGACGTGAAAAGAAACGTGAGAATAAACCACACTTTCCACAAGGTACCATTTCGCTGTAAACCTTATTAGTAATACATTTATAGTTGATTTTAAGATTATAATAAAAGAATTTTTTTTTTGAGCGAAAAACTTGAAGTTATTAACAGGAACAAACTAATCTAGTCTAATTAAAAGTTGAATATGCTGGATGTCAATATAATATAAGCATCAAAATCAGAAATCTTTTTTACTTACGCTCAAACTCTGGTTTTTGCTTCCTTCTATTAAGCTTCGACATCACCTCACCAAGAAAGATATGATTCCAATACAAGCTCCTAAACCTATCATGACTTGAAAGGCTTACAAACTAAAAGAATTACACAACATCGTATAGTCGTATTTCACCACACCACTCCACACTAAGATGGGAAGAAATAAACCAATGAAAAGAATTACATCACAAATGGAAACTTGCTTGAATTTGGCATAGACGATCTGGAATCTGCATACCGGCCAATTCCTAGATGAACGGAAATGGTTATTGGAATCCCAAGCTATTTGACAGAGACAACTTAGCAACTCCAACACAAGTTCACATATATGATCTAGGCAACAATAGAAGGATCCTGCAAGACGAGACTTCAGTTTCAGTAATACTATCCTCAAATATAAAAACAAAAGAGAAGGAAAGAAGGAAAGAAATGGCTGAGGGACGGGGGAGCACTTTGCCATCCAACATAGTGCAACTCTTCAGGATTGCACTTTGTGAGTAGAATATTTGAAATGTCACACTAATGGTAGAGATTCCAACCAAGCAGAGGTATTTACGTTGTTTAAGAAGTGTGCTCTTACTAACTGTTTTGACTCTAATTGTTCTCTCATTTCTTCCTGGTTACATTAAAGACGCATGTAATAGTCAAGTGACGGATTTCCTGCCTTTTCTTTTCTTTTGCTTTTTCCTATTGGCGATGATGTTAGCTAGAATTGTATATAAAAAACACAGCCTTCCTTAATTTTTTATAGGGGCAACATTTTTTATAGGAGCAACTGAAGAGAACATATTTAGCAGCATACACACCCTAGAAACATTGGACGTTGAAGTGCAAACTTCTCAAAAAAACAAATGTACTAAAATGGGACAAACGAAACAGAATCAAGAAATGGGTTCAGAACTTAGAAGATGGAAAGGGGATTGGCAAGGGCCGCATGGCTACAGTGGCTGGAGAACTTGACAGCAATTCGGACTGATAGATTAGCAGACCGGCAAGTTTTACAGAACTGAAGTGTATGCAATATTAAGCATGTCTTCCAGCTAGGATCAAACAGTCTGCAAAATACCCGAGTCCTAATTTCTTTTCCGAACTATGGGGAATTAAAAGTAAATCTTGCAACAGCAGCTAAATTTTACAAAACTGAAGTGGATGTCATGTCAAATTTATCTTCCAGTTAGGGACACAAATCTAGAGAAACAGTCTGCAAACTAGTGCTTTTCCTTTTAGGGTTCCTCAAATTGCTAGAGTACTAGACAAAAACCTCGGAACTTCAAGAATGACCAGATAATGCAATTTTAGTTCAGACAAAATTTACTTAAAGAGCACGAGAAAGAAGGCATGACCAAACTGATGATGGAGAAAAGTTAATCCATAATTTGATATCCACATTGGTGGTGAATCTAGTAGGAGCTTTGAGGTAACCTCTAGGCATCTAATTTCTGATTCCCCTTGCTAAACAGTAATGAATCCCCAGCAGAAGAAAATATTGTGTAATTTAGACGAGTGAAATTTTGGCAATACTTCCGAAAAGAAAAAAACATATGTCCTCGTTACAACATGATTCTCACTGGTACTCAATTTTTTTAACCCACCTATCAGAATATTTCTTTTCATCTGTTTTTCTATCGTTGTTTGTAACCTACACCAAAGAGGATAATGAACACGAATTGATAGACAAAAGGTAAACTTAAACATATATATAGGAGAAGAGAGAAACAAGGAAAAACATACCTTTGCTGTCAGATTTGACAGTGCAAAACTCCATTTTTCTCTTGTTTTTGTACCAGCAACTTGCCCTGCTTTAGCTACTTTAGAAAAAGCACCATTCAGCCAGGCAGCTCCAGCATTGACATACCTAATCAGATCCAAAATAATGGAAATGTGGAGCTTTAGTAATATAATAATAACAACACTTTGTGCATGCTTGCTAGAGTCAAGTGCTTAAACCAAAGTGGGAGGCCATACGCATTCCATTTTACTGCACTATGTCTCTCTTTTTATTGAGGAAAATGCATGATGGATGCAAAGTGAATGGCCATACACATTATAAGATATTTATCAAAGAAGATCAAATCAAGATAATCTTTGCCTTCTCAACCAACTGAAGTTTTTGAACTGTAATCCTTATTCAGCAAGTAGGAGCAACATGCCTGATTTTCAACTTCAACGGAATTGATTTAAGAGACATTGCGAGGCCGCGTACTAGGTAGTGCATAAAATGTAGCAGTAAACAGGGTGAGGAAACTAGAAAATATTCAAAACAATTGTTCAATGGCCAATCAGATGTCAAATCAATAAGCCATTCAGTTCAAGATTGAAGATAAAGCAATCCAGTTCTGCTGTTTGATGAAAGAAGATATTCCAATGCCAAATGCTCTCTCAGAAGTCAAATCGACACGACACTACAAAATGGAAATGATAAGAAGCAAAGCATGCAATGTGAAAGGAAACTGTTTTCTTTCTTTCTTTGCTTTAATCAGAATGTTGCAACAACAACATACCCATAACCGGCCCCAAGGGGAAAACTGGTCGCCCTTTTGCTTTCTTTCCTCCTTTTTTAACAAATCAAACAAGAGTAGAGAACTTCAAAACGTTCCCTCCTTTTCTATTCCTTTCCCTACTTCAAAGTATAGGGTTATTCAGCTCATATAGCCGCTTAACAGTATGCAAGATTATCTCAATAGACAGAAGCACACAAAGATACAAAAGAGAGCAGGTAATACTCTACAAACCCTAAGAACCAACGGCAGCAACACGTACAGAAAAACTTGCATTTTAAAAAAACTGACTTGAATCACATAAACATTTTAAAGAATCCAGACCTGCTTGATTTGACCGCTGATCCTGTGTCATTCAATTTCCGTTCTGCTGCCATAACTGCAGCCATCGTTTTATCTGACACTTGAAGCCTTTGATCAACAGATTTAACTTTCTCATTTACAACTGAAATTCCAACGGTAAGCTTTTCTGTTAGCCCAACTCTTCGGTCAAAGGAAATGACTCTGGCAGATGCAGTGGCTCTTAACTGGTGTTTCTCATCAAACGCCTTGGCTTTATTCATTGCTTCTTGTCTGATAGCTGAACCTTTTGCCAACACATTTGAGACAACATCTTGTGCTTTACTGATATACACTTTCCCGTCCACCCTTCCATTGCTAGGAGAATTGGGTTTGGCCTGCTAACAGAGACAAGTGTTTGAGAGACGATACAAGTAATGCAGAATAACATAAAGCCGAAAAGAGCCAACAATAATAAGTACACAGTCTGATAACAAATATGTGCCTCTTCCCTATCTAAAAGCTCTCAATAGAGACAGCAATTGTTATGTTGTTGTGGACAAAACATGCCCAACATTTTACTAGATTACCTCAGCAAGGGGAGAAGAAGTTTCTCCGGCCACATTCACAGCATTATCAACTATCCTGACTTCCTGCAAGCAATGAGTTGACTATATTAATTGCCAAGATAGATAGATAGATAGATATTCCTAAAGTTGCCATAACCGATTATTGCAATTAGATGTCACTTGTCTATGAAGTTACCCGAGGCTCAGAATAGTCTTCTGCCTTAGCAATAGTTACAATCTGATCCACTATGGTTGCTCCCTGCAAAATGAGTAGAATTCAAGGCAATTTCCATGTGATTTTGAATTCCCACGTATAGAGGGTTATGCAAATTACCGACAACAACAAGGCAATTTCAAGCGATTTGGGATCTTTAAATGTAACAAAAGCAGTCTTCGATTCTCTGCATTCGACAACAAAATCAGTGAGGCAACAATTTAGATTAGTATTTTAAACCTGAAATAGCAAAGGTGACTGACCGGCGAATCTCAACATGCTCAATCTCGCCGGAAAAGGAGAAGAACTCGTGAACCTCTCTCTCCGCCGCCAGATCTGATACATTACCTACTCGTACTCTTCTAACCTCCTAAAAAAAGGAAATAGTCAACAATAATTCAATTTTTTACACTGAGAAAAAGAAGACAGAAAATTCAAATCACCTGCATTGTGTTTAAAAGCTCCTCGTTGGTTTTGCTTAATGTGCAAGTGGAAGAAAAGAGAAGATAGATAGATAAACTCTAATCAATGTGATGAATGTGACAGCGGAGAATGTAACTGTTGTAGTTGTAATTTCAAATCAAAATGCCCCTGCTTTTTCTCTACAATATCGGTATCACCCTGTCGCTTTGCTAATTTTTGGCTTGTTTTACCTAGGATTTAGGATCTAAAATTACAATTGAGTCCCTATTTTTCGCTTTAATCCCACATTTGGTTCCACACTTTCTCCCTCTTTTAAGACAAGATTGTTATCCTCTCCTCCTATTGAAAATCTTATACAAACTTGTTCACGCACCATCTCAACGAATACATGATACATATTTTTACATATATATATATATTTTTTTTTCCGACAAATACAGATAAGACACAGGAGAGTATATCTTTAATACTTTAATAATGATGATAAAGCTGGCATTGGCAGGCTCAAATCTTCTTTAAATTTTCCAAAGTAGGAGTAATGCAATTCTTTTCTTGTTTCTGTCAATGTCCCTTTAAAAGACCTTTGAGTGCGTCGACAGGAGTTGGACTATATGGGCCTCCGTTTGTCCGCTGACAATTTTACATAAATGACTAACATTTAGGAGTTTTAAATTGGACATATTACATTTTAGCTAATTACATTTTTTAGCTACAGTTAATTGTATTTGCGCGCTAAAGTAGAATGTATTTAAAAATCGAATTGTATTTAAAATTCGTTTGAGTCAGATTTCGCTGTATTCAATTTAGATTTCGCTGTATTCAAGTTAAATGTACTCAACTAAGTTGTATTCAAGTCAAATGTATTCAACTCAACTATATTCATTTGTAGCTACTTTTACATTGCATTCACTTTATTATATTTAAAATTAGTTGTATACAAAATAATATCCTTCAAAATACAAGAAACACCCCAAACACATTTTTGCACTAAAAAATAACAAATACACTCAAATACGGAATACAAGAAATAAAATACATCCCAAACACTGCATCGTGTGCTAAAAAATTAATGAATACACTGGATTGTATGCTAAAAATTAATGAATACACTCATAAAAGAAACACTATTTTCCAAATCCGACACCGAAAAAAGACCGGATCTGGTATTATCGGCGGTGAGAAAATACTGACCATGCTTGCTGAAAACGACAAAACAACCAGAAAATTAAAAAAATCACCGCCACTTTCACTCCCATCACCACCGAGTAGATTTGAGCCACAACAACACCATTACACTCCGATATGAAAAATACTCAGAGATTTGAACTTAGTTTCTATGAAGATTATGAGCAACAAGACCAAGCAGATGAAGAAGAAGTAGGGAACAAAGAGTCCTGTACATACGGAGAGAGCTTAGAAAGAGATGGAAGGGAGAGAGAAGAGAAGGAGGAGAGAGAAAAATGTGGATACAGGGGACATACGGAGAAAGCTTAGAGAGAGAGGGAAGAGAGAGAAGGGAGGGAGGAGAAAGAAAAATGTGGATACAAGGGTTGCTTTTTTATTTTAACCTATTTTGTATGTTTTAATTCTGGAGTATAATTGATATACATCTTTTAGCTATGAGGTGTAAATAAATTAAAATATAATTACTAGTTAAAAATAAGGTCTAATATTAACTACACCATGTAAATTTTCCTTTCCCTTATCCCCTCTTTCTTTTTTCCTGCCGTGAGGCTTGCCACTTCTTTTTTTGTATACATATGTAGCAATTTGAACAGTTAATTAAGAGGTATGACATCCATTTCTATTTAAGTTCTTAAGTCAATGTTTCAAGTTTCAATTATATATACACTCTCCATCCTAAATAAGAGGATATACTTTTTGTAACTAATTATTTTTATGTATTATATTATATTAACACAAAGTAACCGATTTGGATCATTCAATACAACAATATAAACCCAATACAAAGCTAGAGCCCGTTTGGATTGGCTTATAAGTTACTTATAAGCTGTTTTTAGCTTTTTTGAGTGTTTAGCTGACCAGCTTAAAGTCATTTTGTGTTTAAAATAAGCTCAAAAAAATAATTGAGCCCATTTGACTTAGCTTATCTAAAACAGCTTATAAGCTGAAAACAACTTATAAGCCAAAAAAAATAAGTTAGACTACCCCAACTTATTTGTTTTTAGCTTATAAGTTGTTTGCAGCTTATAGGCTTATCCATCCAAACAGGCTCCTAGTAGTGGCTTTTTTTTTATCTAGCATACAAAATTATAAATCTTATTTTGAAAAACGAGTTGAATTAATGTTCACATACATACATATATTCAGTTACTCAATCCGGAACTGAAGTGTAAATGAAATTGAGTTGTTTTATCGGAATAAAAGAAATAGTAACAAGGAAAATCCCCTGGAAATGTTGTAACTTGTTATGGATCTCTTTGCTTTCGTCGTATACTCTTAATATATTACAATATTATTTTACATGTATATATTTATAAATAGAAGCAATTAAAATTAGTCTTCAACAATCGTAGACCTATAAATGTAGTAAGCAAATCCGGAGAGAGCAGAAACTACAACCATGAGAGTTGCAACACGCATGACCACCTTTTTGAAATTCCTGAATCCTGATTTATTTGATGTTGTTGCTGAATTATTTTCTTCATTAAGGCTTCCATTAGTGTTTTCAGCTGCATCTTTCTTTGGCAATGTAATTTTGAGAATACCCTTCTCAAAGTCTGCCTTTATCTCATCTGTATTATAATTCTTCCATACTGGAATTTCCTTGAAAAATCTCAATCTTGTTTGGCTCACTTGGCGATCTCCTGAGATCTTTAGAACTCCAAAATTGCTAACTTGTACCTTCAAGCCTTCTTTATCCTTGAACTCTTGAATCCAAAGAAACAAAAATAATTGAAGGATTGCAATTTATCACGTCGTGACTTATAAAAGATTTATACAGATAGCATTGCATATCAAGAACTAATTTTATGCCCCAAGTATGTCAAGTAACTTTTTTTTTTCCAGTAGCACCACAATCAAACCTCTGTATTACAATATCGTTTGTCTGATTTTTTATTTATTTTTTATTATTGTTATCATGAAATGGCATTATAGAAAACATATAATATAACATACTAACATAAAAGAGATCGATTTAAAAAAAAAAAAAAAAAAACTTGGCCGTTATATTGAAATCTAACTACAGAGAATGAATGTCATAGAGAAGTTTAACTATACTTGTGCGAGTAAGTTATTGAATAATAACATTATTTACCTGGGAGATGGACTAAGAAAAAATCAAGTCCTTCCTCATGTTGCCACTCATAAGATGGCTCAAAATGACCTTCTGCTGCTTTAGCTTCGGTTTCCATGAAGTATTTAATCTTCTGAATTTATATCTTAATGCTCCTAATTAGATACTACTCTAATTCACTTATATATAGTGCAAAGTTCATATGAAGCAAAAGAAGGTTATTTTTGAGTTCTTTCCCTGGGAAGGGAATGATTCCTTTTTTGTTTTTGATGGTTTTCGGTTTGAGTTACTCTAATTTGTGGTTTCCCTAGATTCTTGCTTAGAGCACATGACGATTTCCTTTTTGCAAGGCAATGAAAAATTCCATAGTTACTTCCTTTGCTATTTGCTTTCAATCATAAAGAAAGAAACTTTGGTTAGTGACCTGACTTCTACTTATAAGGGATTAATCAATAGAAATTCCTCCATCCCAATTTATGTGATACTTTTTGCTTTTCGAGAGTCAATTTGACTAAACTTTGAAACTAAATTGGATTAAATTAACTCAATATTTTAACATTAAAATTTATATATTTGAAAACTACATGAAAAGTACTATAAGTTGCAACTTTTTTCATATCAATTCAGTGAAAAAATACTATCTTAAAATGTTGGTCAAAGTTCATGTAGTTTGAATCTCGAGAAGCGAAAAGTGCCACATAAATTGGGATAGAGGGAGTATAAAAAAATATTTTTAAGTAAATAGGATATAATTAACATAAACTAAATACAAAGCCCAAATACATACATTTCACCTTTTTTCATTTTTTCACGCTGGAGTGCCTTCTTTTGGGGTGGTCTTTAATTTTTGTCCTTCAAATTGGTGGCCTTTAATATTTGTCATTCGCTTAACACCCAGAGATTCTGAGTTCAAACCCAAGCTCAGTAAAAAAAAAAAAAATCGCAAGCCATAAGTTAGATTCTCAGGGTAGAAGTTGGGATTCGCAAGGCATAAGTTTGCCTTAAGGCAAAATTATACCCAAAGTTAAGCCTTAAGACAGAGGTTTACAAAATTCCAGCAATTTTTATTTTTTGGCCTTAAGGCAGAGTTTGAAACCCAACTTATGCCTTAAGGGTTCAATTTATGCCCTGCGAATTCCAACTTATGCCTTGCGATTTTTTTTTTTAATTTTTGACTAAGTGAAATTTCGAACCTGAAATTCAGAGGCTTGTAGCGAAGGGAAAAAATTAAAGACCACTGATTTGAGAGACAAAAATTAAAGACCAACCCAGCGAAGGACAATCCTGCAAATTACTTCAAATGGCCCATCTCCAAGTACAAAACCTAACACTTGACAAGTCCATTCAATTAGTCCACTTCAAAAGACTCTTCTTCAACTACAAAGCCCAATATAAAACAAGACGGAAGCACTTCCTATTTCAAAAGCCTTGTTCAACTGCAAAGCCCAATACCCAACAAGGCTTATTTCACTTCTTCCTTGAGAGTTCAAGATAATAGAAAATTAATATTTGAAGTTGAAGTACCAATTAATCAAAAGGTAGTACTATAAAGTATGACGACATTGTATAGACGAGGGAGGAAAGATTTTCAATGAGACAAGGGGCCTCTGTTGGCAATTGTTTTCAAACATCTAGCTAGTAGTCAATTTTGAGGTGTGTAAGTAGGAAAAAGGGATAGGGAATAGTTGAGTAATGAAATTAGGGAAAATTATGGGGTAGTCAGTTTGAGGTGGGTTATTTTAATATGGCTCGAATTTGAGTTAATGAGCAGGAGCAAAGTAAATAATAAAAGAGAAAAGGGTGCAGAATCGGAAGCTAAGGGTGTTTCCGGCAAAAAACAATCTAAAAATGCCGCCTAAAGCAGCTTCGTGGCGGCGCAGCAGAGCGACCGCCGGAAAATCCACTCTCGAAGTAACTTCTTCTCCGCCTCCTTCCTCCGATTCTCCACTGGAAACTGCACCGCTGAATTCTATAATCACTCAACAACCCCAACTTCCAGAAACAAACACCACGCCCCCCAAAACACTGGAAATTGAAGCTGCCCATGAACTGACCGCTAAGAAAAAAGTGGTGAAAAGGATTGTTAAGAAAATTGTCAAGAAGAAAGTCCCCAAATACAAGACCGAGGAAGGCAGGGACACACAAACTAGCTCTCTTCAACCAGCAACTGAATATTTAGAGCCTAGTAGTGCTCCTCCAGTTGCTCACTCCGAGAAAGCCAATTTTCAACCAATACAACCTACTATTGCTGCTGAGGTTATGTTAGTAAACGATGGAACCAACGACTCTGAGGTTAGTGTAGCTAAAGATAAATTAGAGCTTCCAGTTTCCCAATGTAACGCTGCAAAAGGTGATCGTCGTTCAGTAAAGATTGTCAAGAAGATTCTGAAGAAGAAAGTGCCAAAATTGGTTTCCAACAACAGTGGAAAGACCGAGGAATCAGAAAACGTCAGGGGAAATGCTGACACAGACGGCGTGGAAAAAGCTAGCTCTCGCGGCACAATTGAACCAGAAACTGAATATTTAGATCCCAGTGTTTCTGCTGCAGTTGGTGAGGTTGGCGACTCGGAGAAAGGCAGTTCTCATCCAATAAAAGTTGAGAAAGGTACTATTGCAGCTGAGGGTATCTCAGGAATTGATGGAATGAGGGATTGTGAGGATAGTGTAACTAAAGATAAATTAGAGCTTCCCATTTCAGTATGTAAAGATGCAAAAGACGCTATAGGTTCCCTTGAGACAGAAAACGTACTTCTTGATTCAGAAAAAGGTAATCGTCGCTCAGTAAGGATTGTGAAGAAGATTGTGAAGAAGAAAGTGCCCAAACTTGTTGCCAGGAAAAGTGGTAAGAAGGAAGAATTGGTGAAAGGCAGCAAAAATGGAGACACAGAAACTATTTTGGATTCAGCAGGTGTTGGAAAATTTAAACCTAGTCCTCCAGAAACTGAAAACCTAGAGTCTTGTAAGGCTGTTTCAGCTGAAGGTGAGGAGTCAAAGAAACTCAGTTTACCTCCTATGGAAGTTGAGAATGCTACTCCTGTTAGTGAGTTTGGTGCAACTGAAAATACATTAGAGCCTTCCATTTTGGAATGCGGTGATACTAATGTTGTTGAGAATGATAATGTGGATTCTCTTGAAACACAAACTGTAGTTCTTGATTCAGAAAAAGGTAGTCTTGATGTTTCTACCAGTGATAATGTGGATTCGAGTAAGAATCAAAATTTGGGTCAGTCGGGAGAGGAAGGGTACAGTCAAAGAATAGAGGAAACAAAGGAAGCCGTGGATACTAGTCTGAGGTTGAATGAAGGAATTGTATTGAGTGGGGAAATGGAGGCATTAGAGCGGAAAAAGAGGCGGAGGACTGAGATTTTCATTGGGGGATTAGACAAGGAGACAAAGGAGGGTGATATCAGGAGAATCTTTGGTGAGGTTGGTGAGGTTGTGGATGTAAGATTGTTGATAAATCGTGAAACGGGAAAGAACAAGGGGTTTGCTTTCCTGCGGTATGCTTCTGCCGCTCATGCAAAGAAGGCTGTAGAAAGATATGCCAAAGTTGAGGTAATGCTGTTTGGAATTGCTAAATGTAGTCTTCTAAGTAGAGCAAAAGTTTGTTTAAGTAGTGCAGTTGGTTGGCTGTTTGTCTACACATACAGCTAATGAATCAAGTATGTGGCAAGACTCGTATTGATTTTTCCCAGACTATCAATTTCTTGGATCAACAAAAACAACAGATACCCAGTGTAATCCCACAAGTGGGGTCCTAGATTCTATAAATATTTGAAGTTTTAATTGAGTATCTGTGTTTATCAAAAAAAAAAAAAAATTGCTGAAAGCTTATCTAATAAATTTGCACACTCTAATACAGGTTAGAAATAGGTCTATAATTTTGGAAGGTAGTTTATTTGAACTCATTTTTGGATACCTAGCTTAAAATGGATATGGCTACAAATACATTTTTTTCTTTCTGGTCTAGAAGCGATATGGTTAACAACTCTTACAATTTGCTTTATGTAACCGTACAAGTAATAAGCACTATGGTTCGAGGAATAATCATGCTGTTGGGGTGTCTTCTTGTAATTCTTGGTAATCACTTCATTCAGTTTCCATATTACAGACAAAATTTACGGCATAGAGAACAATATATTTTAGCTTAGTTTACTGGTGTAGTCCTGTTGGAAAGATAATTGCATTTTCTGCACTAACCTGTTGTATGCAATGGACTAATGTATTTATTTGATTTTGAAACCTAGATATCTGGGAAGCAATGTCGTGTATCCCTTGTTGAGGGTAATGACACAATATATCTTGGTAATATTGACAAGAAATGGAAGACTGAAGATGTAAGCTTTACTGTTCGCGGCTGATAATTGTAATTCTAGGTTAAATGACTTCTGAAAAGTTTATTTCTGGACAGGTGATTGATCTACTGAAGAAGGCTGGAATTGAAAATATCGACAAGGTCACAGTTATGGCTAATCCTAATAACATCGATCAGAATCGAGGGTTTGCATTTGTTGAACTTGAAACAAGTAAAGAAGCTCAAATTGCTTTCAGTAAACTCCAAAAGAAGGATGCTTTTGGGAAACACACAAAGGTAAAAGTTGCATGGGCGCAGCCTTTAATTGAGCCAGATGAAGAAGAAATGCTAAAGGTCAGTTGTGATGGAAGGTTTTGGAATTAATAGTTTGATGCTTATTGAGTTGTTTACCTGAAAAAATGCTAAGCGGTGCATGAGAGAAGAAGCCTCAATTTGTTTTGTTTTGTTTCTTTTTGTTTCCCTAGTCTTTCAGACTAACAATCTTCATCTATAATACAACTTTTTTTTTTATTAATATACTTAATTGCTTTGCCTTTGTCAAAGGTTAAATCAGTTTATGCTGAATATTTACCTTCCTCGTGGAATGAAGAAAAAGTGCGAGACTACTTTGGCAAATTTGGTGAAATTGAGAATATTGTTCTTGCAAAAGATCTTCCTTCCTCAAGGAGAAAAGATTTTGCCTTTGTCAATTATATAAGCCGCGAGTCCGCTCTTGCGTGCATTGAGGCATTCAGTCATGAGCCATCCAATGACGGTGGATCCAAGGTTTCACATTGTTTCAGTAATTTGCCGTTAAGTTATTGCGAAAATTTATTTGCTTATGATTATTCAATGTTGATTATATTTTAGGTAAACATGAAGGTATCTCTTGCTAAACCCGTGCCGAAGAGTAAGCAAACTAAACGTGCAACCCTTCCTGCTAGAAGGGAACCTCGTGAGGAGAAGAAAATACAGGACCACTGTGAGTTTTTTGAAGCTCTTCTATTTGTCAATCTGATGACAGTTTGATAAAAAAAATTGCTTGCTTTGTGGCATAAAACCTTCGATGGCCCTTATTTTATTTTTTTTGTAAAGAAAAGAGAGGAGAGATTCTTGGGGAATGAATTGCTTGATTATTAGCTCAAGTTTGTTGGAATCCAAATATGTTTACGAGTAACCAATTAAGGAAAATACATAGTTCAAGTTTCTACTTAGATAATTACTAGCATTCTATGTTGCTAGCCTTCAGCCTTTAAATTTTCAACAGGCAAAAGTGGATAAGACTCTGTTTGTTTTATTAAGACTAAGGCGTTTGAATCTTGATACACATTTGAATATTAAGATGTTGTATTAACATTTAGACGTGTGAATCTTAATACACATCTGAATATTAAGATGTTGTATTAGGATACTAATACTAAATAATTAATTTCTACGCTAGTGGCAGATGGTGATGGTGGCTAGTGGCAAAGACGACTGACTGTGGTGATTGACGATAGTGGTAGTTGTGGTTGAGATGATGGTTGTGCATGATGGATGGTATGGTGATTCTGATACTGGTGGTTTTGGTGACTATTATAAATGGTAGTTAGTTGTGATGATGACTGACTGTTGTGATTGACGGTGGCTGTGATTGTAGTTGAGATGGTGTTTGTGGATTGTGGGGATGGCAGCAACAGTGGGTGGCGATAAAAGTGGATGGAGTAGTGATGAAATATGTTCTTTGCGTAAATCCTTGAGTCACTAGCATCTTAATAATATTATGACTTTTTTATAAGTCTTAATCATTCAAATCTATTCAAACTCATTAAGTGGTTGTTAAGAAAAACACAGACTTAATGATTGAGATCCGAATGATTAAATTTAGACCTAAAAACACACTTAATGTCTGTGATCTAAAATTAAGATTCAGAGCTTCGTTAAGTGCAAACAAATGAGGCCCAAGTAAAAGAAACATAGTAATATTCTTTTTCCTCAATATAATCCTTTTCTCTTTTTTTTTCCTGATGAAAAATCCTTTAACTTGTTTTTTTTTTTTTTTTTGGATGAAGTAAGTGGTATTAATCAAAGGCATCAAGAAGATGCAATAATTACAAGATATAGCATTTGAGCGTACAAAAAAAGACTGGCTGGCTGTACAACAAATATCTAAGCCAGAACTAATGAGCTAGTAAAATCCAAAAGTTGTTCTGCATTAACTTGTTATGTGTCCTTTGGGCAAATATTTTGAGTAGAGTTGAGTATCTTGTTGCTGTAATTAAGACCTGGTAATTTTTCTTACATCTCCCCTCCTGGAGCCCAGGTATAATTTTAAAACATTATCGCTTTAAATCTCTTATCCGAATCTCTTAACCTTATCTAACCGTATCTGACTTCTTTTTATGCTTTTATTGAGCCGGGGGTCTTTCGGAAACAGCCTTCCTACCTTGGTAGGAGTCAGGTCTGCGTACACTCTACCCTCCCCAGACCCTACGATGTGGGATTTCACTGGGATGTTGTTGTTGTTGTTGTTGTATTGCATTAAGCTAATATGTCAAATTGGTCTTCAACAAATTAGTACCGGTTGAAAGAAATTGGTAAGCACTAACATAAGAAACTGAATATAGTTCTTTATTAAAAAAGAAACTGAATATAGTTAAATTCCAAGTTGCATGGCCATTTCCTTTATTGTTTGTCTTAAGATGAATTTGAGGTTTGTCATTCTGTTGGAAGTAAATGAAACTGTGATACTGTAATATTAGCAAACTTGGCCAGAAAGCTGGGATCTTCTGTCATTTTTTTTGTTCAAAGGCTTTTTGAAGCTTGTGTCAGTTCTTTTACTGAAAGAGATGCTTCTAAAATAACATGATACTCATGGAGTAAAGCATTTGTGTCTTGATAGCAGCCGTTAGTCTTGTCTCTAATGATTAATCCCTTTCTTGTGGTTATAGCCATCTTGAAGAGGCATGGACCCAGCCAAAAGGTAAATTACATGAGAAGATATGACGAGGGTCATAGAGTCGATCCTCAGGTAAATTACATGAGAAGATATGATGAGGGTCATAGAGTCGATGGAGGATCTTCTACAACCAATGAACTTCTACACCTCTTGAGACAACAAGTGCCAGCTGGTCAGTTCCATTCTGGTTTGAACATGGGTAATTTCGTGTCTTTCACTTCTAGATTTTTCCCTTCCTTTTTCCACGTCATTAGACATAATTTGTTGACCTAGCTTTCCATTTTAAATGTTCTTCTAGTGAAACGTACTTGTTTTTTAATAAGGTAAAGGCTAGTGTAACGTACTTGTTCATGTGCTTTATATAATAACCTCCTCCCATACTCATTGCCGTTTTGATAATTAAGGAAGTAGGAAGCTACTTAGAGTAGAATGGTGTGTTAGGGTAACAGAAAAGGTCCGAAAGGCATGAAGATCTGCAACATGTCATCGGGAGGGGACTATGTTACAGCTCAGCGTCAAGACATCTCATGAACAAGGAATTTTATTCCTAAATAGGGTCCACTTGGCTGGGAAGATGTGCCCATCTAATCTTCTATAGGGCGGGAAGTTTATTATGCTGTAATCTCCTTTCTTATTTCTTCGTCTTAGAGATTGATTTAGTGATGTCGGTTAATCTGTCCTTTGGTGAGGAGAGTCAACTGTTTCTGAAGTTACTCTAGAAGTGTGAAATTATCTGTTAAATTGAATTTCCTTGAAGGAAAAAACTCTAAAAGGAGGCTTTTTCATTAAGGTGGTGTCCGGGTTGGTTTGCGTGTACCTACACTAGTATTCTATCGTATGCTTGCTACCTTCCACCAACGCGGTGCCGGGTAACTCTGTCCACCAACACTTAGAATATGGAGAGAAATCACCTAGCGTTTTATATCGTTGCTGGGATTTGAGCTTTGATCCCCGTGGTTTCGCCTACTTCATGATCCATTGGGTCCAAAAAAATGAACTTTAGAACCTCATTTCTCTTTTAAAACGAAAGAAAGAAAGCCGGAACTTCGCAGTACCTGTTTCGAAAAAAAGAAAAGAAAAAGAAAGCAGGAGCTTGAAAGTAACGTCAGGTGCCTAGTAGAGGGTCGTAGGCATTTGAATCCATGTAATGTGAGGCAACTTAAGTGCTAAAGGGGCATGAGACAAGATTGGTGCCTGATCAGGAATCAGGATTTAGGTTAGCACCTTCACTGAATCACTTCCTAGGTGCCTTTGTTGTTGAAAGCATGCTTGAACTGCACTACTTGCCTTAAAGCAAGTCATAACACTTGTTGGACGCTTTGGCATGCTGGGTGCTAGCCTCACCCAACCTGCACCGTGCGGCTAGGCACTTGCTTACACTGATCTGTGACAACTCTTCCACCTTTTTAATAAAATTAGGTTAGTTCTGGGGTCATTGAGCTCTGGATTGAAGTGCTTTAAAGAATAAATTTATCCATCGAAGTGATATATTATTGTTTGCAGACTGTTCATCACAAAAAATTGCCTGCAGACTAAGAAGTGGGTACCAAATTGAAGTTGCAAGCTCAAGGCGACAACAGTGTTGTCAAAAGTGAAAAGTGCAAAAAATCTCTAAGGTCTGTTTGGGCTTTAAGCGCAAAGTGCAAATAAAGTGTAGGCTTCAATGAATAAAGGCGCAAATAGAGAAAACATACAAATATACATGTGTAGTCCAGACTAATAATTATAAGCATGAATAACAATTATATGGACAAAGAAATTGATTTTTTTTAATGTTAAAGTGAAATATCAATTGTTTGGTGTCACCTGTTCAGGAAATGCTTATTGACAAGGAAAAGTATGTCTTAGAGCCTTACGACGACACTGAATCGCACATTAAACGAGGCTAACCGTTCAACATGTTTTGAGCCTTGCTTGAGGCTTAAGCGCTTTAAGTGCGCCTTTGACAACACTGGCCACAAGAGGACCTACAGCTGAAAATGGCCGCTTGCTTCCAGATACCGAGTACTGATGGATAATGAAGCAAGTGGCTAGGTAATGTCTGATGGGAGATTTTAACTTCAGTTATAATCACCTGGACAAATGATCTGGAGAGCAATGCTAGGAGGTTTTTTTTTGTGGGGGGGGGGGGGGGGGGAGGGGGGGGGGGTGGTTGGCAAGTTTAGTCGATATAAAAGAACTACTGTGAACTGGACAATGATGTATGGTGAAAAGAAAATAGTGCTGGTAGAAAACTACGAAGCGTACTTCACTGTTATCATAGGCGAAGGCGCAAATGGAGAAAAACATACAAATAAGTATGTGTCGTCTAAGACTAATAATTATAAGCATGAACAAAAATATATGGACGATGAAATTGAAAATTAATTACGGTAAAATGAAATATCAATTATTTAGTATCACCTCTTCAGAATTACACTCATTGGCAAGAAAAAGAATGCCTTAGAGCCTTGATGATGACACTGAACCGCCCACTAAGCGAAGCGCTCAACATGTTTGCATCTTCTTGGTGCCATTCTAATACATTTTAATTACTTCACCAAAAAAAAAAAAAAACATGTTTTGAACCTCGCTTCAGTGCTTAAGCGCGCCTTTGACAACACTGGCATAATGGCACTTTTCATGCTCGTCTAGTTAAAACATGTCCTTTTTTTTTTTTGGATAACAATGGTGTCCAGGCTTCCGTGAAGCTTGCGCGCACCTCGACTATCACCAAAATGTCCTTTTATCTCGGTCGTTTTTTGGTGTCTGGATTAGATTTCATGCATCTGCTTTTGTATTTTAACAGTCTTACTCTTGAGACGGACAATTGCCTGTGCTAGACTTCCTATTGCTAATTTCTAGTTATGCTAATCCCATAGCATAACTCTCTCAGCAATTTTTTTTTTCCAATTTATATACACAAGCCTGGTGTATCCCCAGACCCCACTTTGTGGGATTACACTGGGTATGTTGTTGTTGTATACATAAGCGTAGTATCGTACTTATTAGAAAAAGATAAAAGCTAATTGTCATGTTGAGTATGCTTGGGAGTTGGGACTAACAGATAGAAGAGAGAGTGAGGATGGGGAGAATCCAGATATAGATATTAAGTAACGAGATTGAGGATTTAAACAAGTGAGCATGCTCTAATGCATACCAACTTCCAATGTAGAGGTTGGAGTCGGAGTCACCAAGGGAACAAAACATGAAAGAACCATTGCACAATCGGGGTGTGGAAGTGGGGTTACTGTTGCCTTGTAAGGGAAAAAGAAATAGGACGTATTCACCTTTTTATAGTTCTGATGCTTTCTACTTTGTTTATGTGTTTTATGTTTAATGTTTATTAATTGCAAACATTCTCAGACCCCTGGACTTTGTCCCCCAGCCCCTCCCCCTTTTCCCCCTTCTTCCTGTTGTATATAATTGATGTTTGTATTTTATTATCCTTGTCTGAGAAGGCTCAGGTATTGACCGTCAGTACTCGTTATCTGGAAGCAAGCGGCCATTTTCAGCTATAGTAAGTTTCGAATTTGGTTGCATTTATGCTGTTTTTTTCTCCTTATGTTCCTTCCGCTTCTTATCTAGACATATACTTATCTTTGAGGCACCTTCCTTCTGCCTATGCAGGTAGATCATCCACATCGTATAGATTCCCCTGGAGTTTCTAGAGTGCGGTTAGAAAGCTCTTTCCCTCCTGCAAACCAAAGGTTCATACATTGTCTTTGCTAATGAATGTCTTCTGCAATCTTATAAAGTAGAATAACGTCTTGCAGATCATTTACGTCAGTAATTGATGATTTTGTACTTTTTTTCATTCAGTATGTTGTCACATAGTCGTGGACCTCTTGGTACACCATCTTTTGCCTATTATAGCCAGCTAGGCAGTGGCCATTCACCAGGTGAGTTGATACTGCAACTAGATGGTTGTTGAGATCATTTTTGACTCGCAATAGCTTCTGCCTTATTGATTATGTCTAGTGGTTAAGTTGTCTACTTTTTGGTCTTGTCAGGTTCAGTTTATGGGGTTGAACGCTTTCCGAATTCTTTTCAGGTATAGAATTGAATGATCTATTGTCATTGTTACTGTTCACTGTTTTGTATGGAAAACCTTCTGTTGTTCATTGGAAGCCCCAGTTATGTCACATTCCCTTGTATTATAAACTAGTATATTACATCTGGCGCTCTTACTAAGTCGTGCTCTGATTTATGCTATTGTTGTATGTTCCATGTTTTATAATTTAATGGCCTGAGAACTGTGCGTCTCTTTTCGACAAGTCATTGCTTGATATTGCAAGTGGATAGTAGTGTGTGCTTCACTGTTCTGGAATCTAACGTTGTGTAGAATACACTTGCAATTGTGGACTAGATGCATCTTCTTTAAATGAAAATACAAACTGCGGCCCATATCCAAGCCCTCGGGAAAATAAAAAAAGGTTTCCTGTGTGGCATGCAATAGCTTTCCTTGGGGAAGATGGCATGTAAACAGCCCAACTCAGGATAATCTTTTAACTCTCAATGACCTAGGAATTTTGCTATGCTAACCAGTTAAGAAACGGAACGCTTGTTCCTAAATTGTGCATTATTTTTGAAATATTTTTTCATATTCCTGATTAGCATGTTTACCTTTGCATAATTACTTCAAGTGGTTTATACAATCTGATTAGAGTGATTATTCACCTGCAAAAAGTTCTTAAGCTCAGGAGACTAACTCCTCGAGGAAGTACGTGTTGATGGTACCTATTGAACACTTGCTTGTGTCTAAAGAAGTTCAAAATTTCTTTATTCTATATCGAGAAGGACGAAAAGCTCTAGCTATTGAGCTTTGTTGCTAAATAGTAGAAGTTCCTTGAATGTATTGATGAGTATACCACATACACATTATTATGAATTTATTTTAATCAAGACCTTCCAGCCTGATTTGTTTTTCTCCTTTCTGAGTTGTATTTATAGACATTTCTCTTTCTTTTTGAAACTTCAAAATGAAGATTGAGATGCTAGAGACTGACATATTCTGAGTTTTAGATCAGCATACAGTTTCTGATCATTGTTTTTGTTTTGACTTGCAGTCTCAGGACCGCGGCCCTCATGGTGTGTATCGTAACATGCACCGCAGATGTATGTAAACTTCTTTTGGCATCTGATTTGGCTTTTGAAATGTTTCTTTGAGCTACCTAAGCTGATTCCAGTCTATTTTGCTTGCTTGATTCTTTGAAACCAGTCCTTCTGTCCTTCATTTGCTTTTTCTGTTTGTTTGGGTGGGTGGGTAGGTGGTTACAAGAGAGTGCCCAATGAACCCCTTCCTTCCATCTGATCTGAACCAACAAAGTCACATGGTGATGATTCACCAAAGGGAAGCCCGGTGCACTAAGCTCCCGCTATGCGCGGGGTCCGGGTAAGGGTCGGACCAAAAGGGTCTATTGTACGCAGCCTTACCTTGCATTTTTGCAAGAGGCTGTTTCCACGGCTCGAACCCGTGACCTCCTGGTTACATGGCAACAACTTTACCAGTTACGCCAAGGCTCCCTTCACTTCTTGATTCACTATTTGTCAACCCTCTTGTCATAGCGGGTTTTTTCTAAAGTGTGTGTGTGTTGGGTTTTGGTGGTTGGGGGGGGGGGGGGGGGGGGGGGGAGGTGGGAAGGCCATTCAATTGTGGTGCTTCAGCAGTTCATTGAAGATGAAGATTCAAATATCCCTGGTCATCTTGGGTTTGTGTGAACTTGTATTAAGTTCACATTAGCCTATCTGTCTTTTTGGACATTGTAGCAGTTAGATTCATGTTTGTCAAATGCATCTATCATTTTTGGTTGAGTTCCTTGTTAGTCGTATAGTAGTTCTCTCTTAAACTCATGGTCTCCAATGTCTTGGAATTCCTCAAAGTTTATTTTACATCTAACCGTTACTTTCTGAACATTAGATTAGTAGTTGGCAGATGAATTGAAATATAATCAAAAGCTGCCGCGAGTATCTGCTAATGATGTGCTGATCTAATCCACTGTTTAACTTTCATTCTACGTGATCTTTATTGTCATTCTTCATTGGTTTCTACAGGATTGGAAGGAGTGATTTGGGAATGCTGCTGAGCTGATGTTTCTTGCAAGATTTGTTATACCGACAAATTTGGAATCCATTTGAGAGTTTTGAAATGTAAAGCTAACATATGAATAATCTTGTTAAGTTCTTCGCAAGTTCATAGGAATGTAGAGTTAACTCATGCTAAGGGCTTTTGCACTTCATCATTACATATTTGGCTAACCACCCCGGGCCCTTCCTGTATTCTCTGCAAATTTTGGCTATTTGTCTCTTGTCAAATATTATCTATTGTCGTGAATTTTCCGGACTTAAATAGTTATTTTTATAGAAAATGTTCAAATATGCCATCGAACTATCGAAATGGCTCATTTGTGTCACTCGTTAATAGTTTGACTCATTTATGTCATCGACGTTATCAAAATGGCTCATTCATGTCATTTTTCATTGACGGTGGTTTTACAAAACCAGGTATGACACGTGGCATCAAATTATTGGTCCACGTCATTTAATAAAAAAACAGCTCAAAATAAATCCTAATTTAAACCAAAACCTAACCCGTTGACCCGACCCACCCAGATCCTATTCCTATTCCCCCCCCCCCCCCCCCCCCTTCCTCTTTCATTCCCTTTCGGCTTTCATTATACGATTAAATAGCCTTAATATCACCCATCTCCTCTCCTTTGCTTTGTTGTTGCTATTGTTACTACTGTTATGATTAAAGTTTGGATCTTTTTACATTTCTTTGTGGTTTATGATTAAGAAATTTCTCAAAGTGGGGTTGTTGATGTTCGATACAGGGAGTTATTTTTTGGAAGTTGAGCAGCTGAAGCTAAGCATAAATGTGACCACATGAAGAAAAAAAAAAGGACAGACGAATGGTAAAAAGATCAGTCTTTTATACTCTTGTTTCTAATTAAAGAGCTGGTTATATAATAAAATCAACCTCCAAAATGAAAGGGAATGAAAGAGGGGGAGGGAAATAGGAATAGGATCTGGGTGGGTCGGGTCAACAGGTCGGGTTTTGGTTTAAATTAGGATTTATTTTGAGCTTGGTTTTTTATTAAATGACGTGGATCAAAAATTTGATGCCACGTGTCATCTGATTTTGTAAAACTACCGTTAATGAAATAGCATGAATGAATTATTTCGGTAATGACGATGACATAAATGAACCAAACTATTAATGAGTGACATAAATGAGTCATTTCTGATAGTTCGATGACATATTTGAGCCTTTTCCGTTATTTTTATCTTGGCAAACTTTTAAACTCGTTCTTTTTCTAAGCTCAGAAACAGTCAAGAATCAACTCAACCAGTGAACAAAATCTTGCTGGTCTGGGATTTCTTGTAGATTCAACCATTATAATAAGGAACAATTTTAACAATCAAAAAAAGAAAAATTGGGTGACAATTGTTTCGTAGAATTAGTCAAACAGCCAACTTTGACTAACTTGGTATTAAGGTGTAATTGATTAATTGTAACACCTTTAAATGAAAAAAGGGTCTTTACATGTCATATTGAACCCCTTCAGCGCCTATATCATGTTAGTTTTAGTGGGAGCTGTCGATTGGTTGTTTTCAAGGTATAGTCGATATCCACTTTCTATCAAACAAGTCAAGTTTAATTCATGTAAATTTCAGTCAGGTAAAAAGTTGACGTCTTAATAGTAACACAAGTTTTATGTGTCATGTGATCAGAGGCGGAGCCAGGATTCGAGGCTTGTGGGTTCGGAATTCTAATTCGTTTAAGTTACTGGGTTCTAAATTTACAATTTATACATCTTCAATGAAATTCTCAAGACAAATACATGATTTAGACCAAAGTTACTGGGTTCGACCGAACCCCCGAGTACTATGCTAACTTCGCCCCTGCATGTGATAATGAAATAACGATTTAAGTTATCGTAGACATTGAAATTTTACGTGACCCTATAAGGCGAGTTCAATCAATCTTCAAACTCTATGATCATGTGAGGATTTCTTGGAGGCTACTCTACCTTAAGCCCTAACTTACGCCTATATAAAGGAAAAAGACATCTTGAGTATCCTATAAACACTTGGATATTCACAAAGAGATCAAAACACATCTCGGAAATCCCATAAATCCGCATCACAAGGAGGTCATCCTAAGTTCGAGAAATACGCTACTAACGGCCCTCGAATTACCAAGAAAATTCAGAGTATCCGCATTGTTTATCAATAAAATATTTATATTTCTTTATATTTTAATTGTGATCGCAATTTATTTTCCGCATATCAAAATTTGTTGCAAACTATCATATCCCGATAATAGTATAAACTTCTTTTATAGTGCTAATATAATTTATCGTGTGATGGCAAATTAGTTAGCAAGAGATATTACAAGAAAGACACTATCATATGCCACTACTCTAGTTACCTACTTACACACCCATGGTCATGATGATAAACTTCCTCGGTGCATAGGAAAGGTATGCTCTCTTGGAGAATTTGGATTCTACTTAGATTTCGCTACTAAAATATTGTTTCCACCATGATAAGACATATATCTAAATGATAGGTTGGATTTCTTTTTCAATAATTTAGTCAATTAAATTTTGAGATATATTAATAGCGTGTTCTGCCATTGGATGTCTCAATGTATAACTGGTCTAGTCATGTCTTGAGAAAGATTATCAGTATTAATTCAAAAAAAATTAAAATTTGAAAATTAATTAAAATGTCTCAAACATTTATCGAGTTATCTGAGAGAAGCGCTTACAATGCTTGTTCGTGTTATGGACGGATTTTCTGAGCACAAATATAGAGTTTTGGGCCAAAGTTACTGGTTCCGTCAAACCGTAACCATAACAATGGCGTCACCCCCCGATCATCTTTTCCCTCAAATCCCACATTATCATTTGGTGGAAGACTTGTTTATCTGACCAAGTAGCATACAATTAAGTACAACTGTGGGGAACATGTATACACTCCAACAAGCTTAATGGGTCTCATAAATGGCGATGGAAACGTCAATCTTCAATCGAGTACGGTAAAACGTGATAGACAGGTGCTTAATTATACTAACAATCAGGCCATTGGACGACTAATTCAAGCCTGCATATTCACAACTGAGGCTAATTGTTCGACCAAGTGATCCAAAAAATTTCATACAGTATATTATAATAATTGACTGGAACAAAGAATCTATCTTATTTTCCTTTGATCTTCCGCTGGTTGGCCAAGAAAGCTTACGATCTGTATTCAGCACATCTTTTTGTTCTGCGTGGCTCCACTACGATCACTTCAGATTTTATCACGCTGGAATTGCACAAGAACGTGACTACATTGATTACGTCAAGCAAGTCGGAACGAAAAAAAGAAAAAAAAAATGGGTGAGGGGTAAGGAGAAGGAAACAACAAAACATCAATTTTCAAAACTAACATTACGCAGTTTATTAGTTGTCGTCAAGGTAGTCAATCCGTCCTCCATCAAAAAAGTCACTGTCTACAGCCAATCAGTTGAACCACATGAGGGAAGTTTCACTGTTACAAAGAAAAGGATGTTTCTTTAAAAATACAAACCTGATGTATCATGAGATATTAGTCTTGGCCTACACTAATTAGCAGAGAAATTACAAGATGATCAGCACCAACATTGCAGTTGATTTAACAATCTGCACTAGGCAATTTGTAGCTAATCAATATCGACTAAAGACGTAAAGATTTCACTGCATTCATGAATGATAGTATCCGTGACTCAACCTTTTGGATTCCGTCCTGTCCACATATGCCACTACTGACATCCACTCCATTGGGTTTAAGAGCAGAAAGAGCTTCACAAACATTCTCCGGGTTAATTCCTCCAGCCAAGAGCCACCCATGTTTTGCTTCTAATTGATGGTAGCTTAAACTTAGTCCAGTTGAACCCTTTGCCACTGCAAAAGCATGTCAATACACTGTTGAACAACAGTAGTGGATTCACAAACATTCTCAGACATCAGTATCATGCTTTTATATACTCATATTTTGTCAGGACTATTTATATGCTTTACTTGTTTGTCCTTGTGCCGAGGGTCTACCGGAAATCGCCTCTCAAGATAGGTGTAAGGTCTGCGTACATTCTACCCTCCCCAGACCGCACACTTTGTGAGATTTCACTGGGTATGTTGTTGAAGAGGGGGGAGGATAGGGACGTGGAAAATTACGGATCGTGTCTAAAAACAAAAATTGAAATAACAACCACTGCATTTGAATTAACGAATTTCCAAAATTTTAAAAGATTCTTTTTTCTTTTGGAAATTCCTTTTCCCAAGTGAAAATTGGCGGTGAGAAAGAAGGTATAATTCAGCTGCTTAGACCCAATTTCATTTCAGTAGAATCAATCATTAGTTTTCATCTAAAGACGGCACATAGATAGGTGCATAAGGAATTTTATTTCATATTTTACAGTCCAACACTAACTGAACCTTAGGTATGAATTCATCCTCTAAAATGAATTCATTACTACTAGAGCTATTCTTGCTCTCATTACAATGTCACTGTTAAGTGGTTTGATTCCTATCACATTAGATTCAGTTGCTTAGTCGTGCTAAAGTTCCAAAAAAACAAGTTTGCTTTGGTATGAATGAATCCAAAAAAGGAGTTCAATAATACTAACCAAACGGAATTACATCTTTGTTATTTAGCTCAATATGGGATGGGATTAAGCTTAGTCCAAAAGAGAAGGTGTATAATTACATACACAGCCCAATGACTGGTCTCTTTGTGTGTGTATATAAGGAGAAACTGTACCTGCCACCTTTGGCACTATCCACTAGAATCCAATCAACGAGAGAAGACTCCTCATCAGAAATCGAGTTCAAAAGGCCTCCCTCTTCATTTGCATTTAGTACGTACACTATACGTTTCTCCCCGACTAAAACTGGAAAAGCATCTCGAGAACCATTTCCATGAAGCTGCTCAATTTGAACATGTTGAGCATTGAAAACAAGAAATTCAAGATGGTGAAAGATGACAGGTCCTCACCTGCACCAATTCAAGGTCTGCTGCATCAGAGGCCCTTAGTATTGTGTCAGCATTATCATCTACAAACACCCCAACTGGCTGAGCTCCATATTCCCGCGCAACCTGTGAGATTTCCTTTGCAGTAGAAAGTGAAACGGAACGTTTTGAGTTAGGCCATATGATCATACCAATAAAATTGGCTCCAGCTTCTGCTGCAAGAGCAGCATCTCTAGCTGATGTAATTCCACACATTTTGACTAAAGTCCTACTTTCTGTTTGTCTGCTTGAGCCGAGACCACTGCTGACTGATTTAAGGTGCGCATAAATCTGTTCCTGGGGGAATTCCTCACTCGAGCTCCCTTTGTAGAATATACTTCTACATCCAACAGACCTGTAAAAAGAAGATTTGTACTTCAACCAGAATTCTGGACCAGTTTAAAAAGAATCTTAAGGAAAAATCATAATAAGTTACTTTTAAAACGCCTTTCAATTGCAAATTTGCATCTTTTGCACATGTTGGTAATAGGAAATAGAATAAGACAACGTAAAAAAGGAAGGCTTCTCTCTGTAAGATTTTAAAAAGCTCAAGAAAAGTTAAATAGTGGAAAAGCAAGCCATCATAAACCAAAGCTTAACTCAATTAAAAATGTTAGGTGTAAGCTTCCTATCCAGTCCTTGTAAGCTTCTCTCTTTTGCTTTTCTGAAGAAGTTAAAAGGACAAATAGAATAAGTAATAGTTGTTGTGATTGCTCATTGGTCTTCACATCACGTGCTTTCTTAAGAGAATCCAAGTTCTCACAATTCCCAACTTATTATCTTCTTACTTTTTCTATTTCCTTGGAGGGTGGGGGTACTATAAATAAGTGCAAAGAATGCCATGTAATCCAAACTTTCACTTACCTTGACTTCCGGGAATGCCTACTACTCTTGGTTGAAGTTGAGTTCCCATGTTGAATACTGAAAAACAAAGAACCATGGCTAAGACCAAGTAAATTGAGACATTAACTGACACAATGTTATGTGCTCTTCGAACAAATTATTAAATTAAAAGGGCCTTAGAAATTTGCAGAAGTAGATCTTTGAGAACGTTAAACAAAGTTTAGCTGCTAAACAACAGCTCTTAGAAAAAGCAAATATCATAATGGCACGTCCACTGGGCTTAGAGCTTTCAGGGTGACGATATGCATTTTGATAGAGATCCAAAGCTCTTTTGCACACTACACGGAGGAACACCCCAGATATCTTTAATTTAAAGTCCATTAGTCTCTGATGAGATGACACTTGTATACATGATAGTTTGAAGTTGTCTAATGCTTCTCATACAATACTGACACACCCCTGGTGCTCAGCCCTATTAGAAAGGTGTATGTATAAAAGGAGGATATAGAGAAATATAAGTTAATGCAGAACCTGAGAGCATCTTATCTTCCTAATTCTGTTCTACCACTGTAGTGCTATGCGAGAGAGGAGAGATGCCGTGAAAAAGTCCTGCTACTCATCAAATAAAGGAACGGGTCAAACAGAGGAATTGCTAAGACATTCTAATAACTAGACTAATCATCTTATACTAGCTATTCAACAAAGAAACCCTTTAAAACTGGCAATTAGCAGACAAGCAACTAAAATCCAGAACAATGCAATGAAGTGGGAGGATTAGGACTCAAAGATCTCAGAATGCACAACATGAGCCTACTAATGAAGTGGCTTTGGAGATACAACACTGAGGAGCAAGCATTATGGAGACAGGTTATACAGTGCAGGCATGAACAAATGGGTCACTGGACTACCAAACTAGTGAATACTGCGTATGGAGTGGGGAATTGGAAATCCATCAGGAAATTATGGGAGGTGTTTATAGCAAATACAGGGGTCAGGATGTGCAATGGGAAGAAAATCTCCTTCTGGAATGATGCCTGGTTAGGAAATGAGCCTCTAAAAGACCAATTTCACTATCTGTTCGTTTTATCTTCTTCTCCCAATGCTACAGTTGAAGATCTTTGGACTCCATAAGGGTGGTATTTTCACTTTAGAAGGCTCCTTAATGACTGGTAGGTCCCTAGGGTCATTGATTTTTTCAGGAAGCTTGAAGGTTTTTCAAGCCTCAGGGAGGAGAGCAGATCGGTGACCCATGGCCATGGAAAGCAAAAGCTCCTTTCAAAGTGGTATGCTTTACTTGGTTAGTAGTTAGGAAAGATAGTCTCATCCATGATAAACTTCAGACAAGGGGTTTCCATCTCAGTTCTAGGTGTTTTCTATGTCACCAGGAAGCTGAAATCAATGGACATCTTTTCTTGCATTGTTCCATTACCAGACGACAACTTTTTGCAGCTCTAGCTCGAATTGTTTGGGTGATGCCCCAAGGTACTTTTGATTTCATATGTAGTTAGAACGGTATAAAAGGAGAAACTTGTCACAAAGAGTGGTGGAAGATTGTTCCGCTTGCATATGGTGGACTATTTGGAAAGAGAGGAATACTAGATGGTTTGAAGGCAAGAACAGTTCAATCCAGAAGATCAAGAGTTCTTGCATTTCCCAAATTTATTTTTGGTGTAAAGAACAGTTAGTAGGTGATGCAGAATCGTTACTAGACTTTTTGGCCTCATTGTAAGTTATTGTTAGGGGCTGTACTTGTAGATATGATATACCAGGCCTTCTTTTTGGGGTGTTACCAATTTCAAAAAATCCAGAACAATGCAAAGCAACATAGACCAACAAATCGTAGAGATATCCAGAGCGTTTCACTACATGATTAAATTCTAGAATAAGTAAAATGTAAATATAAACAAAGGATATCTTATGTCTGTTCGGAATCTAAGGGGTCGTTTGGTTTGGGTTTTAGAAGAGCTAATACCCACAAAAAAAGTCAGCATAAGCTTATAAATGGTTGGGATTTGAGGATAATTAATTTCCATATATAAAACAGCATCAATTAATACAACTCCTCGTTGCTTCTTTTTGTTTTCCATATAAATAACACCTGCATAAGTCCAAACAGATATGGAATAGTGTGCTAGAAAGGTGTGATAAGAAGTTGTCCAAATGGAAGAAAAAATACTTGTCTTTGGGTGGGAGAGTCATATTGGTAAACAGTGTATTAGATTCATTGCCCACTTATATGGTGTCTATCTTCCCTTTACCTGTGAGTCTTAAGAGGAAGATTGATGCTCTCTGGAGGAACTTCATTTGGCAAGGGAACAAAGTAAAGGGGCTATCATCTAGTACATTGAAAAACTCTCACAATCAGTATAAAGGAAAGAGGTTTAAGAATCAGAAATTTGAGAACCACAAGAGCATACTTATGAAATGGCTCTGGAGCTACCTACGGGAGAAACATGCTTTCCGGAGGAAAGTGATATGTGAAAAGTATGGAGATAAAGGTCATTGGTGCACAGGTGTAGCAGTCAATTCCTACGGGGTGAGTGTATGGAGATCCATAAGATCTCTCTGGCAAACTGTTAAGATTAACATCAGCATTTAGGTGGGGAATGAAGCAAAGAATTCCTTCTGGAACGATGTCTGGTTAGGGAATTGTCCTCTCAAACACAGTTTCCCTTACTTATACTACTTAGCTCAGCAGCCAGATGCCACTATAGCTGAATATTGGAACTTCGGCTTTAGAAGACTTCTCAATGATTGGAAGATAACAAAAACGATTGAATTTTTCAAGCTCCTGGAAGTTTCAAAGGCTCAGTGAAGCAAGATGATAGACTGAATTGGGACAACAATTGCAGAGGAGTCTTCATGTAAAATCTGCCTATGAGACTCCAAACAACAATGCCCAGCAACATGGACCCAGGCCCCAGGGTATGGAAGCACATCTGGAAGCCCAAAGTCCCTTTTAAAGTGAGTGTTTTCTGTTGGTTGGTGACAAAGCAAGCTGTCCCAACTCATGAAAGTCTAATGAAGAGAGGCATGTTCCTGTGCTCTAAGTGTTTTTTGTGTGGCATGGCCAATGAAACAAACAACCATCTTTCATTCACTGCCAGGTTAAGAACAGATTATGGCAGCTATTCATGAGTATGAGAGGGCTGAGTTGGGTAATTCCAAGAAATAATATGGAGCTGATGGAAACTTGGGACAATGTAGTTGCTGGAACATGTCAGAAGAAGTGGTGGAGTCTCATTCCTGCATATATATGGTGGGCAGTTTGGCTGGAAAGAAATTCCAGATGCTTTGTAGGATCAGCAAATACTGAACAGAAAATCAAAATGTATGTATATTTAGTTTTACTTTTGGAGTAAAGAAGCTTTTCTACAAGACATAGAGTCACTAGTTGATCTCATACGGTCCCTGTAACTGGTACAAGACCCGGTTTTTGGGTTTTCCTGGTACAAGACCAGGTTTTTGGGTTTTTCTCTATTGGAAGTCTTGTATCTAGGGGATGTATGTCTTAGCACTATCTTTGTGCCGAGACCTCTTTTTCCTGTAATTAATGAAAACCTGTTACCATTTTTAAAAAAAAGCTATGTGGGAATCTATGCATTATTTTATGCCGGATAGAATGTGAAATAAGAATGCCGAAATCAGTAATACAACAACGCCTCACTACCAAACAAGTTGGGCGCCGATATTAGTAATACATGGATTAAAAATGTTAAAAAGACAACGTTAACCCTCACAATAGGGAAAAAACAATTATTTTATTTAAAAAGTAAATAAATATTTTAAACTATACATTGTATACTAATGTAAAATATCAAACTAAACCCCCAACAAGAAATAATCCCAGCATTATGCAATCCCTGCATTATGCAATCCTTGCATTACTAATCCCTACATTACCATTCCCTAGATGACTAATCCAGGCATAACTAAACCAAAGAATGGCTTAACGGAATTGAATGGAAGATTAAATGTACAAGGCCATTGATAAGCCAAGATGGGTTTCCTCTCTCTGAGTAATTTAAAAGGCATATCAAATGGGTGAGCTTGGTCATATATTTGGATGTTTATAGAGTTCAATCCTTCTAGAAGTAATCCTAGACCTCATATAATAGAGGTGGGTCATAGTACTTATGGAAGAAATGCATTCCAGTTGTTGTAGGACTGGTTGATGGAGTTGTACTATTACTTGTTTTAGGAGGATTGGATACTACTTAAGTACGAAAGACAAGAAAGTTGTGCGCAGATACTGGTCACAGCAGTTGACATAGCTGAGAAAGTTCTTTTCAAGATAACATTTTCTTCATGGAGATACTAATTGACTCTCTAAAAAAGGCTGATTTTCATGAAAAAGCAAGGATGAAGCTTGAGCTACAGATACTAAACTTCTAACAAATAAGTTAATCTTGACAACTTCAAATCCAAAGGAAAGGAAAGGAAAAGAATTTGCAGACTTACAAGTATATAGAAACGAATTGATAAAGTGCTAGAGATTGAGCTGAAGTTCCAAGATACAGAAGAGTCGGGCATGCACTATTCAAGGTTATCACTTCAGCAGAGATTTGTGCATTCCTAAACTGATTTGTTGAATTTGTGAATGTGTAAGGTTGGAGGGAAATGGCAACAAGAACTTCTGAGATTCTTATTTGAACAATTAAGCAAGCTCGACCTACAAAATGTGCGGAGTATCATTAGCCAAATGTACCTAGTACAAAATATACAAGTTGTTTTGCTCAATTTGTAAAATAGATTTTTGCATTTCTCTTTTGATTTCTGCCTTAAGTTTCCAACATAGACATAAACTTCAGATAGCTAGACAAGCAGAGATTCCTGCTTCATCTAAGTTTTTGTTTTTAGCTCACTGACTATTTGCCTTGAACAAACAAAACCCTTGTAGTTTCTGGTGCTTAGGAACTAGTATACCAGTTCTTTCCTCATGTTTTGATTCTTTTTTTGGGCTTTAAACACAGTACAATTATAAATTTCCAGTAGACCACTGCATTCCAATAACTTCATTTTTTAAACACCACGTTTAATTGTTTTGAATTAGTACTCCTTTGTTGATTCAATAAATTCCAATGCATAGAAACTTAGAGCTTTCTATACATTCAGTTTTTTAGTTTTAGTAAGAGTCCAATACTTTAGCTATAGAAGCAGCGTTGTCAAAGGGGCGCTTAAAGCGAGCTTAAGCCCTGAAGCGAGGCTCAAATGACGACGGCGACTGACAGGAACGGTGATGGTGATTAGGGTCAGAGAGAGGGAGAGAAAACGTGAGAGGAAGAGAGATACAGAAATGTGAAAAAGAATCTGATTTTAATTTTATTTGACTAAGATGGAAAAATAAAGTAAAGGTCACAAGAAAGTTCACTGATTACAAATTGTGACAAGTTACGGTCAAATTTATCTTAAAAATATGATTAAGTTAAATGAGATTCAATTATAATTTTTAAAACTTTTTAATTTTTTATAAAATATAAAAAAATCCCAATTTAATTCCAAAAAATACATCAGTCCCCTTCTCCTCCTCGCACCCCTCTCCCGGCCCACACCCCTTTACCTCCAAATTTTTATTTTTTAAAAAAAAAAATTAATATTTTTTATTTGCTTTTTGACCAACCCCTCCTCCGCCCAAAATATTTTTATTTTTTAAAATTTTTTATTTGTTTTTTCACCAGCCACCCCCCTTCTCCTCTCTCCCACCCCAAAAATATTTTTTTTTAACTTTTGATTTTCTTTATTTATTTTTTCACCCCCCCCCCCCTCCTCCTCCCACCCCTTCTTTGTTTTAAAAAAAAAAGTTTTGCAAAGTTTTTGTTTTTTTGCACTACCCCCACCCAAAAAAATGATTTTTTTTAACAGCCCCCACTCCTCCTCCTCCCACCCCTCCCCCCCCCCCCCCCCCCCCAAAAAAAAAATAGAAAAGTTTTTCTTTTTGTGTTTTTGCACCCACCACCCTTGCACAAAAAAATTGTTTTAAAAAAAGAAGTTTCGCAAAAAAAAAATTTTTGTTTTTTTTTTTTGCACTACCCCCGCCCCTACCCCCACCTAAAAAAATGATTTTTCTTGAAAAGAAGTTTTGAATTTTTTTTTTTTTTGGTTTCTTACTTCCCCCACCCACCCAAAAAAAAATTATCTTTTAAAAAAAAGTTTTGAAAAGTTTTTATTTTTTATTTTTTGCACCCCACCCACTCCAAAAAAAAAATCTTGAAAGGAAGTTTTGAATTTATTTATTTTTAGGTTTAGGAAAAGTTTGGATAAAATCTAGGTTGTTGTTGTTGTGTGTTTGTAGTGAAATAAATGGTTTTTCTATTGTTGTCCTGGTATGGTTCAGCGTTTAGGAAAATATATCCAACAGATAGTTTTTTTGTTCTTGTCCTGGTATTTATCTGGTTCTGTTTGTAGAAGATAACCAATAGATTTGTAGTTGTTGCAACAAGTTCTACACTTTTTGCAACAAGTAGACAATCTGTTGCAACGATTCACTAATCTGTTGGACATAGCTTCAGTTATTTGCTTCTGTTTGTAGAAGATATCCAACAGATTTGTAGTTGTTACAGCTCTACGCTTGTTGTAACAAGTAGACAATCTGTTGCAATAACTACAAATCTCTTGGGCATAGCTTCAGTTATTTGGTTCTGTTTGTAGAAGATATCCTACAAATTTGTAGTTGTTACAACAAGTTCTACACTTGTTGCAATAAGTAGACAATCTGTTGCGGCAACTACAAATCTGTTGGACATAGCTTCAGTTATGTCGGTTCTGTTTGTAGAAGATATCCAACAGATTTGTAGTTATTGCAACAAGTGTAGTGCAACAAGTTCTACACTTGTTGCAACAAGTAGACAATCTATTTATGAATTAGCAAATCTTGAGGAAAGATATAGTCAAATTGACAGCCAAACTGACAATCAATCCTCAGAAAGAGATGAAGAACAGAGCCAAGAAGCAATAGAAAGAAACAAAGAAAGTGAAGAAAAACTAGAAGATGAAGAAACTAATGATGGAAATGAAGGAGATGAAGTAGATCAAGGAAATCTGCTACACCCCAGAAGGCAGTTGCTGAATAAATTTTTACTTCAGTTGTGGTATTTGGAGCCAAGGTGGTTGTTTAACAATTTCTATTTTTTTTTTTTTTTTTTTGTCCTTTATGTTATTTGTGAATGATGTTTATAAACTTATTTCTTTTGATTAGTTGTGGTATTTGGAGCCAAGGTGGTTGTTGAACAATTTCTGTTTATGAACTTATTTATTTTGCTTACTAATTGTTGCAACAAATGCATACAGTTGTTGAAGAAGTTTCAACAAGTTACTAATCTGTTTCAACAAGTTACTAATCTTTTTAAACAAGTTGCTTAGTTGTTGCAACAAATGCTCCTCTCCAACTAGTCAAGTGGCTTTCACTCCTTCTACTCTAAACTACTGTGTGCCTATTTGGAGTTTTTCACAGTCAAAGTCAAAGGTTTGTTGGTGGCAAGATCGGCATGCCTTCTAGTTGTAGTTGACTTTAAGTGCACCTGAACTACCCATAGTCGTACTCACCTTGTTGGAAAAAAATCAAACAATTGCTTAAATTATTGCAAAAACTAAAAAATAGGTCGCAACAGATGAGTTAATTGTTGCAACAGATCATACATTTGTTGAAGAAGTTGCAACAAGTTACTAATCTGTTTCAACAGATGGATCAGATGTTTAAGTAAGTTGCATAGTTGTTGCAACAGATTAATCACCTTGTTTGAATTATTGCAACAACTTACTCATATGTTGAAGCAGGTATTTCATATGTTGTAACAACTTACTCATATGTTGCAGCAGATATCTCATATGTTGCAACAACTCCTCCATTGTTGCAACATATTCACGATATTGATCACATTGAACTTCTTTGTTTATACTGAATAACATTGAATTCATTTTTTTATCACTAAATATGGTCGAATTAAGTACTTTACATCAAATCACTCTAATGATCACTCGATTGAGGAAGAATACACTTAGAATTGCCCATCTAATCCATGAAATTACTATCTAATCCATTAAGGATGTTAGTAGATATATATACTCATCACTAAATACTATTTATTTCCTTTGTTTAACACTAAATATGGATGAATCAAGTAGTTCACATCAAATCACTCTAATGATCACTCGATTTAGTGCATACTGACTTAGTAGATCATCTCTCTTGACTCAAAATACATCAAATTGATTAAGTATTATACATTGATCACTAAATATCATTGATTTCCTTTGTTTATCACTAAATATGGGTGAATCAAGTAGTTCACATCAATTCACTCTAGTGATCACTCTATTTAGTGCATACTGACTTAGTAAATCATCTTTCCTAACTCAAAATGCATCAAATTGATTAATTATTATACATTGATAACTAAATATCATTGATTTCCTTTGTTTATCACTAAATATGGGTGAATCAAGTAGTTCACATCAATTCACTCTAATGATCATTGGATTTAGTGCATGCATACTGACTTAGTAGATCATCTTTCCTGACACAAAATACCATCAAATTGATTAAGTATTATATATTGATCACTACATATCGTTGATTTCCTTTGTTTATCACTAAATATCATTGATTCCCTTTGTTGATCACCAAATATGGGTGAATCAAGTAGTATCTGTTATAGCAAGTGTAGTATTTGTTGCAACAACTGTAGTATCTGTTGAAGCAAGTGACATAGTTGTTGAACAGGTCCTTACTCTTGTTGGATAAACACAACAAGTTACGCAGTTTTTGCAACAAGTCACTCCACTTGTTGGAAAAACCCCAACATGTAACTTAGTTGCTGCAACAAGGCCTATTAGTTGTTGCAACAGATTGCTTACTTATTGGAAATCTTTTAGCAGTTGGATAAAATCCAACAAGATACTAGTTGATGCAACAAGTCGTGTTACTTGATGGATAAAACCCACCAAGTTATAGAGCTATTGCAACAGATTCATTACTAGTTGGAAACTGTTCAGCAATTTATTAAAAAGAATACACACATTTGTGATTTGAACACGATCAACATATCATATAAACCATGTTCACAAACACCAAGAACATAAATTGTCATTCTAAAAAAAACAACATTAAAATGTCATAAAGTTCCAAAAAATAACTATTATTACAACACAGTGCAATTAACAACTATGGAGCATTTCGGCTTGGACATGTTATTTTTTGTGCCAGCTGTTTTGCATAAAGAGCATTTGTTTTTCCTCGTTCGCAATGATTCTCCGATTCCATGCCTCCTCTTTGTCCGCCTTCTCCGGGTTTGCTAGGATCAACATATGGAGGAGGTATCTCTCTCTCTACTTCAAAACTTCTTTTCAAGAATTTTTTTTTTGGGGTGCGTGGTGCAAAAAATAAAAACTTTTCAAAACTTTTTTTTTTGGGTGGGTGGGTGGACTAAGAAACCAAAGAAAAAAATTTCTTTTCAAGTTTTTTTTTGCCGGGGTGGGGGGGGGGGGGGGCTCAGGCTGGGTTGGGGGTGGCGCAAAAAAGCAAAAACAAAAACTTTTCAAAACTTTTTTTTAAAATAAAATTAATTTTTTTTGGGAGGGTAGGGGTGGTAGGTGGGGCAAAAAAACAAAAACAAAAAAAACTTTTCAAAATCTTTTTTAAAAAAACATTTTTTTTGTGGGGTTTGGGGTGGGGTGGATGGGATGCGGTGGTGCAAAAAATCAAAAACAAAAACTTTTCAAAACTTTTTTAAAATAATTTTTTTTTGGGAGGGTGCGGGGTGGTGGGGCGGGGGGATGGGTGGTACAAAAAAACAAAAAAAAAACTTTTCAAAATCTTTTTTTAAAAAAATATTCTTTTTGGTGGGGGGTGGGCCTGGGGGTGGGGGTGGGGGGCAAGGGCGGGGGTTGTGCAAAATACCAAAAATAAAAACTTTTCAAAATTTTCTTTTAGAATAAAATTAATTTTTTTTGGGAGGGTGCAAGGGGAGGGTGTGGGTGGAAAAAGAAAACAAAAAAAAACTTTTCAAAATCTTTTTTAAAAAAACATTTTTTTTGTGGGGGGTGGGGGTGGGGGCAGGGGGTCGTGGGGGGGAGGGGGTATTTTATGGTTTATATAGGTTGGGTCAAAGTGTTAATAATAAAACTTGGGGGCAAAGTGTAAAGAATAAAGTTTGGGGTCAAAGTGTTAAAAATATAACTTTGGGGCAAGTCAAAACTCCCTAATCACTAATCCAAAGTTTATCACTCCTACTCAATAAAAAAAACTATAGTTACCCCAACTCAATTTTGAGACTTTTTTGTTACCCTTAATTAAAAGCCCCGACTAAGATGAGGTCGGTATCTTTAATTTTTAGTTTAAAAGAATACCGACTCAGTTTATTAGTAATAATTTATAATATTTTTAATTAAATAAACCCACGTCATGAGGTCGGTTATTTTAATTATTTGATTTTTAATTTAAAAGAATATCACGAGGTCGGTTTATTAAAGATAATTTAGAATACTTACTATCAAATAAATTTCTGACCTAGTGAAGCGGTACATTATTTTTTCAAATTTTTGTACAATATTACCGACCTCATCAGGTCGATTTATTTTTATTTTTAAAAAATATTACGCCTTTAGAATACTTACTATCAAATAAATCAACGTATTTTAAAAAGTATTTTTTTAAGTACTTTTCAAAAAAGCATTTTTAGCAAAAAACAATTTGTGTTTGGCCAATTAATTAAAAAAACACTTTTGAGCAGCCATTAGTGTTTGACCAAGCTTTTAAAAAGTGTTGTTGTTTGTATTTTTCTCAAAAGTACTTTTTAAAAAACTGCTTTTAGGCAAAAACTGTTTTTTTTAGCTTCTGAAAAACTGCTTCTGCTACTCCCCAGAAGCACTTATTTTCTCCCAAAAGCTTGGCCAAACACCTCACTTTTTTTTCAAATAAGTACTTTTGGGGGGAAAATAAGCTTGGCCAACAGGCTAGTAATCTAACTTGAGTCATGTTGTTAATATGTTTTTAAGCAAAAACCTTGTTATAAGGATGGTAGATGGTGTTGAGGTTGTATTGAGGATATTATACTTGAGAAAAGGACCAAAATCATCCATAATGTTTGGGTTTGGATCAAAATCATACATATTCTTTCACATGGTGCACTAATAGTACATTATGTTTGCATAAGTGGTGCACTTTTAGTCACAATCACAAATAAATTTAACGGAAAAGAACAAAAATGCCCCTGAACTTTTAGAAAAGGTATAAAAATACCCTTTATTCATCTATTTTGCTAAAACTACCCCTCAATTCAACTTTTTGGCTCATTTATTCCCCTTGACTAACAGACAACACTAATTTTTTTTTTTAAAAAAAAAAAAAAAAATTGCACATGACATTTTATTACTGAAAAATTGATTTATTCTTTTAAAAAGAAATCTGAAACCTTGGAATTTTTTTAAATTTGGAAAACTTTTTTTTAACGAGTAAAACCTTGACTAACGGACAACACTAATTTTTTTTCTTTTCAAAATGTGAAAAATTGGATTTTTATAAAAATCTGAAAAAATTAAATTTTTTATGGAAAAACTGTGTTTAAAAAAAAACAGAAAACTATCTTTTTTTAAATCTAGAAGAAAATTATGGAGTATTAGTTTTGCACATTTTACTTAAAAAAACAATCAGTTTTTCAGATTTAAAAATTGAATTTTCTAAAAAAAAAAAATGGGGTTTCCACCCGTTAAATTTTTTTTTCCAAACTTAAAAAAATTCCACATGTTTTAATGAAAATCCAATTCTGTTTTTATATATATATATATATATATATATATATATATAAAAGGCTTACTACATTTGTTTTTTTTAAGAAATGGATGTTGAAAAATTATTTTTCCTTATTCTACAAATAACGATTTTTCAGATTTCTTTTTAAAAGAATAAATCAATTTTTCAGTAATAAAATGTCATGTGCAATTTAATTTATTTTTTTTAAAAAAAAAATTAGTGTTGTCCGTTAGTCAAGGGGAATAAATTCTCAAAAAGTTGAATTGAGGGGTAGTTTTAGCAAAATAGATGAATAAAGGGTATTTTTATACCTTTTCTAAAAGTTCAGGGGCATTTTTGTTCTTTTCCGTTAAATTTATTTGGGATTGTGACTAAAAGTGAACCACTTATGCAAACATAATGTACTATTAGTGCACCATGTGAAAGAATATGTATGATTTTGATCCAAACCCAAACATTATGAATGATTTTGGTCCTTTTCTCTATTATACTTGGTATAATTGGAAGAAGAAAGTGTATAAGTGTCATATACAAAGTGTATATTGGGCTTTTTTGATATAAATCTTGAAGTTAGAAATGAATTAGAAGTTCACGGAAAAATGCAACGAAACTAACGCATACGACAAAGTAACAAAAAGAGAAAAATAGTTTGTGAAGATGGAAATTTGCTTGCAATTGGTCATAAACCAAAACGCGAAAACCACCAAAATTTGTAGAATAGGCATAAGAAAATTTGATAAATTCAGTGTGAGTCGTAAAGCGACGAAAATTGGTCGAAAATGAATTGACAGAACTAAATCCCAAAGACAACATGGAACCGCGCCCCTCTCAAATCTCCAAACGTCCCTCTCAAAAAACACTACCATTTTAAGCAATATAGGTTGAATTTCTGCAAAAGAGAAATTTCTACAAATTGTAAACATACCAACTCAGGATAATCCTAGGAATTTTGCTATGCTAACAACCAGTGAAGAAACGGAACGCTTGTTCCTAAATTGTACATTTTTTAAAAAAATATTTTTTCATATTCCGGATTAGCATGTTTACCTTTGCATAATTACTTCAAGTGGTTTATACAACCTGATTATAGTGATTATTCACCTGCAAAAAGTTCTTAAGCTCAGGAGACTAAACTCCTCGAGGAAGTACGTGTTGATGATACCTATTGAACACTTGCTTGTGTCTAAAGAAGTTCAAAATTTCTTTATTCTATATCGAGAAGGATGAAAAGCTCTAGCTATTGAGCTTTGTTGCTAAATAGTACAAGTTGCTTAAATGTATTGATACAGTATACCACATACACATTATTATCAATTTATTTCAAACAAGACCTTCCAGCTTGATTTGTTTTTCTCCTTCTGAGTTGTATTTATAGACATTTCTCTTTCTTTTTGAAACTTCAAAATGAAGATTGAGATGCTAGAGACTGACACATTTTGCGTTTTAGATCAGCATACAGTTTCTGATCATTGTTTTTGTTTGACTTGCAGTCTCAGGACCGCGGCCCTCATGGTGTACATCGTAACATGTACCGCAGATGTATGCAAACTTCTTTTGGCATCTGATTTGGCTTTTGAAATGTTTCTTTGAGCTACCTCAGCTGATTCAGTCTATTTTGCTTGCTTGATTCTTTGAAATCAGTCCTCCTGTCCTGACAAATGTAGTCCCAAGTAAAAGGTGGTCTCAAATGTTGGTTTCTTTTCCTGCAGGTAATCCTTCATTTGCTTTTTCTGTTTGTTTGGGTGGGTGGGTAAGTGGTTACAAGAGAGTGCCCAGTGAACCCCTTCCTTCTATCTGATCTGAACCAACAAAGTCACATGATGATGACTATCTTGATTCACCAAAGGGCAGCCCGATGCACTAAGCTCCCGCTATGCGCGGGGTCCGGGGAAGGATCTGCAAGAGGCTGTTTCCATGTCTCGAACCCGTGACCTCCTAGTCACATGGCAGCACCTTTACCAGTTACTTCAAGGCTCCCCTTCACTATCTTGATTCACCGTTTGTCAACCCTCTTGTCATAGGGTTTTTTTTTAAAAAGTTTAGGGGCGGGAGGAGGTGCGAAGGCCATTCAATTGTGGTGCTTCAGCAGTTCATTGAAGATGAAGATTCAAATATCCCTGGTCATCTTAGGTTTGTGTGAACTTTGTATTAAGTTCACATTATCCTCTGTCTTTTTGGACATTGTTGCAGTTAGATTCATGTTTGTCAAATGCATCTATCATTTTTGGTTGAGTTCCTATTTAGTCGTATAGTAGTTCTCTCCTAAACACATGGTCTCCAATGTCTTGGAATTCCTTAAGGTTTATTTTACATCTAACCGTTACTTTCTAAAGATTAGATTAGTAGTTGGCAGATGAATTGAAATATAATCAAATGTTGCCGAGAGTATCTGCTAACGATGTGCTGATCTAATCCACTGTTTATCTTAACTTTCATTCTACGTGATCTTTATTGCCATTCTTCATTGGTTTCTACAGGATTGGAAGGAGTGATTTGGGAATGTTGCTGAGCTGATGTTTCTTACAAGAATTGTTATACCGATAAATTTGGAATCCATTTGAGAGTTTTGAAATGTAAAGCTAACATACGAATAATCTTGTTAAGTTCTTCGCAAGTTCATAGGAATGTCGAGTTAACTCATGCTAAGGGTTTTTGATCTTCATCATTACATATTTGGCTAACCACCCCGGGCCCTTCCTGTATTCTCTGCAAATTTTGGCTATTTGTCTCGTGTCAAATATTATCTATTGTCATGAATTTTCCGAAAAAATAGTTATTTTTACAAAAGAATGCTCAAATATGCCATCGAATTATCAGAAATGACTCATTTGTGTCACTCGTTAATAGTTTGGCTCATTTATGTCATCGCTATTACCAAAATGGCTCATTCATGTCATTTTTCATTAATGGTGGTTTTACAAAACCAGATATGACACATAGCATCAAATTATTGGTCCACGTCATTTAATAAAAAACCAGCTCAAAATAAATCCTAATTCAAACCAAAATCCGACCCGTTGACCCGACCCACCCAGATCCTATTCCTATTTGCCCCCTCTTTTTTCATTCCCTTTCATTATACGATTGAAAAGCCTTAATCTCACTCATCTCCTCTCCCCTGCTTTGTTGTTGCTATTGTTACTACTATTATGATTATAGTTTGGATCTTTTTACATTTCTTTGTGGTTCATGATTAAGAAATTTCTCAAAATGGGGTTGTTGATGTTCGATACAGAGAGTTCTTTTTTGGAAGTTGAACAACTAAAGCTAAGCGTAACTGTGACCACATGAAGGGAAAAAAAAAGGACAGATGAATGAAAAAAAGATCAATCTTTTGTACTCTTGTTTCTAATTAAAGAACTAGTAATATAATAAAAGCAACCTCCAAAATGAAAGGGAATGAAAGAGGTGTAGGGAAATAGGCTGGGTGGGTCAGGTCACCAGATCGGGTTTTGGTTTAAATTAGGATTTATTTGAGCTGATTTTTTATTAAATGATGTGGACCAATAATTTGATGCCACGTGTCATATCGGATTTTGTAAAACCACCGGTAATGAAATAGTATGGATGAGTTATTTTAGTAATGGCGATGGCATAAATGAGTCAAACTATTAACGAGTGTTATAAATGAGTCATTTCTGATAGTTCGATGACATATGTGAGCCTTTTCCGTTATGTTTATCTTGGCAAACTTTTAAACTCGTTCTTTTTCTAAGCTTAGAAACAGTCAAGCATCGACTCAACCTGTGAACAGAATCTTGTTGGTCTGGGATTTCTTGTAGATTCTACCATTATAATAAGGAACAATTTTAACCATCAAAAAAGAAAAAGAAAAAGAAAAATTGGGTGACTATTGTTTCGTAGAATTAGTCAAACAACCAACTTTGACTAAGCCAACTTTGACTAACTTGGTATTAAGGTGTAGTTGATTAATTGTAACACCCTTAAATATCCTTTAAATGAAAAAAAAGGTCATTCGCACAAATGTCCTCTTTCGAGGGTCGTCTTTAATTTTTGCTCTTCGGCACTTTAAGTGTCACGCTCCAAACCATGGTCTGGGCATAACACGGCACTCGGTGTCTGACTACATGTGACCGAGCAAACCACATGGCTTGCTAAATGAACATGGGGCATGAACTGAATGCGGAATATAACTTTAAAACATGGATAGTCTGAATAACATGAGTTATCGTAATACTAATGAAAATACTGTTTAAACATGATGCGGAAATAATCTGAAAATATAATAAATGTTAAGCCAATACTGGCTATACGACTCTAAACATCTGACGTGACATAACTGACTAGCCTATGAAACCTCTGACTTGAATATGACTACTAAACTGTTTACTGGGACAAGGGCCCCGGCATGCCTTTATTGCAAAACTAACATGAAATATAAATACTGACTAAACCCCGAATGAGACGAGGCTCACCAAAAAGCTGATACGAGCAGTGTCCTAACGAGCTAATCTGTCGTCCTGTAAATCTGCATCGTAAAATGGAGGCCCCCAGGTAAATAAAAAGGGGCGTTAGTAGATTCGAATTGTACTGGTATGTAAAGCAACTAAATGAAATAAGCATGACACATGGAAATAATAGAACTGAAACTGTATCTGTAAGCTGAACATGAACATGAGTCATCTAACATGAGTATATATACATATATATATAACATGAGTAAAAGCATTTTTAGTTGGGAGAGCATTAATATAACTGACAACGTGAATCACCACGTGAGTACATGGAGTCTGGTATCTAGCCCGACTAGCAGGGCAATCTCATACCTTGCCAGGGGTATGAGACATAAACATGACATCAAAGGATCCAATCAATAAAACATGAAGGAATCGTCCTAACTGGGCGGAGCATTCCTTATCCTATGTTGGCAAGCGTAGTTTCAGGCTATCTAAGCCTTTTCGGTAATCTGTGCAACTTCCAAAACATGAACATAAAAGTAGGTGGCATCTAAGCCTATGGTTTTCTTAAACACGATTTGTGAACATGAATTGTAAGTATAATATAACATGAATATATAATTACATAATATACTTGTATGGAAACATAGAGACATATAGGATTTTCATGAAAATAAGCATAATAGTTCATCTTGCATTTAAGAACCCATAAAATGCAAAGTATGAGTTTTCATGGAGTATGGACAGATTCTCAATAACCAAAATGGAATATCAAGATCACAATAACGAATTATTAAATATAAACATGTTGTATTATTGTACATGTACTTGGGGTTATCATGAACATGTCAAGAACCCTAGTTTTAGGTGAACTTTCATATAATCATGGAAGAACATGGCGTGGGGAAGAACTATGATGTTCTTACACGTAGATAGAAACTCTACATACCTTAATCTCTCCACAATAAGTGATAAAGTTAGTGTCTTGAAGAAAAAATCCAAAAGCCTGAACCTTACCCTTGAATTTGAGTTTTCTTGGAAACCCTAAGTTAGGAACAATGATTTCCTAATTAGATTACATGAATACATGTTAGAAGTGACTTAGAAAGGCTTGGAATGGCTTACCTTAATGTCTTGGATTGATGGGAGAAGAGGAACTTTGTTCTAGGGCTTGAAGGAATGAAAAATAGAATTAGAAGACTGAATTGGTGTATTTATACTTAACTGTGTCGGGAGAAATACGGACCATAAATATAGTCCGTATTTTGAGATACGGTCCATATTTTATGGATCGTATTTTATCATGGCACAAAACAGAATGTCGAGGCTGAATTTTTCATAAAATACGGCCACAAAATAAGGATCGTATTTATGGGCCACATTTCATTAGACAGCTCTGCGACCCTTCAGTAAAACAACCATAATTTTTTGTACAGATGTGCGTTTGACCTCCACAATATACCATTAGAAAGGTATTTCAAAGAGCTACAATTTAATTGGGGAAGTATTCCCAAATTCCCAATTAATAAAGGGGTTATAGTCACTTGAATTAAGATCTTCTGCAAACTCACTTGAAAACATGCTCCGTAGAGTGGCTTTCAACTTTGCTTTGTCCAAAGACTCTTCTTATGACTTGATTAGTTTTCAAAACACTTCTTATACTCCTAATATTGGTTCCATTATACCCCCGTCTTATGAGTCGAACTCTAGCCTGAATGCACGAGGTGTTACATTAAGTGGCCAAAAATAACCCTGAGATTCTGGGTTCGAACCCCAATAGAGTATTAAAAAAAAATCGCAAGGTGGGCTGCCCTCTGTAGAAACGCAGTAGAGTAAAAAAAAATCGTAAGAGAAGGTTTCGCAGCAAACTATACCTATTCGGGGTAAAGCTATGCCTTAAGACATAGTTCTGTAGAAATTAAGTTATCTTATAGAATTATGCCTTAAGGCATAGTTTCTATATAGAAGTTAGGGATAATTTCGGAGACTTCCCCTTAGGTTTAGCTGCATAACACTCACCTCCCATGTTGTTTGAGATATTACGTTTACCCCTCTTATTTTGATATTTTTGTAACCAAACTCGTTTATATGATAATATCCCGAAACTGCCCTTGTCATCCACCTTTTACGAATTATAGTTTTTTAAGTCCTCCCGAATTTCTCAAAATTAAAGAAGGTTTCAGGGACTGATAACTTCATATTAAAACGAATATCAAATTCCTTGGCATGTTTATCTGATGCTACCTTGGTAGATTGCAAACAACTGGTATAAAATTTTACCTTTAAAGTAATAAGTGAATTTTAATTTCTCAAAAAGAAATTAAATGTGTTTCTTAATTAAATCGAATGGAGTTATAGTAAATCTAATAGAACTCCACTCACTCTCTCTCTCGTTATGGTTAATTATTTACATTTTATACTAGGGATCTTTGTATATATTCAAATTTTCATGAAAAATAAACTTGGATTTTTCATTTTTCGTCTACTGAACGATAACTAAACTCTTAAAGTTCCGAGCTGGAGTTAAAGAGTAATTACAAACCAATGCGAGAATATCACAATTTATATTTTTAAAATTTCATGTTGGAAAAAAATTAGGCTTATAAAATTAATGTCAGGACACTTAGTAGGCGTTTGAACATGCGATTTCAAACTATGGTTTCATGTCATGAGATGAAATCAGTGTTTAGACATGCGATTTCATCTTATGATTTCATGTCATAAGATGAAATCCCAAATCATCCAAAAAAGCATGATTTGGGATTTCAAACCACGGTTTCAAAAAATTTAAATGTAAAACTTGACCCATAAGTTTATATTTTGTTAAAAAAAAAAAAAAAAAAAAGGACCCATAAGTTGGTAGATAATTTTAACAATTACTCCCACCAACCATTTATCAACCTCATTAACTTCTACCTACCTTTATTTATGTTCTAACTTCTACCGAGTTATAGTTACATTACTATTCATGTTAAATTTTCTTTTTTATTGAACTAAAGTTTGATCAATTGATGATGTATTTTTTAGAAAGGTCTTCTAGTAGCGTATTAATTTTGTTATGAACTATGACTTGCTCATTTGGTAAGATTATATAAGAATTGAGAATGTTTTGATAGTTTTCATAACTTGTGGGGTTTTCATGTCTATAAGAAAAAGTACGACTTAAAAAATCCAAATTGCATGTCCAAACATGATTTCAAATCATGGTTTCATCTCATGATTTCAAATCATGTCCAAACGGCACCTTATAATCATTCTTTTTATTCGCAAAAGTTAAAAGGACGAAAAAATGTTGTTATATACAATAATTATTTGTCTGCTTCGCAATTAATTAATATGAAATATGAGTTGCTTGAAATCTTCTTAATTCAATTTTGAGAAACGTCGGAAGGAGGTTCATATTTATTTAAAAACTTAAAGGTGGAGACAAGGGTAGTTTCGGCATATTATAGACAATTTATCATTTAAATAAGTTTGGTTACAAATATATCAAATAAGGGAGGTGAACGTAATACCTCAAACCGCAAGGGATGTGAGTGTTATGAAGGCAAACCTAAGGGGAGGTCTCTGAAATTATCCGCAGTTATGTCTTAAGACATAGTTTCTATATAGAAGTTATGCTCAGGCATACCTTTACCCCTTGTCCGGCATAGTTCTGTAGGATTCTATAGAAATTAGGCCTTAAGGCATAACTTTTGCCTGAATAGGCAAAATTTGCTACAAAATTCTGCCTTGCAAATTTTTTATTTTTATTTTTTGGTTCGAACCCGAATCTCGCGTTTCATAAACCAGTGAATAAAGGTATTTTGGCCCACAAATTTTCATTAAATAAGAAGTAGGGACAAAAATTAAAGACCACCGATTTGAGGGGTAAAAATTATTTTGATTGAAGAAGATGCTATATGACGAGATCCGGGCCGGAAATAATATTTGAAAATGTTTTTGGGTTGATCAATTGGCTAATAGGCATTATCTAATTATTTATCTATACTAGTATCATAAAGCAAGTCCCAATGCAAAATGTTGATCGAGTTTTTAACCTTTAAAATAGATTTCTCTTTGGACTAATTATTATTTTAATTTTTTTCTTATTATTTAGTACTTACAAGAAAACGAAAATTTTGGTTATTAATTTTTTTCTTATTGAAACTATTTAGGAAGTCTTAATATTTAGATTGAAAAGACTAGGACAGCGTTTGATCTCCTTTGAGGTAAAAATTCTTCTTCGTATTTTCTCTCTAATAATAGACACTGCTAATGGAGTAGGTTTTCTGCGGAAGTTTTCATTAGTTTAAATCCTTCAGTTGATTCTATTCCCCTATAATTTCATAGTAAGAATAATTGAAGCAACCCATGCTTGAATCCCAAATAGCCCTTTTGCCATTTGTCGTTTGGTTGTTTGAATCATCTTTAACCGTATTGCAATTATTTCATCTATTTTTAAAAAGAACAACTTGAAATATGAACAGAGGATGGCAATTCTTTGCTTTTCATTCATGAATCCTCCCCTGCTGCCATTGGGACAGACTTGAAAATAACATCAACAAAATAGAGCCGATATGATTTCTTCTAAAAAGAGTGCTTCAAAAGCAAGAAACAGATAAAAGAAGAATAAAATACCCCGGGGGGCAGTACTACTATCCTATAGAATAATATCATCGCAAGCACAATTATTAAAAATCAATAGAGAATTTCCTTTTCAAGTTAAAAAACACCATGAATAATGGATACCAAAATGCGAGGTTTCTTTCTTCAAGTGGCTCACTTGGCGCTGGCAAGCTGGGTGCGGATGGCCTTGGCTGCAGAAACCATGTTCTGAAGTGCTGGCTTCACCTCGGGGTACTTACGGGTCTTGAGACCACAATCAGGGTTAACCCACAAGATGTTGGTGTCAAGAACAGCAAGCATCTTGTTAACTCTGTCAGCAATCTCTTCGGTTGATGGTATTCTGGGAGAGTGGATGTCATAGACACCAGGGCCAATTCCAGCACCGTACTTCACTCCCTCCCTGAAAACTGAGAGAAGCTTCTCATCCGAACGTGAGTTCTCAATTGTGATCACATCAGCATCCATGTCAATGATGGAGTGGATAATGTCATTGAAGTTGGAGTAGCACATGTGAGTGTGGATCTGTGTAGTGTCCTGGACACCAACATTGGTGATTCTGAAGGAGTGAACGGCCCAGTTCAAGTAGAAAGCATGCTCAGCCTTCCTAAGAGGCAACCCCTCTCTCAATGCAGCTTCATCAATTTGGATGACATTGATGCCTGCCTTCTCCAAATCCTCCACCTCATCCTTAATGGCCAAAGCAATCTGGTAGCAGGTTTCAAATCTGGAGACCATGATGACACACATCAACATCGACTCGTAAAACAATGTTTTTTTTTTTTTGGGGGGGGGGGGGGTTATAAAGATCAAAATAATGGATGGGTTTAATAATTACCTTGGCTGATCATTTCTGACAAAAGACCAGTTGAGAATGGTAACCGGTCCTGTAAGCATTCCCTTCATTGGGCGCTTGGTCATGCTCTGGGCTGTGCTGGACCAGAAAACAGTCATTGGGTTTGGGCGGCTGACATCACCGTAGATGATTGGTGGCTTCACACATCGAGATCCGTAAGATTGAACCCATCCATTAGCAGTGAAGGCGAAACCAGAAAGTTGCTCCCCAAAGTACTCAACCATATCGTTCCTCTGCATGCATTGAACATCCAAAGTTACTAAAGATACACCACAGTAACATCGAAGACGCCAAGTATGCATGAATTAAGAAAAAAACAGCAATGCCTAGTAAGCATGTGCTTTGTCTTACCTCAGGCTCTCCGTGAACCAAGACATCAATGTCGAGCTCTTCCTGAAGGTCAACAACCTTCTTGATTTCCTCCTTGATGGCTTTAACGTACTCCTCCTCAGAGATCCTGGAAATACATTATATTATAAGAAGACAGGTCCGACAACATTAACAACGAGAAGAGCTAGTACAAGACTCACTTCTTGGCCTTGTACTCCCGACGAACTCTTCTGAGCTCCACTGTCTGAGGGAAGGACCCAATGGTGGTTGTTGGGAGAATTGGGAGGTTAAGTTTCCTTTGTTGGGCATCAAGTCTAGAACTAACATTTGTAGCACGGCGGTGGTCAGATCCTTGAAGAGCAGCAGACTGAGATATCAGAAGAGCAAAAGGGAGTAAGTAAAATATGATACAAGTCATTATCATTAATTAGAAAGTGGTCCTTTGGTTTTAACACTTACAGCCTTTTGAACAGCTTCATTTGTCACTCTTGGGGAGGACTTTCTGGAAGCTTGAGCAGCAGCATTAGCAGAGAAAAATGCCTGAAAGTACACCGAACAAATTTACCCATGATATACAGAAAGCCTTTGTCAAACATTTTCCGAGGTCATTTTTGGAAGACCATTTAGTTAAGAACGAACTATACCTCATCCTTGGCACCAGACAATGCCTTGGCCAAAGCATTAATTTCAACAACCTTTTGGGCAGCAAATGCCAGCCATGATTTGATTTCATCGTCTAGTTTTGTCTCGTTGATCAGATCAACAGCGGTATGGAGTAGGGAGCAGGATGTAGAGACAACAAGCTTGTCTGCATAATTGAATTAAAAAATAAATCAGCTTCTGCGATAAATCACCAACGAAATCACTACCAACTATCAAGTGATGAGGTAGGAAATACATTACCTTTTCCTACAATGCCCTCAAGTGATTGCAAGAGGTCAAGAGATGCAGCAAGATTATTAGCCCAGATGTTCCTCCCATCAACCACTCCTGCAAACAAGTACTTGCCTGAGGGGAAGCCACCCTTGATCAAATCAAGGGTCTGAGTTCCACGAACCAAGTCAAAACCAAAGGCAGTTACTCCCTTCAAAGCAGTGAGGGTTTTGAATGCACCAGCAGGAACATCAGCAAAGTAAGACTCAACGAGAACATCAAGGCCAGATAGAGTTGATTCCAGCTCAGCATAAGCCTTGGTGAATGCTTCCAATTGGTGAGCCTCAAGATCCAACACAAGGGTAGGCTCATCAAACTGAATCCATGAAGCACCAGCAGCCTTCAACTCAGAAATAACTTCCCTGCAATGATCTTTTTGTGTTAAAATGGGAATGTCTACAAAAATAGATGACTGAGACAAAGGAAAGAGTATATTTCTTACTTGTAGATTGGAAGGATTTTGTCGAGAAGTGATAGAAGGGGGAAAGATTTCTCAACACCCTTGGCAGGTTTAGATAGCAACAAGTATGAGACTGGACCAACAAGTACTGGGACAGTATTTACTCCAAGCTGCACGAAGAGAAAAGTCAAGATCAATCAGCCATCAATCTAATCTAAATATGACAGTGGATTTAACAAGAGAACATGTAGTTTGAGAAACACATAGGGGACAATGAACGAACCAAAGCATGCATCTAAAAAAAGTGAAAGGAGAAAACAGAAAACGGAAAAAGGCCAAATATACCCTTGTACTATCGGAAAAGGGTCAACTATACCCTTCGTTATATTTTGGGTTCAAATATACCCCTGCCGTTATACTTTCGGTTCAAATACACCCCTCATCCATTAAGTTTGTCCAAGGTGGACATCCAATCCTATATGGCATTGACATTTGATGAGTTGGACGTCACGTGGCATGCCACCTCAGCACCCCTAACCATTTTGTCACGTAGGGCAAGCTGACGTGGCATCCACCTCATCAAATGAGGTGTCACGTAGGATTGGATGTCCACCTTGGAAAACTTAACGGAGGAGGGGTATATTTGAACCGAAAGTATAACGGCGGGATTATATTTAGACCCAAAGTATAACGAGGGGTATATTTGGCCCTTTTCCGATAGTAAAAGGGTATATTTGGCCCTTTTCGGAACAGAAAATAATATGTACATATATATCCTCCCTCTCTCCACCGACCACCCCACCCAATCTGGATCACAAACCACAAGGTTTTTGCATCTTTTTTAGATGGTTACCACTAAAAGTGAAGCCCACTATGCTACAGCTCAATAATAATGCTCCTTTTCAAATGGCCAAGATAAAAAAATGTCTCTGTGAAACAAAAACTAAAGATTAACAAAAAGTCACATACCGCCTTAGCCTCTTTGTACTCCTCCACTGCCTTGTGAGAAGCATAAGAGAAGTTAACATGAGGTCCCAACTCAGGGACAATGAAGTGGCTGGATCAAATAGTGATAACAGTCTATGAGTATGCATTCAAATTAAAAAGTAGGTGTTGCCAAATTAAAAAGTAAGCGTTGAAGGGATTTTGGTGTCACTCACTAGTTGGTATCGAACCACTTGGTCATCTCCATAGCAGGGACAGAGGCATTTCCTCTGGCCATGGAGAAGTAAGTATCGAATCCGATCTCACCACCGGTCCAGTTGTATCTAGATGGGACGGCGCCAAGCATTGCAGTTGTGTCAAGCACCTGATCATAGTAAGAGAATGTGTTGCTGGGGATGTACTTAATGCCAGCATCAGCCATCTGTTTCCAAATGGATGACCTGAGATCAGCAGACACCTTCTTCAAGTCCTCGGCGCTGCTCTTTCCATCCCAGAAAGATTCCAGAGCAAATTTCAGCTCTCTCTTTGGGCCCATACGAGGATATCCAACAATGTGAGATGCCATTTTTCTGATTCACCAAATTCAATCAGTCAGACAAGAATTCAAATTATAAATAGACGCATAAATAAAGATGCAAGTGGTCTGTTGTTTTAATTAAATATGCACAGGTGCATTGAGATAACTTTGGTAAATGCTAAACAGTGAGTGGAATCATAGACCGACGATGAAAAGTTCATCCTCAATGAAAACTCTTCAATCAGATCTATAACTTGAAAGAAGCAGATCTAATTTGCATCGAGCATAAAAAGAATGCTGGCTTATTACACATAGACCTTGATCTACAATTGCCTACTTACCAATAGATCTGGATGAAACCAATATGGAAAAACAAAAAGAAAGAAGTGAAGTTTGAAAGAATTTAGAAGGTGGGCAAAGAGGAGTAGAAATAGTACAAGACAGAGGGAAGACACCAACGACAGAGCGTACCTATAGGAAGAGAAGAAGACAGAACAATTTGCTTATTTGACACAGAAATGCAGAGGCAAAAGGGCTGACGCGAGTTTATACAGCCCAAACGAATGGTGTTATATAGAGTCTCAAAGTGGTAGATCTGGAAATTTAAAAAAATTAATAGTAATACTACCACTATTTTCTGACGTAACAACTATGCCTTGAATTTTTGGAAATGAAGTAGGAGTAATGTTTTTGGCTACTGAAAAATGGTGACTTTTTACCAACCCCCAAGAATTGTAGAAAATCATGAAAGTAGAGAAACTTTTATGTTTTCTTTTTTTAATTTAATTTTCTTATATACGACTAATTTGTCAATACAGTCAAACTAGAGATCTATATAATAGCATCGTTGATTTTGAAACTTTTTCACGTATAATTCATTTGATATTTAAATAATAATTGGCTTTATAGGAAAAAAAATGCATATAATCTAACTTTACTTATAACAACATTTGACATTTAAATAATAATTGGATTTATAGGCAAAAAAAAAATGCATATAATCTAACTTTTCATTTCTTAATGCCAAATTTAATTTTAATAATAACTTCACTATTTTCTTTTGTTGGTTTAACCAAAATAATAATAATTTCATTAACAATTTAGACATGGGAATTATAGCAGCAAACCCTCAGGATTGTTTATAATGGAGGATGCTAGAATAACACATGAAATAAGAATACTTTTTCTACCGATCTATAAATACTTATCTGTACCAAGTGTGTGTATATATACACACACTAAATCAATCAAGTTAACATTAAAAATTAAAGTGAAATTATACGTCAATTAATCATGATTCTAGTGGTAAATATCTATATAAAAGACACATATCTTGCATTTCTTGGTTTGGTATAGACACTACTAGTAAGTTTGAGGAATCTTAATAGCTCAATTTGTTATCTACTTGAATTTTGACCTTTTTAGCAAAAAAGAACATTTTCACCTTTTGAGGGGGCAAAACTAAAATTAATGTTTCTGTAACTGGAGTTGGTTGTCGATGTGTGGCTAGAAATCAGAATAGGAACTGAAAACTGAGGAAGTTATTGGATTACTTCATTTAATGCTGCTCTCCCTCTCTCTCTCTCTCTCTCTCTGTAGCTTTCGGGTTACAAAACATTAGTAGGAGCCCGTTTGGATTGGCTTATAAGTTGCTTATAAGCTATTTTCAACTTTTTTGAGTGTTTGGCTAACCAGCTTAAAGTCATTTTGTGCTTAAAATAAGCTCAAAAAAATAATTGGGCTCATTTGACTTAGCTTATCTAAAGCAGCTTATAAGCTGAAAACAGCCTATAAGTCAAAAAAATAAGTTAGACTACCCCAACTTATTTTTTTTTTAGCTTATAAGTAATTTGCAGCTTATAGGCATAAGTCCATTCAAACAATGCTCTAGATCTCACTACTAATTTATGATTATTGTGATGCTTCAGTTTTCCTTCTTTCTTTCTTTTTTCTTCTCATTTTTAGTTAATTATATATACACGATTATATCTAATGTAAATAGTTGACACATAATGCTATAAACCTCCTCCTTTTTCAATACGAGGTCTATTTTGGTTTAGACTATTTTATACTAGTAATATTTAATATAGAAAATCTATTTTGTTAGTCTTAATTGATAATACTAGATTAAAAGTTTGTTTTAGAATTGGGTATAATTCCTTTTTCCAGATTTCTGATTTTAGAAAAGGGATCTACTTTTTCCACTTTGTCAGCTGGATCTACTTTGGTTTCATTCCATTTCATTATCATTAATGAACCGACATTTGTCCAATTACTACTAGCGGGCTATTCCCAATAACAAAATTAAGTTAAACAAAGTAGAAATCGCGACAAAGTGATCTCTTGTGTGAGTTTTAGAATAATAATTTTTAATTTGTTTTATCTTAGATACTCCATCCGTCCTATTTTACGTTACTCAAATTATTCATTAGAAAGTTTAACATTCTTTAATACGAATTTTCAACTCTTTTAAAATATTTTCATTGCAACAATTTTTTAAAATGTGTAGTGCTTATATAATTTTTGAATATATAAATTTATTCTAAAAACATTAAACAAGTGCCAATTCATATCAAAAACTAAAATAATCTGAATTTTAACCTTCGTATTCCTCTAAACTCCATTGTTTTTGGGCGGATGAGTATGAATATGAATATTATCCAAAAAAGCTGCAAGTTGGGTGGGGTTAAGAAGTTGGTGGCTATAGTTGGTGAAGAAATTGGAAAGGCAATATGCAAAGGTTGGTATTTGGTAGTAGTATTCGCGAGGCTGATGTAATATAATTTCATTGGGTTTTACTTAATTTAATAGTTTTTTAGATGAAATATAAATAATATATATAATTATAAACCCATAATTATATAAGCGCAATATAAGTATTGAATTTTATATTTAAAAGGTGGTTCCGTTGTGGGCATTCGTCATGGGCCACTTTCTCATCATTACGGTTGGCAACTTACAGATTAAAGGGCAGCAAATCAAAATTGGATTGCCCAAATTACCCTTTCAATATTATATTCTAAATAATTTGAAGCAGTCAAAGAAATTTCAACAAAAAGTTTGTTGGCTGAGTAGGTGAATTGTCCCCACTCCCTTGCGGAGGTGGGTCTAAACATATAAATTTTTATAGGGTGAAAATCATTTACAATCACCCCCAAAATTATGTTTTAAAAATTAAACTCTCCCTCAATTTTGAACAATAAATATTCTTTTCCCTTTATTTTAATTGACTTTGTTAAATGCTTATTTTACCCTTACATTATCAACTTTTGTCTTTTTTTTTTTTTACTTCTTTTAAATCATGACATTTTTCATTTTTTAATTCATGTAACAAATTTTTTAATAAAAAATAAATTTTATCTGCTAGGCTAAGAAAAAAGTGAGAAATACTAATTGATTATATAAGTTAATGATGTTCTTTAATAAAATAAATTAACAGAATAAACAAAAAATTAATTTTATTAGAAATAATCAAAACTTTAATATTTATTTATACAAGTGAAAATTAACAGTTCATAATAACTTTATAAATATATTTCTATGCATGTAATGCAAAAACAATTAAAAATAGAGGCAAATTTTTAAGAATGGTTTATTTATACTGTAAATGAATTTTATTATAATTTAAGAAATATTCCATTAATGACAACCACTTGTTTATTTATATAAACAATAGATAATAAGAGAGAAGTGAAACTTAAATATACACACATGCATGTACATACATATATACATACTTACTGCATATAATATTGAAATAACAATTAAAAAATAGCATTAGATTTTATCACAAATTCATAAAAGTATTATTCTACTTATAATGTTAATGAACTTAAATAAGAATCTATAAATATCTAGATTAAAAATATAAATATTATATATAATATAAAAATGTATTACATAAATAGAGGATTAAAAAAATCAAGGGTGAAATAGTCATTGCATTGAATAAAGGGGGGAGAATGTCTATTGTTCAAAGTTGAAGAGGGAATTTGATTTTTAAAGCAAAGTTGAAGGGAATGATTTTCACCCAATTTTTATATGGACTTTAAGGAATCACATTGTGCTGAAGTTGTGGTTGCCACCATCCACCAAAGTCAGATATTTTTGGTGTACAGATAAAAAATTCACTTTGGGTATTTTGTGTTGAAGTAAAGAAAAATTTAGTCTCAATTGTATGCTGACTTAGAGCCTGTTTGGATTGGCTTATAAGCTTGTCAAACTAGCTTATAAGTCATTTTTAACTTTTTTGGGTGTTTGGCAAAATAGAAAAGTGCTTAAAATAAGTTAAAATAAGCCAAAAATAAGAAGTTGGGGAATCCCAACTTTTTTCTTTTTGGCTTAAAAGCCATTTTGGTTTGACCATATAACTCTTTTATTCCATATATTTTCTTCTAATTTCAATATTACCTTCACTACTAAAAAAAAAATGCTTAACAACACTTGTACACCAAATACATCAACAATTTTTTTCCAGCTTGAGCACTTTTATCCAAACACATAAATGCTTAAAAGGCATAAAAAAAAACCCCTCAAACTTGTCTCGAAGTACCAGTGACACACTTATACTTTGCGGGGGTCCTGTGACCCCTCTAGACTATTTTAAACTGGAATATATATATCCTCAAGTGATGATGTGGCACAACAAGTGTGCTCACTCTCTTATAGGCGTGTGTGAGGCAAATAAAATAGTCAAAATTGACTGATGTGTACAAATGTCAATTCTTAATTGAACACTATATTAATTAATTTAATTTAGTTAATATTTCCTCTCTTTAACCCCTTCCCCTTTGTTTCACCTTCGTACCTCAATCATGGCAAACACATAGTTGGTCGTCCCTCCAACAACTTTCTCTTCTCCTTTTTTTCATTCTTTGCACCGGCAATATTCTTTCTCATTCCAGCACCTTCAAAATATCCCCCCAAAAAACACACAACATATACAAAAAGAAAAAAGGAACCCTCTCAATTTCTTCAACTTGCCGGACAATTTCTGTCACGACCCAACCCCGTAGGCCGTGACTAGTGCCCTACTTGGGCACCCTGACATACCTACCCACATCGAATCTCATACAAACAGCATATATGGCTATAACTGCTATATGCCGTCTCAAACTATATCGAACTTTATTAGACACATTTCAGCGCAAACATATACATATACATATATCAAAAAGCCGGCAAGGCTATCAAATATGTCAAAAGCCGACAAGGCTATCAAATGGCGCAACGACCCAAAACATATACAAAACGCACGCCAACAAGGCTGCCATAACGAAAGAGATCATATAAACACAACTGCACTGAAGCAGGCACACACACCCACAAATACGTCTACAGACCTCTATACAGACCAAACGAATCATATGGCGGGACAGGGCCCCGCCGTACCCCGGAACAAATATATACATGCATAGCGAACAAAATATATATATACCAAAAGTGTATGCTCTGAAATGAAAAGAGCACTCCAAACGGCAGAAGAGGATGTCCTAAACTGGAGGATCACCAAACTGTACGTCGGTACCTGCGGGCATGAAACGCAGCCCCCGAAGAAAGGGGGTCATTACGAAATATTAACTGAGTATGCAAAGCAGAATGTACAGAAAGCAAATCTCTGATATAAACGAAATGGAAGTATCAAACATAAGTGCAAATCCAACATATCAAAATTTGTTTACTTTCAAAAACATGTAAGTCATGCATCGGGTACAGAAGAATATGGTCGCCCACCCATGGATGGCGCCATAACACAGCATAACACCAGAAAGTCTCAAATCTCCGTATCCCTGTCACATATCATATCACATCACAACATAACGCCATACACAGCATAACACCAAATATAGGTGGAACCCGACCCTCTTTTGCGAGTAGCTCGGTGAACCATAAACACAGCATAACTCCGGAGTATATCAAAATGCGCACGATAACAGAACCGACCCGGGACTCGGCGAAGGGAATAACAAAATGCACGAATAGAGTCGTGAGTAGTCATATGCATAAAATCAATATCATAAATTCAAACATAAGCACAACGATCATATTTGAAAATCGAAATAATAGTCTTAACAAATTCTTTCAAAATCTCCCGAATTTCATAAAGGGAAGTCGCGGGACCCACGGATGAGAATTTACCCAAGTCGAGCCCGCTTATGGAAAACATACTCGTTATGCGTAATGCAAACTTTTATAAAAATATATTGGAGCAATCCGAGCATTTATGTGAAAGTTATGGCATTCGGAAATTTCGAAGTTCTTTAAAGTGAAACCTTTTTGCGAAAAGTTCGAAAAGTGATTTTTCGAATACATAAAGGTTCATATTTCATCAAATCATACATAAGAGTGCCAAAGAACATATACGGATCATAACATGCTCGGATTTCGGATTTGGAATTTTCCTTAAGGCTCTAATTTAGCCTATGAAAACTAAGACATGTCAAAAAGAAAGGAAGTTGCCTTACATACCTCGAACGCACTTTCAAGATAGCCAATCTAAAGCTAATCCAAATCTACGCCTCGGGCTCCCCAAGGTCTACAATTACGCCAACGAATACCAAACATTAGCTAAGGGCACTTAAGCCATTCATTCCAAACTAATCATTAAATTCTACAAAAAATTCGGCAGCACCTCCCCTGTAAATAGGCCATCCCGAGAATTTATCTCGCTCAAAATCAACAACAACAACCACAATAACCAACCTAGTAGCATTGATAACCAATTCGAAAGGCAAAATAATAATAGTAGCTCTCTTTTACGCCATTCGACAACTTTCCAATTATTCAATTCTATGGCTTACATTCAAGTCACAATATCGTTCATACATTCGATTATCAACCCAAATCCATACTAACGACATTCAAGAACATTCTAAACAATTCACATAATTCTTCCAACAAGCCAAGAATTTTTCTCTATGTTGGCCGAAAACAGTCCCCTTAGCCGAGCAACCCCTTTTTTTTCACTTTCCTCATTTTCAAGTCATGTTTTGTATCACAATCCACAATAGAACGATATGATTTTCATAAAATGTACAACTTACGTCAAACGCACAACTAGCCTCAAAACAGCCCACAAATTCTCAACATCAAACTTAAGTCATTTAAAGCTCATTTCTAAACTAGAATTCGTATCGACGATAACTAAAATACCAAACGATAGTAAAGCGATCTTCGACACATTATAAGACTCACATTCGTCCCCACTACACATATACATATGTTAATGATTCTTATATATAAGGATTGCATTAAGTGCACCAAGTTTTCCAAATCAGTCCGCGACGCCTACTATATCAATTCGGGACATTTAACTCTCATTTCCAACCTACAAGTCATCGCAATAACCATTACGACGCTAAGCGATATAAATTCATTCTTTGCCAAACATTTGGGGCTACACACGGCTACATTACATCCATGTATACATATATTGACGATTTGTATTCTCTTCTCCACTCTACAACAATTAACAAGCTACAAAGAACCAATTTATCAACTCAATCACACAACACACACATACACCCCACACGGCCCACATACCAAACACACAACCCCACTTCAACATTCCATATTTCATGATTTCTATCCATTTTAGCATACTACAATAGGCATACAAGATTCACAATACATAAACAAGATGAAATCTTACCTTTGTTCTTCACTTCTTTCAATAGTTAGGGTTTGCAAATGGGCACTACTAATGGTTGGATGACCCAAACAACTCTTCCACGCTACTGAGGGACTTCAATATAGTGGGTTTATACCAAGGAATTAATTTTTGAGAAGCTAGAAGTGGGATTGATTTTTCCCTTGGTTCAGCCGAAAACAGTGGGGAAAGAATGGGGCTCTCAAGTTGATATTTTTCTAAGTGTTGAAGTGTGTAGAATGAGTAAAGAAGACTACTTGGTCATCTTATTAAGTCCCTCAAATATCTAAGCAAGTCTGTGGCCCACACAATGTGTTGGACCAATTAAAATTGGCCACACAATGTGTGGGACCCTTCTCATTTACACGACCACAAGGGAGTTTTGTACAACATTTTTAATTCCAATTTTATGAATTGTGGTCCCAATTTTCCTTAAGTGTTCAATACCAGCAATTTCATATATAACTTATGTCTCAAAATAAAATCAAATGGTCAAAAGTCCTGACTTCAAATCCCGAAATAATCTTGGCCTTAAATTATCATAGTTAATCCGGGTTGTCCCAATGTATAAAAATACGGGACGTAACAATTTCGAGCACCTTACTCATCATTTCTTAAGATCTTATATATTATAATAATATAATATAAAGAATAACTAAGTGGATAGTTTGCTCTTAAATTTCATTCATCATCAAAATTTAATCCAATTTGTGCTACCCAGTTATCACTAAAATCAAATTATGGATTGAAAGAAAAAATCAAGATGAATTGACATCTCAGATGTTATAGATATCATTAGTGTGTGCAAATTTATGATTTGTATGAAGGATCTTCAGACGGGTTATCTCCCCCAACCATGCCAGCTGAGAAAAAAGATGATAGATGGACTTGCTATTTAGTTGAACTTTTAAGAGATTAGTTTGTAATTGTTCTTTTTAGTGTTGTTAGAAAAAATAATAAGATGAGGCTATGTTGATTTAATCGTTTGGTAGGGTTTGAAGGAGATGGTGGAAGAAGAAAGAATGGGGAAAGAAAGAAAGGGAGGGAGTATTAAAAAAAGTGAAAAACAAAATAAAATAGGCGTGTGAAACTGATAACATCCAAATCCACTCCTCAAAGAGAAAATGTACACGGTTGTATGCAATATAATTTACCCAATTATGAGTCGGGGTCGATCCCACAGGGGACAATATACTAGGCGATTAAGAAAGTAAGGAACATTCACCAACTAAACTAAGCCAAACGATAGATAATGTTTTGGTTTCTGAGAGAATTATAACTAATGCGGAAATGTAAACTAACCCAGAAAGCAAGTAAAAATGATCAATGGCCACAAGCATGGATAATAGGAGATTACACTCAAGTAACGATCCAACGTATTTTACGATATTACAACTAAGAACAAGGTTATGTTAATAGATAATGATTTCTAAAATCTGATTAAAAGTTTCTCAACCAAATCAATGAGTTTCACTTTAAGCTTTCTCAAGCCTTAAAGTGTGATATTAGGCACAATCAATATAATCTCAAGTGACTTTCCTCTCTCGAGCTCAAGTCATTAGATGAGAGTTATGCCTCAAATCCTTGTTAACTAATCTTTCCCAAATTGACTTTCCTCTCTCGAGCTCAAATCAAATTAAATGGGTGAGTCCTAGGGTTAGCTAATCCCTTTGGAAACATTCAAGAATGAGATTAATTAAAGAAACAATAACCCACTTCGTTAGGAATAAAATCTTTCAATACATAAGCAAAACAAGAGTTTCAAACCAAACTTTAATCAAGAATATTTTCATAAACAAGATTCAAGTAATGGAATAGAAAGCTACACACTTAGATAATCAATACATAGCAAGGAAAAGAAAAAATGAGTAAAGGATTAAGAAATTTCTTATCAAGATCTTCAAATCTTCAATCTCCAAGTGTGAATGTAAAAACCTAGCTCTCCAAGCTTGATGAAAATGGCCAAAGATGAAAATGATATGCTCCAAGTCTCTCTTCTGTAGCTCCTCAACTTTCCCAAGTCAAAATATGACAGAGTGAACCCCAAAGTTTCAGTTTTGCAAATCTGTCCCGTTTTTGCAAAACTGTCCAGTTCAACACGCGAGTCGCATGTTGATCTCGCAAATTGCGCAACCTTTCATTCTCTATTCTTCAATGGCCTGTCATGCTATGCGGTGGAATTGTGGATCCGCAGACATGACATGCGGCTCGCATGTTGTGCAAAGTGTGTCCTTGGCCTATTTTGCTCCGTTATGCTTTCTGAATATCTTTTCCTACAAAATGACAAAAACACACGAAAAGGAACACCAAAAGTGCTTGAAGAGTTACAAAAACATAAGAAATTAGCATCGAATATCCCGTAATTTCACGGCACATCAGAAACACACTGCACTATGAAGATCTGGGTATGTCATTTTAAGGGTGTAGATATTCCAGTTTAAAATATTCTAGGGGGTCATAGGACCCCCGCAAAGTATAAGTGTTTAACTGATATTTCGAGACAAGTTTGAGGGTGTTTTTCTGCATTTTCCCTAACTACTTATTTATAAAATAACTTTCAACACTTAAAAAGTACTTTAAACACTTATGCTTAAAAGTCACTTTTTTTCCAGCTAATCCAAACGGGCTCGTAAAGTCTTTTTGGTTGTTTAGAATTTTGATATCTTGGATATATGTAATTACCATTTCTTTTGCGTTTTCTTCACATATATTTCGCAGATGTATTAATTAGAAAGACGAGAACATTAAAAACTAAGATAATTTGGATTGTTATTTCGATTGCAAAAGATTAGTAAATTTAATCATATAAGACTGCAACAACATCTAGTTCTGAGAATCACAAAAGCAAAAGTGAAATTCCAGCACGTTGTGTTGATGTTACTGAATTCTTTGCTAATTTTTGAAAAGCATATCTATTTGACATATTCTTTACAAATAGGTGGAATGTCCATTATTGGATTAGTCATCAAATTTTAGTCGTTGGTGAAATGTTAATAGTCATCAATCTTTATGCGACATAAAATTAGAACAAAAAATACTTCTGGCTAAAACACGAAAAAAAATCTATCATGGTGTGATGGAGTTGAAAGATTTAAAACTCAAGCACATTGTGTTAGAGTTTGGATACTTTTACATGTTATGCCGGACACGCCAAAACTTTCAACACTTAAGCAATATGAAAGTACACACAATTTATGCCACATAATTTTAATTCCTACCGAACTTATGTCGAGCGATACAAAAACTTAATTTGAAAGATAAAAATGTTCGCAAAACTTAAGCGATTTGGCAAAAAATTACAGACTAGTGCATTTGAAGGAAATCGGTGCAAAAACTTGAAAAATGGCTGTGCGCGCGCACTTGAGCCATAATAATGTGCATGCTTAATAGGTGGGTGGGCTTATTGAAAAGGCCCAACCCTAGTAGCCCAAAACACCCAAGTTACTGCAGTATTTGGCGCGGAAATGATACTCATTCTGCTGCAATTGCCTCTTACTAATTCACTGAAGGAAAATTGGTAGGTCAAATTTCTTCCCTTTTTTGTTTCAGAATCACAACATGATGTTTCTTTTCTTTTGGCCTTAGGCCCCAGAAACTGAGTATTTACAACATTTCTCCTGTTTTTTTGTTGATTGTAAAATGAAACCTTTCCATGTTGCACAAGAATAAAGATTTATTATCTGCTTTCAGGACGCTGTTTGGAGATGTTGTGGGTTGACAAGTACCGTCCTAAAACGCTAGACAAAGTTACTGTACACCACGATGTTGCTCAAAATCTTCAAAAACTGGTATACTATCTCTCGCTCGCTCCTTTATTCATGCTCGCTCAGTACCCTCATCCATTTCTGATTACTACATATTAGGTGGCAGAAGGAGATTGTCCTCATCTGCTCTTTTACGGCCCTTCCGGCTCAGGAAAGAAAACTCTGATTATGGCACTTCTTAGGCAGATTTTTGGTCCCAGTGCTGATAAGGTATCCCTTTCTTTCTTTCTTTCTTTTCTTCTCTAAAAATATGAAATTCCATACCTAGTCCATTCTGTAAAGTAATCCTTTCTTCTTTTTTTGGTTTGATAACTTATGCAGGTTAAGGTTGAGAACAAGATTTGGAAAGTTGATGTAAGCTTTGAATTTTCTTTATAGCTGCATTCTTGTTAGTTGTGTAGGAGTACCTAAATATAAAGATCAGTTGATTCGTTTTCCCCCGGGCAAGGGTGTGTTGACAGCACAATATTATTAAAAAAAGAATATTGGTACTTCAATTGCCTGGAAAATCTTATTGCGTTCTTAAAAGTAAAGATACATAAAAACAACGGAAGATGCTTACAATTCACAAAATAACTTCCAGGAAGTACAATTTGATGCATTATAACCACTGCAGAAATGATAGCATAACCATAACACAAACTAAAGAAGAAATATTAAACCCATTGTCCTCCCAATCCGACTTGTGAAGTAATACCCATTGTCCTCCCAATCCGACTTGTGAAGTAACTTTTTTTTTTAGTAACTGTTGTGTACTTGATCACTCTTTATGGCTTTTCTCCTCAGGCTGGTACGCGGACAATTGATGTGGAGCTCACAACATTGTCAAGCACTCACCACGTGGAATTAAATCCAAGTGATGCCGGATTTCAGGACAGATACGTTGTTCAAGAGATAATCAAAGAAATGGCAAAGAATAGACCAATTGACACGAAAGGGAAAAAGGGGTTTAAAGGTGACTCAACAACTTTGTCTAGTTTCTACTTATTAAACAAAATCAGACAACTTTGACTGATTAAAAGATGGATGCAACTTTTACTAGGCTTTAATTCATGGAGAAGTTTGAACACCTTCTCGTTTTGTTTACATTTGTGTTCACATGGTTTTATATGGAGTAGGGTCAAAAAGTTTTTCCATGTCAAGGATGCAAAGAAAAATGGCAGGCAGCATAATGTCTGCTGCAGCTTTAGACGAAAGCCAACACAAGAAAGGGAAGAGTAACAGGAAAAGGTTTTACATATGTAAATTTTCTTATCCGGTCTAGTGAGGAAAAAAATTATAGAAGAATTTCTTGATTAGTAATAAAGCCAATTCCTCTGAAGCCCAAATTTCTCATTGGGAAGATAAACTAACTGGATATAATCTCTTTACCGAACTCAAGCTTTCTTATACAGCATTGAAAACCCTCTATTGTCGACCACCAGATGGGGTGATGTTAATGCTAACTTTGGACTTTTGTTGTATTTGGTGATAGAATGATTGTCCAACTTCAATTCATTTTAAGAGTATGTTGAAAGAAGATGCTATACTCTACCTCTGCCTATGATGGTTTAAAGTTTTATTGTCGTTTCTTATGTTAAGTGACACTTAGATCTTGGGGTGTTTTATTGCTAAATAATTGCATCTTTTTGCCTCTATCTGAGCAGATTGCTTCTTTCTTGAATGCACTGTTCCTTGGAGCCCAATTTTATATTGTCAGATAGTGCTTCCTTGCTACTTGATGAACTAAATCTCAATTTCTTGATTCTCTCTCTTAGTTTTCTTAGTTTCAAGCACTGATAAAAAATGTAAGAAGTAGTTTTCATAGTTCCGATTATGGTTGCGTCACCGTTTTCTTTTGCACCATGGCAGTTTAACTATGCTTGGTTGTACTGTAGCCAGCTTCAGAAACTATATGTGTTTATGCAACCAGGGGCGAATTTAGTAAGTAAATTTGGGCACGTGAACACATGGTCTCTCCGTAAAACTAGGTATTTTATGTATATATTTTCTAAAATTGGTATAATATTACATGTTGGAACACATACTACAAGAAGGCTAAATGGTGCACTTGGTTGAAGGTTGAGTTGTTTACCAAGAGGACCATGGATCAATTCCCACTAAATACACTTTTTTCCTTTTTTTTTTTTTTTTTTTTTTTTTTTTGTGGTTAACCCATATTCTAAAAATCCTAGATTCGCCTCTGTATGCAACAATGAGGGACCATTATTGTCACTAGCTGTTTTAGTCTCTCCATTGCCCACCTTTGTGGCCACTATTTCGTTTCTTAAATTTTATTCCAGAGAATTATTTCCCCTGAACTCTATCTATGGACATTTAAAGTTGACTATTCTAATGATAAAGAAAAGCTTCACACAAATAGTGTGTGCTGTGATCTTTTGTTGTAATCATCTTTGAAATAGTAAAATCTAAACTCTTAACAACTATATTGAACATTACGTCAAAATACGCTGACGAAACTCAATCAACTTCCCATACAAAAAGCTTTCGGGGTCTTGAGGTATACTTTCAGCATCCAGTGTTATTAAAAGCGAAAAACACAAATTAGCAACAAAGTCCATGGAGATTCAGGTTGACTCATTGAAGAAAAAAGAAAGAAGGAAAGCGCGTGCGTTTTGAAATGAAGTGCACAATGTACTGAAATTAAAGATACTAAACATATGTGAATTTGGTGCATGCCACGTAGCAGGAAAAGACAGTTATGGCTGATGAGTGATGAGATAGGATAAGTAAACTTTGTGGGATTACACTGGGTATGTTGTAGTTGTTGAGTGATGAGGTAAGTAAAAGGACAATTTAGTCAAAACCAATTAAATCTTTACACAGCAGCTACAGTAAGATTCTTTTTCACCCAACCATGTTATTTCTTTTTAACTGAAATGACCAAATTGCCCTCCAAATCCTAAGCAGGCATGTCGACCTGCTGCCTGCTAACTCCCTCTTATTAGATAGTAGAAAATGAGAAACAACAAAATCTGTCATCTGTCTTTTGATAACGGAAATACATATGATCTGTTGTGCATTGTTTATCAAAAAGAAGCATTTCATATTATATATCATGTCAAAGGTGAATAGGACAAGAAGATTGATATTCTATAGCGATTTCTCTAAAGATTGTTTTGGTAAGCTGGGTAATTGAAAAAAGATACTGAAATGCTTTATCAACTTTGAGATATTATTTCAGAATTTCAACTATTTTTTTTTTTGAGACTGGTAACATACAGAATTTCAACTATTGCCAACAGCATTGTGTAGATATCTTCTATTATTTGTAATCTGTTCTTTAGAAGCTGTAAAAGCTACCTAGCTGATATCTTGTTGGTAATTTTAGTTTTAGTGCTAAATGAAGTTGACAAGCTCTCAAGGGAAGCACAACATTCTCTTCGAAGAACAATGGAGAAGTACAGTGCATCATGTCGTCTGATTCTGTGCTCCAACAGTTCTTCAAAGGTTACTGAAGCAGTCCGCTCACGATGCCTTAATGTGCGAATAAATGCACCAATGGAGGAAGAGGTCAGTGAAATTCAGTTGTCCCACTGTTAGTATATTTTCAGTCACCATCTTTCTGGTTGTCCCATGGTTAATATTACAACATTGTCTTCTTTCCTTTTTTTTTCCGGCATTCATACTATAAGATCAGGAGTGGAAGTGTATAACAATTGCCTGCTTCTTCTGGGCTCAGGCTTGCATTAGACTAGTGTGTTTGTCTGGTCTTTCCTCCAGGGTTTATTTCACGTGAGAATTTTTCCTGTAATGACATACATTGACTCACCAAAATGGGTGCTAAAGTTCACTGTTGTATTTGTTTTGACATGGTGGATTGTAAATGCCATTTCAACTGCATTGGCTATCCGTTTAGGCGTTTACCATAGAAAAAGGCACTTTTTGAGGAAAGAATGTTAGTTCAACCTTAAGCGTAGTTTGAGCAGTCTCTAGTCTTACAAACCAATTTGTGCCTTTTTTTTTGGGTAAGATGGAGGCTCATCTATTGAATAGAGTAACTAGAACAACTAAGTAAGCGTTTGATCATAGATTTCAAATATATTTCATTTTATTTGGAATTTATGTAGTTGGAATTGTGTTTGGTTATACTTTTTGCAACGGAGAGAGTAGAGCACCTTCATTTGGAATTTATGAAGATGGAGTCGGAAAACTGGTTTGGTTGTTTGGAGAACTTTTCCAAATTTGGAGTCCAACTCCAAGTAGGATTTGGAAATTTTATAACCAAACACCAACTTTGAAATAAAGTGAAAAATTATTTTGGAAAAAAGTAAATGAAATTGTGCTCTTTTTAACTGCTTAAGCTTTTACATGAGATGACACAAACTTCAACATGGTATCAGCGCAGGCAGGGTTCTGGGTTCGAGTCTTACCGCCACCCATTTATTAAAAAGAATATCCATGTGCTTGCTTGGCTAATGAAAAAAATCAAACCTGCACATGAGAGGCGTGTTTTAGATATAATAAATAAACTAAAATGTGCTCTTTCTAACAGCTTAAGCTTTTAAATAAGATGGTCACACACTTCAACACTGAACATTTGAACACATTTCACATTACGAGGATGTAACTGTATTTATTTGTTGAATAGTCACTCGAGTTTGTTTATTTTTCCTTACAATTAGACTTCTTTTGTTGTACTTGGATAAAATATTAGAACATTTACTTAAGTATTTATTCATCCTATTTTAGTTTCTTTTCGATTAATTACGAATATGCTTATTTGAGTTGTTCCACTGGCGTGCTCTAGTGTCCAGGAAACGTGTATAAGATCAAATTTTAACTTTAGAACACCTCAACTGAAGAACCATAGAAGCATGTTGTCGGTTTTCCTGTGACTTTTTTCTCGATAATTGAGAATTCCCAGAAGGGCAGTGGGCACGGTTCGAAGCTCAGTGGATAATTGACCCGCTCCTCTACCCTTCTCCACTCAAATACGAGTTTTTTTCCGCGGCAGGGTTCAAACCAGTTACTTGTCTAATCCACACATCACGTGCTGCACTCTTACCACTAGACCAAAGCTCCAGGGCTTCAGGACCTCTGTCTCTACTTGTCCCAATGCGTCATTGACTTTGGTGTGGGACCATCAGGTCGTTTTTGATTCTTGTAAGCCATTAGAATTTTTCTGAATCAAAATATATATACGGCCTAGTCAGTCGTGTAGCAAAAAATTGTTGACATGTTGTCCTTTGGTTATTTGTGTGTTCCTGACTGTTTCTTGAAAATCTCTTTTGTTTGACAGATTGTCAATGTTTTGGAATTCATTGCCAAAAAGGAAGGACTTCAGTTGGCGCAAGGATTTGCAGCCCGCATTGCGGAAAAGTCAAATAGGAATCTGAGGAGGGCAGTTTTGACATTTGAGACTTGTCGTGTTCAACAGTTGAGCTCCTTAACTGCTGGATACTGATTTATTTTGGTTTCTTGCTAGCTTAAGCTTCAAATTTCGAACTTATCGTATATTATTTGCAAAAAAGTTTCCTTATGCACGTGGTGTATTATTTGTGCAAGGTATCCCTTTACAAACAACCAAGCTATACCTCCAATGGACTGGGAGCAATATGTTTCAGAAATTGCATCAGACATAATGAAAGAGCAGAGCCCTAAAAGGTACAACTGACATTCAATATGAGTAGGGGTAATTAACATTTAGTGAATGAATCTATTTTTTACTTTATCAAGTAAAGTATTTCATTAATAATAATAAGGCCGAGATGGCCATATACAAGATATATACCCAAAAGAGGGGAAACCTACAAAATATGGTTCTCTCCAAAAGATGCCCAATCCTCTATACAACTAGGAACTACATGGGTGCACCAAAAGAAAATAAGGGAACGAAGGCTACTCCTCAATTGAGCAAAGCTCATCTCCACCCCTTTAAAAGCTCTCTCCCCAAATGACCCACATTAAAACAAGAGGGGTAACATTCCAAGCCTTTTGCCTTCTTCTCCTAGCTCCAGTCTTCCAACTGAACATCAACTTCTTCATGGATCTCGGCATCACCCATGAAACGTCGAACCAACTAAAGATATCCCACCATAAACTTGTTGCTAGATTGCAATGCAACAAAATGTGATCTACGTCCTCACCCGTTTCCTTACAAGGAAAACACCAACTGATGCAGACAACCTTTCATTTCCTAAGATTCTTTGCCGTCAAAATCACTCCTCTAACAGCTAACCAAGTGAAGAACCACACCTTCCTCGGCACCCTAGGAATCCACACCGAATCAAAAGGAAAACTGTCTTTCGGCCTAACCAACATCTTTTCGTAGAAAGACTTGACAGAAAACAATTTGTTGCTCCCCACCTCCCAGCACAAAGCATCGGGTCTACCAACTGGCTCGCATTGCTTATGAAGTACGTCTAGCAATCTTTGAAACTCATCCACCTCCCAATCCTGGAAATTCCTCCTGAATCTCAAATCCCAAAAAGTCCCATCCCCTTGTGTTCCCCTAACTTGCTGAATGAATCTATAAACTGTGCTTTGCTTGTCTAGTTCTGGAACTAGAGGTCGACACGAGATGCAAGACAAATGGAGATTCAACTTTGAGAAAAGGGAACTGTAAAGTTGAGAGGACACTAAGCTTTTGAGTGCTGAGAGAGGAGTATGTTATAAAGAGAGAGATATACCTATAAAACTTCGCATGATAATGGTGATATAGACCTTTAATTTTAGTACCAAACAACAAATTTTGTATGATGATTTGAATTCCAGAGTACTTAGAGTGCAAGTTCAGTGATATAGTGCATGAGGTTGACGTGGAAGTGAAGCTTGGCACCCAGGTCATACAGAAGAAAGATAGTTTCAAGTAGCAAAGTCTATTATACAAGGAGATGGGGAGATTGATGATGACGTCACACACCGTATTGGTTGGGTGGATGGAATAGAGGCTTGCCTCCGGAGTGTTGTGTGACAAGAAGGTGCCACCAAAACTTAAAGGCAAGTTCTACAAAGTGGTGGTTGGACCAACTATGTTGTATGGGGCGGAGTGTTGGCCAGTCAAGAAATCTCATATTCAGAAGATGAAAGTGGCGGAAATGAGAATGCTGCGATGGATGTGTGGGCACACTAGGAGCGACAGGATTAGGAATGAAGTCATTCGAGACAAGGTTGGAGTAGCCTCGGTGGAAGACAAGATACAGGAAGCGAGACTGAGATGGTTTGGGCATGTGATGCTGAGAGATGCAAATGCCCTAGTGCGGAGGTGCAAGAGGCTGGCTAGCGACGGTTTCAGAAGAGGTAGAGGTAGGCCGAAGAAGTATTGGGAAGAGGTGATTAGACAGGACATGGCGCATTTCCTGCTTACCGAGGACATGACCTTAGATAGGAGGGTATGGAGGACTCATATTAGGGTAGAAAGCTAGTAGGTAGTCGCATTTATCCTTTCTTACGAGTAGTTGTATTGCTCTATAGTTTCTTGTCTCTTGATTTTTGCGAGTATCTGTTGTTTTATCATGACTTATTTACTTTCATTATTTTCATTTTCATAATTGCTTTGAATTGTTTGCCCGTATCTGACCTTTCCTATGCTTTTTCTTGAGCCGAGGGTCTTCCGGAAACAGCCTCCCTACCTAAGGTAGGGGTAAGGTTTGCGTACACTCTACCCTCCCCAGATCCCACGTTGTGGGATTCACTGGGTATGTTGTTGTTGTTTGTTGTTGATTTGAATTCCAATTATGTAAGTAAATAGCTCGTTACCAAGTTAACTTATCAAATATTTGTAGTACCTTAGCCAAGATAATAGAAAGTCGTAAGCTATGGAAAAAGATCAGTCAAGCAACGCGACAGCCAAAATTTGTTAGTCATATTTTAACTTGCAACCAGCAATGCATGCTGCCCAAACTTTCTCCAAGAAACAGCCAACTTGCTAACAGCCAACGCAGTTGCCCCTCCCCTACCGAGATATAGCAAGGAATAAATGGATATCGCTTTCAGGGGGGAAACCCCAAAAAGAGCAGGGCATGGAAAATTACCACAAGTCATAAAAATAATTTAAAACAAATTAACAAAATCAATTGAAGAACCTCACTAGATGATTATGCTTGGTTGTGACTTTTGCTTCTACTTGAGGTTATAGATACTTGAATCTAGGATATGTATATTTGTGTAATTGCCTCTCCATTGACCCTATGAAGTTTGTCTGTGATCTTTGTAATTCATGCTACTATTTGGAGGGAAGTTAATTTAGAGTCTCATCATACAATATGCCCCTCCCGTGGTTTCTTCTTCTGTTGTTTGTAGATGCTCTATCGGCGAGAACATCCATGAACAGACATCAGTTTGAGTTATAAATGTAACTTTGAGAATTTTCTTTATGCTGCAATTTAGGCCATGCAGAGCAGCATAGTGATTATTGAGGATTTTAACGAGGGTAAAAAAGATGGCTGTACACAGGCTTGCTCAGGATGGGTTGTTGAGCATAAGGAGATCTCAACTGAAATTTTACAATGAGTTTACAAATCTTGGTTGATCGCAAAGGTAACCGCGTAGAAGATGTTGGTGTGCTGAGTGGTTAATGTTGGTAGGGAGGGCTAGGATGGGGCTTGCATCGATAGTCGTGTTCTACTGAATCTGAATAACTTCTTCTTGGATCATTTAGTGAGTTATAATGGCCTAAAAAAATGCAATATGGTGAGAACGTTTGTGGGAAGGGTCATGTGTCACCGCTTCAGTTTGTTTCCTGTTCATGTTGCTGAAAAGCAAGTTGCCTGATGGATTTACGTTTTTTTTAGTTGATTAATTTCACCAATCAAATCCGTAGCAAGAACGAAGCTTTGCCTCGTTTAGGCAGCTTTAGTGCATGCACCAAGGTGGTAAGGCGTGCATGCCATTAGCGTCAGGCTTTATCTTGAAGAGGGAAGTGACTAATAGAAAAAGCAAGCAATGTAATAAATGAATAAGTTAGCGACTAGAAATTAGAAATTAGCAATTAGTTGTAGAAAACTAGTCACTTCTATGATTTAGAATGTTAAATTCGCATCTTTGCATCTAATTTAAAAAGGTTTACGAACTTGATTGATAGGGACTTTACTTCATTTATTTAATTTACTGTAGTTCTTTTTACTTTATTCCATATACACTTATAGTTATTTTCTTACATTACACATGCTAATTTATGTTTTCTTGCTACATTTTTGCCTTTCTTCAATAAAGCACATGCTGTATTTGCGCTTGGGCTTAAGTCCTGGCGACACTCCTTTGACAACACTGCTTTGCGTATAAGTAGAAAAGAAGTTATAAGAAGTCAGAAGGGGGATATTGAAATTTATCCTTGTCATGGAATTTGTTGACTGCTTTCTTCTGTTAAAGTAAATGAGGATCTGAATGTCCTATTTGATTAATAAATCAGTAATGTGAATTGCAGACAATTCAGCTGCAGCAAGTCAGTCTCCAATCAATAAGGAATTTGTTTCCAAACTTCTAAAGTTGGACAAGGGACTTTTTAAAAATCTAGCTTACTCAAACAAAAGAAAATAAGAAAAAGAAGCAAAAAGAACAATATTTTGCTACAACCGATTTACAGAAGTTTTCATTTCCTTGAATACAACAAAAAATTAAGGCACTTACGCAGCTCTATATTAGTCTATGAACAATGGTTGTTACTCCCTTAAAGCATTTCCTATTTTGTTCATTCCAAATGCAACCAATAATGCATAGTGTTGCATCACAAAATTTCCTCAGCTACTTCCCAGAAAATGTCAAACGCAGAGCTGCATGCTCGTTTATATGAAGACCAAGCAGATACCTTCAGTTGAAAGCAAGAGCCAAATATTCACGCATTAGAATCATGAGAACGATATTCTACCCTCAGTGTAAGTTGAAGAGTGGAAAACCTTAGGCGTTTATTAGCTTTCGTCGTTTTTCACATCATTTGAGACATTCGACTATTAATCATGGTAAGAAATCATCATCTTTCATAAAAAGTTAGGAAGGAGGGAGGTGGGTAACTTCCCATGGGTGGTCTGAACAAGACGTGTCTCCTTTTTGTGCTCATGACAGCACAATAATACAATGTTTATTTGCCTCTTTATCTGAACTGCAAATGTTCTTTCTTACAGGTTGTTTGAGGTTAGAGGAAAGTTATATGAGCTACTAACTAATTGTATTCCACCTGAAATTATTTTGAAGGTAAGATCTTCTTCCCGGTGCTTGACCTTCCACTCTGTAAGGTTTTACACAACTTTATGTTTGAATGATTCTGCTTTCAACTGCAGAGGCTGCTTTTCGAACTATTAAAGAAATTGGATTCAGAGTTGAAGCATGAGGTTTGCCACTGGGCTGCTCATTATGTAAGTTATTGAGTTACATAATGTATCACATTGGATATATGAGGGTTAAGGAATCAAAGGAATTTCTAAAGGTCTGACTACTCCAACCAATTCCTTATGGTTTTGGGTGGGATGATCAAATCATTCCAACCATTGCCTTATGGTTTTGGGTGGGATGATCAAATCATTCCAACCGTTGCCTTATGGTTTTGGGTGGGATGATCAAATCATTCATCTAGTACTATAACCAAGCATTGGTAAGTGTACTCTCACACTTGTAAGTTAGGATTCAAGTCCATGCATGAACCCCTATATTTGGTTATACATGCATGAAGGTATTGGGGTTTGTGGTTTGATTTGAGTTAGATTTTACCAATAAAAGACCAACAACACTATTATGATATGCAGAAGAAAACATCTTAATATCCAGGTAATCTGAGCATTTTAGAACTTGGGAGAGGGTTAATCGTTTCTCTAAAAAAGACTCCCTCCAATTTATGTGAAGGTGTTTTATTGTGCATGGGGTTTAAGAGAAAAAGAATGACTTTCGAAATTTGTGGTCTAAAACAAGCCATATATGGCTATAAATCATCTCATTAAGGGTCATTTTTTGGGACTGACTAAAAAGAAAGGAGTATCATATAAATTGGGACAGGGAGAGTAATAACTACCATGTCAGTGGTGTCTCCTTGTGTGTGTGGGGTGGGGGGTGGGGGGTGGGGGGGTTAAAGGAATGCTGCATATTCATTGTTAAATCAGTCATCAGTTTATGTGCACTTCTGCTGTATAGATTCTTCTGGAATTTTTCTCGTGCATGGATTAATATTTGCTGATCTATAAAGAAAAAGGTTAAAAACTTCCTCAAGAAAATCTTTCCATTTCTTTCAGGAGCATAGGATGCGCCTTGGACAGAAGGCTATATTTCATCTTGAAGGTACTGTATAACCTTCCAATTAAAAATTTACTTTGAGCATCATCTGAAAACGGCTTAGACGGGCTGCTTTGGAGTGGTGATTGAGCTCCAGTTTCTCTGATAATGAATTTATATGTTACCTTTACTCCATCTCTCAATTGTTTATGCTCTCATGCATTGTTTGAAATATAAGTTGCTGTAAGTAACTCATAAGCTACAATGGTGGATCTATTGTTCATGCATCTGTGATTTCTTCTATGCTTTTTCTATTAATTTTTTTAAGCGAACTTAATTTTTGAATACTGGTGGTGTTCTATTCCTTTAAGAGCTTTGGAATATTTCTTTGTAAAATCTTCTGCCACATAACTGATTTGTAGATAGGACTTGCGCATGACTAGTCCGTCTGAAGGGGTTAATTCTAACTGATGAAAGAATCAAATGCTGGTAGGATGCTAGTATTTAAGGGATTCTATATTTACATTCGGATAGTTAGCTGATCTGAGCTAAGGTCTGTGCGAACATCACACGTAAAGAAGCAGTTGGGATATTTTATTGTTACCTTTGCTTGGGATGCCAAAGCAGCTTCTAGCATATGCGTTGGCTGGTTTAAGGAGACCGAAGGGAACCTTTGATGAAGTACGAAACCGAAAGGAAAATGAGATTTATCCTTGCTTGGAGATGGGATGGCTTCTCATTCAACCTGAATATATTTGCATGTATCGTACTCATATCAAGATGGTAATTTTGGAACCACGGATAAGGGGAAGGTGAGGATTACAATTCCAGAACCAGCCATGTGTATGGATAGGGCGAGAAATTATTATAAGAAACAGGTGTATACCCTACCCTTCTCTCTCCATACATAATTATCTGTCAGTTTTTTTTTAATCTTGAAGTTAGTGGTAAGAATGATAAATCTGAATGTTAAATTAGGATCTGCACCCAAGGGTGTGGGCTAAGTGGTCAATGAAGTGAATAGAGAACCATGAGGTCTCAGTTCAAATTCCACCGGAAGAAAAAAACTCATCTTTCCAAGTCTTGGTAAATACAGTTACTTGGTACCTACTCTAGTGGAAGGTAGCAGGTATCGCGTGGAATTAGTTGAATTAGTTGAGGTGCGCGCAAGCTGGCTCAAACACCCTGGGTATCCAAAAAAAAAAAAAAAAAAGAAGGAAGAATGATAATTTTCAGTTTATCATAAAAAAATCACTTGATTTTAGTGCATGAGGAATATAAAAAATTGTAGGTCGAGGAACGTGATGGTGAAAATATTGTATCTGTATGGTATGATACTAATATTGTATCGGTATGGGCACCCAAAGGTGTGACCTATTAATCAATGAAGCGAGTTAAGAACCATGAGGTCTTAGGTTCAAATCCACTGGAAGCAAAAACACTATGTGATTTCTTCCATCTGTCCAAGCCTTTGGTGGATAGAGTTACCCGGTACCTGTGTTGGTGGATTGGTAGCATATACCCCGTGAAACTAGTCGAGGTGTGCACAAACTAGTCCCGACTCCACCGAATAAAAAAGATATTTATCTATATTATTTGATGTGGGTAGAACTCTTTATATATAGATTTCATACTCGGAGAGAAGCTTGTCACATCTAGAAGTGGTGTTTTAGTTTTTTTACCTTTCCCTTTCTGTTTTGCTTGCCAAATAAGGGAAAGGGACATTGTTAGGAACTTTTGCTTTTCCCATTTTCTCTCTACTTTTCAACTTTACTTAAATCAAACTATCTTGCAAGTTAAACAGTGCTCAAGCTCAGAAAGTGTATGATGTAGATAGTCTATTGGAATTCCCCAGTTACCTCACAGGCTAGAGTAAAGAGGGACCGAGGTTTTTGTAATGTTCCTGCTGTAATCACCCAACACCACCTTGGTGCTGTTCTGATGAATGAATTTTTTTACTAACCTACGAAAAAGATTTGTTGGAAAAGCTTGGAAAGTGTCCTCTGCAAACTTACAGCCATTATAACTGGCAGTAATGCCTTTTGAAAATAAGAAATTAAAAAAAGAAGTAATACTGTTTTTAATAAGGAAGAGTAATACTGTTACCAGAGGCAAAGAGTAAATAGCATTTTTTAGGTACAAATAATGTCTAGAATGTGACCAATTTATCATTTTGGGGTTGATATATAGCGTTGATGCTATGGAAAGATTTTAAAAAACAGACGTTGCTGAGGAAAGCGTTGTGGAAGATATACATGAGGAAAGCAGTCTCAAGGAATATTCTGGGACGTACTAAATAAGACTGGTGTCCTATTTGGGGTTGAATGTTAGGTGATCTAGGTGCATTCCGCAGATGAATGTTTGGCACCAGATATCAATTTTAAGAAAAGGGTTGATATACACCAGACCCCTGAAATAGAATTTCATTGACTTAAGACAATGGATGCGTAAATGGACAACCTGAGTTGAGTTTAGAGCCATAAGCACTTCTATGGGATTCAAATTACTTCCAGGTTTCTTTTATGAGATGCAAACTTCCTGATAATCTACTGTCAAGGACACACGGGACGGGACTTCTTGGAATTTGAGGTTTAGGAGGAATTTTCAGGATTGGGAGGTGACCGAGCTTCAGAGATTGCTAGATATACTTCATAAGCAATGTGAGCCAGTCGACAGAGCCGATGCTTTGAGTTGGGAGTTGGGGAATAACAAAGTATTCTTAGTTAAGTCCTTCTACGAGAAGCTTCTGGTTAGAGCAGAGGATAGTTTTCCATATGCTTCCGTCTGGACACCTAAGGCACCAAGGAAGGTGTGCTTCTTCACGTGGTTAGCTACTAGAGGAGTCATTTTGATGGTGGAGAATCTCTGGAAACGAATGGTTATCTGCATAAGCTGGTGTTTTTTTTTATAAGGAGACGGGTAAGGACGTGGATCATATTCTGTTACATTGCAAATTAGCCACGAGGTTATGGGAGGATATCTTTAGTCGGTTTGGTGTCTCTTGGGTAATGCCAAGATCCGTGAAGGAATTGATGCTCAGCTGGAAGAGTGGTGTTTGGAGAGGAAGACACAAGGCTTCGAATGTTACTCCTCTTGCTTTAATGTGGGTTATTTGGAAAGAGAGAAATAGGAGAGGTTTTAAAGGGGTGGAGATGAGCTTTGCTCAATTGAGGAGTAGTCTCCGATTCCTTATTTTCTTTTGGTACACCCATGTAGTTCCTGTTTGTATAGAGGATTGGGTGTCTTTTGTAGAGAACCATTTGTTGTAGGCTTTTCCTCTTTTTGGTATGCCACTTGTATACGGCCAAGATGTCCTTGTTTATATCAATGAAACTTTTTACTTGATAAAAAAAAAAAAAAATACTGTCAAGGACAAGTAACCATTGCTCAGGATGTAAAGTAAATCAACTAAGCTGTCTTTTCATTGCACATGGATTTTCTATGTACCAATCTGTTCCTTTGCTGTGAAAAAGACAAAAAGTTGAGTACTTGATTTATTCACCACTTGTTACGGTTAGAATCACCATTTCAGTATTTCGATGTTCCGGCCAATAACCGCCTTTCTGCATGTTGTGCTTCCTTTTCAAATATTATGTTCCCAAGATATTGTTTTGCCTTGCCCCCTTGTCAATAAAACAAGATACAGATATGGGATTTATCACCAACAGACAATACCAGAAGCTGGGAAAAAGGTAGGGGAAGAAATTTTATCTGCTTGTGGGATCGACTTGACAATTTTGTTTATACAATTGGAGAGCATATTTTGGTGAACTGTGTGACTAATCCCCGGTCAAGCATCATCGCGAGCACATCAACAAAGGGTTAGCATATACGCATAGTTCCTTTCTTTAATGTATTAGGTGGGTGTATGTGTGACTGGAGTGCATGATAGTGTGGAAGAGTTTCGATGGACATCTTGAACAGGAAGACTGAAGCTAAGGAAGAATATTACTTCAATTACTTGAGGTAGGAAATAAGTTTTTGAGCGATTCAGGACATTAGATTTTTGTTTTCCTAATTAGTCTTCCTACTTTAGTCTGGCATTTGTAACTTGGAGCAGAAAAACTTGAGGAATTTATCTCAAAGTTCTGCGTATTAAATGGGTCATGGAGCATTTTTTAGTTTGGATTTAACTCAAAGTTGGTCACTGAAGGGGAAGGGGCTCAATATAGGTTAAAAATTGATTTTGCTTTATACCCATAAGGAACCCAATTAAGAGCCATGCTTAACTCCATTCTTTAGCATGTCTCTGCAGGTGTATTGACTGTATAATCTGCTGTTTGGCAGAGACACATATACTTAATTGGAGAAGCATCATAGATGTTCATGCTGTAACGGTGTCATAATGATTGAGCTACAGAGCAAGCCTACTCAGTAATCACAGATTTTGTTGCTAAAGTTGAATAGTTCTATTGATATTTGGACTAGGACTGTTACTTAAAAAGATGTGATTTGGTTAACCTCAGGTTATGGTGTTCATGTCTAATATATATCTACATGTTTCGAGCTCATTTGGTACCTTCATCTTTGATTTGTTTTGCAGCATTTGTGGCCAAATTCATGAGCATCTACAAGAGTTTCCTTATTTCAACATTTGGTTAATATAGAAGATCTGAAGTACTATGGAACTGTTCGGCAGTAGGAAAAATTTTTTGTTGTCCATTGTGCCAATGTCCTGTCGTGCTTTAATTTAGTTGGGTGTACAATCGTGCTTAGACATTAATTTACATTTTACCAGAATCATATCCCAATTTGATCCACCTTATTCTCTATCAGAAGTATTTTCTACTGCTTCTATCTTTTGTAATTGGTGATCGCAGTGGCTACAAGGAAAAGTGGGCGTGCTATGGTACATATAAGCGAGATTATTGCTTTGGCAAAATAAAAGCTGCTCTAACAACATTGGTGATCTAGGAGTTGTTTTTCTTTTTTTCCCCTCTCCCTAGTCCCTTCAATGTGGTCCCTTTTCTGTTGACTCTGCTTGCAAAAACAAAAAATGAACAAGGAACAGAGCGGATAGTGAATCTTTCGCGTAAAGTGATGAACTATAAAGAGTAGATGTATGAAATTGTGATACCAGTAATTTATGAGCTTTGGTGGTGAACAATTCAATGTGCAGTTTGTTGCTGTTTCTTTGGCTGCTAGTCCTTAAAGAAAAAACAAGAAATGACAATAGATGATACATGCAATGCACTAGGCTTTTGGAGAGTTGGGCTTTGGTCTCTTAACGTTAAAAATTAGTAAATTTGTCCGCGCTTCGTGCTGCTACAAAAGATATCATAAAATTGAGGAAATAATGTTTTTGTAAATTTATTTGTGGTATAGTAAATGATTTTTTGTTGTATATGCATATAAAATCTATTTATATAATACTTTCATTGAAATTAGAGGTTATATTTGAATTGACTGAATTTTTAATTATTGAACTTTTTGAAAAAAAAAAAAAAGACAACAAAAAAGTTATTTAGAATAAGTGTGTTTTTTCTTCTATAAAAAAAATATGAAATGACAACTAAAGAAACTAAAAACGTAAAGAAAACAAAACGACCAATTTATTGTTGGTTATATTCACTTCCTTGTCTTCAAACTTCACAATTTTTTTGGCCAAGTAAACATATCATCATATGTATATTGTACAATATTCAAACCTAAAAAACCTATAAACGTATCGTCACATAGGACATAAAAGCTTTAACAAGTTCCATCTCTACCAAAGTTCTTTGTTCCTTATTTCATTTATGACAATAATAATGGAGCTATAATGCAAACCGTAATTCAGATTTAATAATTAGAGGTCGTCTTAAAATGAGTGAAAAAAAATAAGAGATACTAGAAAAAAAGATAAAAGTAGTTGGATACTAGAAAAAAGATAAAAGTAGTTGGAATAGATGTTGATCTAAGGAGGTGTCACATCACTTACTTCAAAGATTAGAACTATAGTTGTCGTAATCAGAATATACAATTCTGATTATTGTGGTCGTAAAAGTTATTTCGTCTCACAAGTATAAAAATTGTAGATTCACTGGAAAACTTAAAGGAGATGTCACGCTCCGAATCATGGCCTGGGCATAACACGACACTCGGTGCCTTGCTACATGTGAGAGCGAACCACGTGGCTTGCTAAATCAACATGGGGCATGAGCTGATGCGGAATATAATATAACCATGGATGGTGGGAGTAAAACATGAGATTAAATAATCATAAGTCTGAATATATATAATAAATGTTGAGCCAATACCGACTATACGACTCTGAGCATCTGACATGACATAACTGAACTAGTCTAGTCTATGAAACCTTTGACATGAGTATGACTGCTAAACCGTTTATCGGGACAAGGCCCCCGGCATACCTTAACTGCATAACCGACATGAAATAAATAAAGATAACACCACGAATAGAATGGGGCTCACCAATAGCTGATACGAACAAAGTACTAACGAGCTGATCCGTCATCTTGTAAATCTGCATCATGAAATATAGGCCCCCATGCAAATAAAAGGGGATGTCAGTACATTCAAATTGTACTGGTATGTAAAGCAACTGAACGAAATAAGCATGACACATTAAATAATAGAACTAAAACTTAAATTGTAAGCTGAACATGAACATGAGCATATCTGACATGGATAAATGTATAACATGAGTAAACATTTTGAGTATGTGTATATATATATATAAGCGCCAATATGGGCTTTTTGTCGTCCTCACATTATGGTTTGTCCTATGATGCTGTACCACGTGGCTTGCTTTTTACCCTACATATTTTTACTTTTGCTTGGGCCAATTTTGCCTGAAGGCAGAATTTCACTGGCTAGATTTTCAAAATTCTACCCTGCAATTTTTTTTTTTTTTTTACTGAGCTGGGGTTCGAACCCACAACCTCGGGGTGTTAGGCGAGGGGTAAAACTGAAAGACCACCAATTTGTAGTCCAAAAATTAAAGACCACCCCAAATGAAGGCCAACCCGCGCAAAAAAAAAAGTTGTTACAAGTTACTAAACCAAATGGGCCGTAATTGAATCAACTAAATCCAGCCCATCATGTAAAACCACACAGTAGCCTCATCCTTTATACACCCTCCAAACCCATTTTTTTGTTGCACGGATTGACCCTTCAAAGGCGTTGGTCTTTAATTTTAACAGTCAAATTGCTGGTCTTTAATTTTTGTCCTTCTTTTAAAAAAGTGACCGAAATATCTTAGAGTTTTGAGTTCAACCCCCGTTCAGTTTAAAAAAAAAATTCGTAAGGTAAGGCTTCGCGAAAAGTCTGCCTAGTAAGAGAGAATTCTACCTTAAGGCAAAAGTTTGCCTTGCGAAATTTTCCAAGACAATATTTTTTTTCTTACTTTGCTGGAATTCTACCTAACTTTTTCCTGAATAGGCCTAATTTTTCTATGAAACTCTACCTTGCGATTTTTCTTTTACTAAGCCAGAGTTCAAACCCAGAACCTCGGAATATTTTAGGCAAATGACAAAAATTAAAGACCAACAATTTGAGGGGAAAAATCTAAAGACCACCCCGAACAAGGGCAATCGTGCAAATTGCGCTAATTCTCTCTTTCATAGTCATGCCCACTTGGCCCTTTGTTATTGGACCATATATCCTTTTTTTTTTTTTTTTTGTTTTTTGTTGATCTCTTGTTGGCCTTATTAAATTACTCCTTCCATTCATTTTTACCTCACACTAAAATGTATTACTTACTTGTATATATTAGCAAATCACGAAAGATTTATTAGTTATTCGTATACTACTCTTATCTTAAGTAACTACATAGAGTATTAGTAATCAAACTTAAATTATGAAAGCATAACTAATAAAGGATAATTAGTATATTTTACTCCTAATAAATAAGAAGGGATGTGCCAAGTCAACAAGAGACAAGTAAAAAAGAACCGCGGGAATACCTTTTACATTATTTATTATTATACATTTTGCTAAAATTTATGCAACTTTGTAGTCACTGTTTCATTTTCACTAAGAGCATTTATTAGATCTTATTACCCCATATTCTTCTCTTTGGGTGTGTTTGGTATGAAGAAAAATATTATTTTAAAAATATATTTCAAGAAAATAAGTGTATTCTTACTTATTTTTTTGTGTTTGGTAAGTAAGCAAAACATATTATCCTAAAATTACTTGTATATAATCTAGACACGTACTATGGGAGGTGGGGCAGGAGGTGGGGTTGTGGGGATGGGGGCTACGGGGGTGGGGGTACTGAAGATGAGGTGTATTGGAGGGCAGGAAAGACACAATAAATGTGGAATGTCATTTGCGGAACTTGATTTTCCTGCTTCCACTAAGGAAGTCATTTTCCTCATTTTTAAGGATCTTATTTTTCTATAAAAAATGTTTTCCAAAAATTTTGACCAACCCAACATGGAAAAATTGAAAAACATTTTCCGAAAAATATTCTTCTCCGTACCAAACACACCCTTTATTTATTTTAAACCTCCAAATTTTTTCCTTTTTAGTGAATATCAAATATTGTGTCCCTTTGTATTTGCTAATTCTCCTTCAAAACTTCCTTCCTCATAAATAGTTTGTTCTTTTAAAATTATTCAATTATGACTAAGAAACTTTTATAGTTATGAAGACTTACCAACAAGACACGATTAACGTGCCACTAAATTAAATTAATTATACAATAGGAAAATGTGATATAAGTTCTATTTTTATAATTAAATTTATTATTTTTAATTATGAGTTAGCAGTAGTATAACCGACAGCATGGAATCCCACGTGGGTACGTGGAGTCTGGAACCCAGTCCGACTAGCAAAGCAACCCCACACCTCACAAGCATAAGCATGACATGAAAATGGATCCAATTCAACTGTCTGAAGGTGTTGTCCTAATCTGGGCGGATTGACTCTTCCCTACATTGGCATACGCAGTTTCAAGCTATCTGAGCCTTCTCGGTAAACCTATGCTATTCCCAAAAACATGAACATGGATATAGGTGGCAACTGAGCCAATGGTCTGTATAACGTGACTTGTAAGCATAACTTGTAAACTTGATTCATAAACATGGCTTGTAAACATGATTCGTGAGTATAGTATAACATGAATATAATTGTATATAGTATAACTTGTATGAAAACATGCAAAGCATGTAGATTTTCATGAAAATAAGCACAATAGTTCATATCTTGCATTTTAGAACCCATGGAAAGCAAAGCAGAGTATTCATGGATTACAGACAGATTCCAATAACCAAGAGTGGAATATTAAGAACACAATAACGAATTGTTAATACAAGCATAGTGTATCATGGTACATTTTTTTTTTATTACATAGGGGATAGGGGGAGGGGAAATGGAGAGGGAATTACAACGTAAGGATTCGAACCCTCACCAACAAGATGAAAGTTTAGGTAGCCAACGAACCGAGCTACTATCATGGTACATGTACGTAGGGTTATCATGAATATGTCTAGAACCCTAGTTTTTGGTGAACTTTCGTATAATCATGGAAGAACGTGACGTGAGAAGAACAATGATGTTCCCACACGTAGATAAAAACCCTACATACCTTATTCGATCCAAACTTGTAAAAAGGTCCTGGCTTGAAGAAGAAATCCAAAAACTTTAGTCTTGAATCCTTGTGATGGATTTTCTTGAAACCCTAGGTTAGGAATAATGAATTCTTATTTAGAAATCATGGATACATGTTAGAGTTCACTTAAAGGCTTGCAATAGACTCACCTTGACGTAGTAGGATGAGGAGAGAAGAAACATTCGTTCTAAGGCTTGGAGAGAATGAAAAATATGGGGAAAAAACTGAAAAAGCATTTATATATTGTTCAGTCGTCGGGCTGATTTACGGTACCTTTTACGGTTTATAAAAGATTTACGGTCCGTGAAAGATGATCATAAATCGGTTACAGAAACTTGGTAATTATCCTCCATATTTAAGGTCCAAAAATACGGACCGTAAACATTCTATGGTACAACATACGGTTCGTAAAACTTATACGGATCGTAAAATCCACCGTAAATCGGTAACAGTGAGCTGGGTTTCTTGAGGTCCATCTACAGTCCAATTTACGGGCCGTAAACAATTCACGGTCCTTAAAACCTAACGTAAAACTGAAATCGCTGAACTGAAGCGAGTTATAAGCGTAACACTCTCCTTCTGATTTCCTAAATTCCCGCATGAACATTACTTAGTTAGGAGGTACAAGGTGTTACAGGAGAATTACTCTAATTTAAATGATTGTTGATAAGTCTACTTAAAGCATTTCATTTCAACAAAGAAAATGACATACTACATCGTAAACATGGATAAAAAGTATAATTTGTATAAGCCGTAGATGACTAAAAAGTAAGAAAATGTGAGAGAAGGAACAATAAAAGATAAATAAGAACAAAGAAAAAGAACTAACAAATCCTGGCAGTCTTCATGCTACAACTTGCTTTAGCATCTCTCTTAGCACAAACTTCTGAATGTTCCAGTTAAATTTTATGGAAGCTCTTGAAACCATATAATGTGCTTGATAAGCTCTTGCTTTGTTGTTATCTCAGTTTTGTATTAAAAAGACAAAAGAGTTATAGAATATGAACAGTTTTATGGACCCGTTTGGCTTAGCTTAAAAAAACAGTTTATAAGCTGAAAACAGCTTATAAGCCAAAAAGAATAAGAGCCCGTTTGGATTGGCTTATAAGTTGCTTGTAAGCTGTTTTCAGCTTTTTGGAGTGTTTGGCTGGCCAGCTTAAAGCCATTTTGTGTTTAAAATAAGCCCAAAAAATTAATTGGGCTCGTTTGGCTTAACTTATCTAAGGCAGCTTATAAGCCAAAAAAAAAAAGTTGGGCTACACCAATTTTTTTTTTTTTTTGGCTTATAAGCTGTTTCCAGCCTATAAGCTGCTTTTTTTAAGCCGATCCAAACAGACTCTAAGTTGGGCTACCCCAACTTATTTTTTTAGGCTTATTTTAAGCACAAAATGACTTATAAGCTGGCCAGCCAAACACTCAAAAAAGCTGAAAACAACTTATAAGCTAAGCCAAACGAGCTCTATAACTGAAAAGTTTTGGAAACTACCATTTTCCATATTTAATTTTCTGAGTAATTGCTTCCCTAATTAATAGTAGTTTAATTTGTGAGGTTTTTGTTAATCTAATTAGTTAGTAGATTATGTAGAGAAATGAAGGAAAAAATACCCAAAAAAAAAAGAGAAAAAAGATAAATAGCATTCTAGGCCATAGAGAGGTGTCACATTACCTTGTCTATGCCTAGCTTTATCTTATATATAGAAATATAGATTCCTACATGCTACTCCCTGTTTAGTTTTGCACTGAATAGAAAATTTGAAAGGATGTTACTGCGTTGGATACATTCATCTATTCTTAAACTAGATCGGTGTGATTAGTGCATGATCCATAAATCATTTCTTTTGAAACACCCCAATATGCAGGCATATCAGGAGGTATTGCGCACAAATTCTCGTCTCTAGACAGGCTAGAGCATGTCAATTCTTCTTGGCAGTTCTTTAATCATCTCAGATTTGAAAAGCTAAACATCTTTGCAAGGCCAGATAGTTGCTTGGTTTGAAACAAATTGGGTTTACACACATACACATAGTTGAATTGAGATTCATACCACCAAATTAAGCTACAACAGTCAGTACATGTTATAGACTCGATACTATTTCTATACAATTCCCTTTTGTAGTCTTCTCTCTTTTTTTAACATCACTCTAGGAGAGGTTTGGGGTGAGAACAAATCTGTGGTGTCACCTGATTGCACCCAGTAAATTGGCACCATCAAGCTTCGCCCCTTCCAAATGCTGAGAGAAACAGAGAAATACTTTAGTTCAACTAGAATCAATTACAATGCCGAGCAGAGAATACTAAGCAACAGAGCTGAATCACACCCACTCAAGTTACTAACACCTTTCCCTCTATTCCAGGCAAATATACGATCTGGAAACTACTGTGTTTAGATTTTGTCACATCAGACATTTCTACATTGCATGCAGTGCTAAAAAGGAGTTTAGTCATGGATTGATAGAAGCATAAACGCATACAACTCAAATGATAGGATATTGACTAGTATATGGAAACTTCACCTTCCTTGGAGAATAAAACACTTCATATGGCTTGTAAGACATAACAAGCTATGTCAAATGAGTTCAGATTCACCAGGAAGATAACTCACTCCCCCCAAATGTGAACGACGTGATGATGATGCGGAGGACTCTTCACATATTATTAGGACATGTCCAAAATATAAATAGATTTGGAATAGTTGTCCTCTCACAAAATGAGATTGATGCAAATGCTAAGCTTATGCTTGAATGGATTGATGATACTATTATTGATCTCCTGTAGTGTTACACTTTTATTTTCATTTATTTGGCATACATGGAAAGAAAGAAATCGAAATTTGATTGGAAAAAAATGTCTACCTACTGATCTTCGCACATATTAGCGATTAACTGATTATGCTTGGAAAGCTGTTGAAGTATTTCCTTGACAAACCTCTATATCTTAACTTAAACTAATCGCTTAATCTCCTCTTTGCTTTTTTGATGGGTCAAATCGAATACTGATGGCAATGTGAAAATCCAAATTGGAAATGCTGCTTTTGGAGGACTTTTTAGAGATGATCAAGGGAAGTGGATCTTGGGATATTCAGGTAAGATGAGATCTACCTCAAGCCTCACTACGGAACTAGGAGTCGAACAAGTGCTACAATTAGCAAAGGCAATGAGACATAAAGAGTTAACTTGCTGTTAAGCTTATCAACGAATGCGACATACGCTTTCATCCTCAAGGGCTAATATCGAAGATTGCAGATACCTGCCGGAAGTCAACAAGGCAAATATTATCAATATCTGGAGGGAGGCAAAACAGTGTGCAGACTTTTCGGCAAATAAAGGTCACAGACATGAAGCATTTGCTAATATGGGAAGATGCGCTCAAGGAAATGGAGTTCTTGCTCCTGGCAGCTATAAGCAGTGCAGCTTATGAATGATTTTAGTACCTTTTAGTATTTCCCAATGTGCCAAAAATAAAAAAATAAACGCAACTAATAGGAGCACTAGAAATTCACTGCTTATAGGTATCAGATTTGATCATCCGAGAGCAACATTTTACGGAATTACCAAGCAAGTTTTGCGCATGTGACCTCAGAAATCACATGCTAAGAGCACAAGCTCGCCTCAGGATAGCACACATTCCGATACATATTCCTTGGCAGATCAGCAACCACTACAACTTAGGGGAAAATTATGGCTCTAATATGTTTCAAATTTTGTGGGACTTTGACCGAGCACATAATTTGATAGGGGTCTCATAAACTTCATAGAGAAGATAAAGTAGTCAAAGAGCATAATGTACATACCATTTTACTCCAAAACCTGGTGCTAGATATTAAAAAATGGTAACGTTAACTTCTCATGCTTCTTTACACATAATACATAGAAAATAAAGTACGGTTTAGTAGTCATAATCAGAAATATGCAAGACAGCACAAGAGAACTTGAGAGGCTGGGAAGGTTATTTCATCATGCAAGATAGTCAAAATGAACTCGTGAGATAGTAGCCACACGAACACCCAAAAACTCAGTGGTTTGAGTCGGAAAAGGTATTTGAAAGGCAGATTTACAGGAGAGATGGTTTAACGGGAGAGAGTGTCATTCACGTATCTTTAGGAATTCGTGATTACTAGCATCCCAATAGTTGGTGAGGTCAAGTGCATTTCCTATAAGTAGTTTGAAGTTCAAAGACTAAGAGCGTTCCATTGGAATTCCCTGAGATCCTAATATAACTTCATTAATATTCAAGAGAACTTTGATTCACATTATCAATTTTCTTTCCTTCCAGATGGAAATTCATCGGTGAATTGGATTAAGAACATTCAGCAAAAGGTCAGGGAAAAGGTAAATCCTTCTCAGTGAATGAAAACCTGGTTCTGTTTCAGGCAATTATATTCTCTCGTAAAATTCCCACATCTGTGTTTCACAGAATCAACATAATTGAGGATGAAATGAAATATACAGAGGAAATAACAAAGCACTTTCATTGACAGTCGTAATATGACTTACTGTATCACGAAGATTCACATGCCGAAGATAAGCTCTTTGAAGGTTTGCACCCTTCAGATTTGCATTGGTTAACTTTGCACCCTGGAATAAGTGGTGGAAAATCAATAAAGAGGCATTAAAGGAAACTGAGTCTTGTCTAGATTCAGAAGGAAAAATAATAAGCGTAGCTGACTCATCATAAGAATTCATATGCTCTTTGGATGAGTAGGCTATCTCATTATTTTTTGTACTTTTTGACAATATAGAAGGATCTGTCAACCCTTCCCGCCCCTCTATTTATAGATTCCAAAGAGAAAAGGAGAAAGAGAGAGAGAGAGAGACCCTTGAACACAAAGTTCAAGAAAAAATTGATTACTGGTGAGAGTTATCTTTCGAGACTGCTTGGGAGACTCATTTACTCAAGTTGTTGGAGGTGATTGGCACAAACTCTTGGTTTGGGACTGAAAGAAGAAATGTTATTGCACTATACTTTAGGTGGTATAGTAAACTGGGTGTTCCAAGTGCCTTATGGAAAAAATAGGGCCCGTCCAGGTGAAGACAAAGAAGGGTTCGGGTGACACTGATAGGCAAGTAATGTAGGACCCATTTATCACACATCAGAAGGGAAGGAGGGTTGCACGCCTTATAAGGTGGTGTCTGGGTATGCTTGTCAGTTCAGGTTAAACATTTCGTGCCTTGTCAACTTTAGCCCCTAGTGGTTAGCAACCTCAGACCCTTCACCATTTAATTGTTAAGTTCTGCAGGTCAGGCCAACATAAATAGCATAATACATCAGGGAAATGCTTTTGAGGCGAACACAAGGCCCATGTGTTACCGTAAAAGGGCAGTCCGGTGCACTAAGCTCCCGCTATGCGCGGGGTCCGGGGAAGGGCCGGACCACAATGGTCTATTGTATGCTGCCTTACCCTGCATTTCTGCAAGAGGCTGTGGTCCAAGCAAGAAGCAAAAATTTACAGAGTACTTTGAAATCACTGTTAAAGAACAGTTAGTAAGATTTTAGCAGAAATGGATCATCTTATTTAGCAAAAAAAAAAAAAAAATAGCAGAGATGGAATGATATGATCATTTGAAAGAACTTCCAGTTAATTACAACCAATAAAAATATTTTAACAGTCTGGAAAGTACTTTTAAAGAAAGTTTCCAAGATTTAAGCAGAAGCGCAAAGAAATCGAGACTGATTGAGTGAACTTCCACTGAATTACGAGCAATAAAAATAGCTCAAAGGTCACCTGTTCACCAGAGAAATACTTTTGACTATAGTTTTATCTTTTAATAGCTGCTTCTGTCCAATACGGGCTTAGGCAGACTGATACTCACACCTTTGGGTGAATTTACACAAAAGTAATACATGCATAACTTTTACCTTCAGATTGGCTCCTTCGAGATTAGCTCCTTCGAGGTTGGCATTGGTAAGATCAGCTGTCTGAGAATTTGAAAATTAATATATACAGTAATTTAGCGCATTTACACAAGCCTCAGAATATAAATGCTAAACAGAGTTGTAAAACTCAAGTGAGAGGATTTAGACAAAGAATCTTTACACACTACAAGTATCAAAAAGTTAAAAAGGATCCAAAGAGGATGCAGCCAAAGACAGATTTACAGTTTCAAAGGTTTAACCTGTAGGTGAGCAGAACGAAGATCCGCCCCACAAAAGCTACAGCCTATTAGACAAGCATCTGTATTGAAGTAAAGGAAGATTATCATAATAATACAAATGCCGGAGAGAAGAAGAAAAATAATAAGAACAAGAATAGAAATCTAGACAACAAGCAGACCGTTCATCATACTTTACATGGGAAAAAAGAACAGCCTGCTAAAGAGCGCACACACATCAGGAAATATTTCAGATAATAATATATGCCGATTTATACATAGTCTAGCAGTATTGTATAGGAAAATAACTCTTTTTTCTTTGGCTTTGTTGACTAAGCCGAGACCCCACATAGTGGGATTCCACTGGGTACGTTGTTGTTGTTGCTTTGTTAACTAAGCATGGAAAAATCATGTTTTCGCCCTGTTAGTCGCTGAATTTCTAATCAATTATTATAATCTAGCAAGATCTAAAATAATGAGGCCACTTGGCATTGCTTTGTTAAATTCAAAAGAAGGAGCCAATTTGGCATTCCACTGAACAAATTCAAAGAATGCTTTACATGCTTTCTTTTCTTATAGGAGATACAGAGCATAATACTAGAATGTATATTACTGCTATAGCTAACCTGGAAATCAAATTTCCAATTTAAACATCTAAGAAAATCATTGGCTAGCCAGCAAGCCTACATTGAAATTCTCCAAATGATTGAAGTCTAGGACATTTAGGCGTAGTTGGTTGATTGACTAAAATTGAGGACAATCATCCATGAGATATAATATTTACAGCAAGTTTCACATAAACGATAGTTGGGAGTTAGCTCCCTTAGCATCCACAAAGTACTCCCATCATCTCACATGAAAATTTTTGTGACTTCCATGACACATTAATTAATGGGTAACTTCCAGAAACACCTATAGTTTGGACGCTTCTAACGAGCCATAGCTGTAGTTTAGCTAATTACGGCTAGTAGCTACTAATTCCTTGCCATAGGGTGTATTCCGTTGTATTCATTAGTAGCTACTTTTACACTGGTATTCAATTCGGTTGTATTCAAACAACAAAAATTCAAAAAATACAGGGACATTCAGCCGTATTCAATTCACTGTATTCATTCACAACTTTTACACTATATTCAATTCACTTAGTTCAATTCGGTTGTATTGAAACAACAAAAATACAGGCGAAAATACAAAAAATATATTATATTTACATTCAAAAATGCATAATACACTCAAATCCGGTCGGAATTAAGTCGGCCAGATCTGAGAAATACAAGAAACAAATACAGCGTGCAAGGTCAGCTAGACCTGCCGCCGGTCTAGTTTACGCCGGAGTATTCAATGACCAAATCTGAAACCAAATTAAACGACCACCGGCGTATTCACAACGACCAGATCTCAGATCCGAAATACAGCGACCACCGCCATATTCAACGACCAGATCACAGATTCGAAATACAGCGACCACCGGTGTGTTCAACGACCAGATCCGAAACCAAATTCTCCGGCGTAGTCGGTGGAGGGAGTTTTTAAGCTTGAATAAACTGGCAGAAGAGGAGAGGAATGGCGGCCAAATCTAGAGAAATGAGGGGAAGAAGAAGGAGACTTTGTTCTCAATGTATTTTTCTCTCTGGTGTAGTATTCTTCTTGAAACATATAGTATAGCTATGGTAGGTATTAAATACATAGTATAGCTATGCCGGTATTAAAGGAACGAGGTGTAGTGTGGATGTTCTCTTTTGTAGATAAGGAAAAGATTTACGGACAAGTAGGAGAACATAGTGGTAGAGCACAAAAACAATGGAGCCCTCCAATCTACTTAAAATCTCTTAAAGCTATTACCATGAATACGCTTTTGACTTTACACCATATGAAGCAGAGGAAACAGCTCTACCCCACGTTCACAGCACCCGTGCTCTTATCCTAAAACATGCTTTCATTATGTGACAAGCAGAAGAAGGAAGATACGTTGATTATCTGATAAGTTGATGAATCCAGAACATACTTCAGACATTATAACCTACCAGTCTAACACTAAACATTTGACGTTCTAGCACATCTTCAAATATGCACCACAGAACAGAAACATAGCACACTTCCATAGGAGTGCCTGATGCTACAGAAATCATAACTCTCTTGCAGAGAAACAAGTCACTCTTGCTGTTCTCATTCTCTCAACACCCACCCACCCATCCCCACCCCCACCCCCACCCCACGTAACAACAAACTTGAAGAAAAACAAATTATTGGTTGTAAATTGTAATATTACTTGTGCAGAACTCCACCTGAAGATATCTGTCTCACCCGTTTAATTTCAGAACAAATCTGTACTGTGTAGTAACCATTACCTTGTAAATTTGCACTTTGAAGATTAGCACCAGCTAATACAGCTCCACGAAGATTAGCTCCAGTGAATTCACATCTTCCCTTGGCAATATGAAATCACTAAGGTTGCAACTTGACCGTAAAGATGAGCTTGAAAATAGCATTTATGTGCTTAAAGTTTTCATTCACACAAACATGTAAAGTCTTTTAAAAAGATGATGTAAAGAGGGTGAATCTTCAAAAAATCAAACACTGTTAAGATGATTAAACACTATGCATGAGCTACATAAGATGTGGAGACTGAAAGATTATGTGCTATAGCTTACTCGCGCAACGTGGCATTGTGAAAAATGGAAGCTTCAGCATCGACATCCTGCGACAAAAGTTAAAGACCGACCAAGAAAAAAATAGTATTATTTTAGTAACTAATTCATGGGAAGCAATTAGTATTAGGGCGGTCAGTGGAAATCTTTTGAAGGGCTTTGACGCTTCATTTAGAGGTCATAGAAATTACAGTTACACATCTTTTATTCGCAGATAATAATTTGGTTTTATGTGATGCAGAAGTCCCCAGCTAGATCATTTGCAACAGATCCTTATTTGGTTCCAGGTTGTGTCAGGCCTTAAGATTAATCTCATTAAATGTGAGATCACTCCAGTGGGGCAAGTGTGTAACATCGAGGAGATGGCGCAGATGCTGAATTGCAAGGTGGGTACTCTTCCCACTACCTATTTGGGACATTCATTGGGTGTTTCTAGCAAAGATATTGCAGTGTGGAATCCGGTGATCGAGAGAGTAGAGAAGCGGCTAGCGGGTTGGTAGAAGAGGTACTTGTCGAAAGGGGGAAGGAAGTATTGATCCAAAGCACTCTCTCCAGCATTCCTACTTATTTCATGTCACTCTTGCAGGCCCCTGGCAAAGTGACTGAAAAGTTGGAAAACTTCAGCGTAACTTTCAGTGGGATACTACGGAAGGTATTAGAAAACATCAACTCGTGAATTGGAGAGTTGTCACATCTCCAAATAAATGGGGAGGTCTTGGAGCTAAAGGATCTCAAAGTGTTCAATAAAGCTATGTTAGGGAAGTGGATGTGGAGATATGGGGTGGAGGAGAATGCTTTTTTGGAAGGGGGTGGTAGCGGAAAAGTATGAGCTATGGAAGGAGGATGGAGGACTAGTAACATTACAATGCCGTTTGGGTGTGGTTTGTGGAGGAGTATCATGAAGGGGTGGGAAGACTTCTGTGGACATATATTCTTTAAGGTTGGGGATGGTAGCAGGATTAGTTTTTGGGGCCATAAGTGGTGTGGGGAGAATGTGTTAAAGGAAGCCTTCCCTAATTCATATCATTTATCCAGCCAAAGAGAGATAACAGTCCAACAAATCTGTAGGTCTCATGAGGGGTTGTTTCACTGGGATTTAAGATTCAGAAGGACCCTTCAGAACTGGGAGATGTAAGAGTTTCACAATCTGATTGAGTGTTTGTATGGGCTTGACACACCTAACAACTTCTCGAATGTATGGAACGGGAAGGAAAGTGGAGATGGGTTATTCTGGGTTAGCTCTTTTTAGAAGAAGCTATTGCTGAGAGAGGAATGTACTTTCCCCCATGACACCATATGGATTCCTAGAGCACCGAGAAAGGTGTGTTTCTTTGCATGGTTGGCGGCTAGGAGTGCGATCTTAACTGCGGAAAACTTGAGAAAGAGGAGGATTAATTATGTCAGTTGGTGCTTTACGTGTAAAAGTTCAGGTGCAAATGTTGATCACCTTCTTTTGCACCGTAAGGTAGCTAATCGGTTATGGAGGGTGGCTCTCATTTGCTCCGGATGCAATGGGTAATGCCACGCACAGTGAAAGAGGCTTTGCAAAGTTGGGCTTATAAGACTGGAAAAGAGAAGCCTAAGGGCATGGAGGATTGCCCCCTTAGCAATCATGTGGGTCATTTGGAAAGAGAGAAATAGGAGGGCAATATGCTAGCTGGATACTCTGGAGAGTTGACAAATCCATTAAAAGAATCTGGAGAATGATCCCAGCAGTAATTTTTTGGACCCTATGGAAGAAGAGAAACAGCAGATGCTTTGAAGGAATCTCAACTCCTATTTGCTCTCTAAAGTCTAGGTGTTTAGTTAGTCTTTTTAGTTGGCATTTTTTTGCCCCTGTAAACAATGTGGGTAACTTTCTAGACTTTGTCAGCTCCTTTTCTCTAGTTCAGTAGAGATAGGATATCTTTAGATTGTTCTACAGGTTTTGGCCAAGTCTGTCAGCTTTTCCCATCTGTAACCTTGCATCTCCTTGATGTTTTACTAATGAATTTTATTACTTTACCAAAAAAAGAGAGAAATAGGAGGGCATTTGATGGGGTGGAACAAGATTTTGTAAAATTGCATAGGAGTGTTTCACTGTTTCGTCTCTAGTTACTTTTTGGTGTACTTATGAGGTACCTATTTGCATAGAGGATTGGATCTCTTTTGTTGAGAACCATATTTTGATGTAGGTTATCTTCTTTTGGTATACGGCTTGTATATGGGGTTTCCCAATTGTTAATAAATTATTTAACTTATCAAAAGAAAAAAGTAGCTCATCCACAGAAAGTTTAGTACTACAACGGTCTTTCTTGAATTATATATTATTCTAGACTATTATCACAAGTGTAAATAATAGAAATTTACTGCTAAAGTTAGAAGCACACCCTCCCCAAGGTATTATGACTGTAATTATAACAGTACAACATTCTCAAAGACCATTACACTAAAGCAGCAGAAAATTCAGCAACATTCAATTAAGCAGTCATACCCTGAATTTTGCACACTGAAGATTGGCACGTGAAAAGAACACCGTTTTCAGACATGCATAGCTGAAATCCACAAATGACAAGTCCTGCACTTAGAACAGATACCATTGACTAATTAAAAAGTTGTAGAAAATTGCATGAATTATGATATCAACATATCTGACATCGCCAACTATAGTAAGACAAAGAAGTCATCATCATATGCTACCAAAATGGGCTTCCTTTTTTGGAATTTCCACCTTCGCTCCTTAGAGTAATAATTTTATTAAGGTGGGAACTTGTGACATCACCACTAGACAAGAAGTTGGTTGGCTGCAAATGGGTCTTCACTATGAAACATAACGTTGATGGTTCTACTGAAAGATTCAAAGCAAGATTGGTCCCTGTTTCTAAAATGAACACCATTAGAATTTTTTGGTCTTGAGCAGCCAATCTTGATTGGGACTTAAAACAATTTCATAATGAAGAATGCATTTCTTCATGGAGACTTAGAAGAAGAGGTGTATATGCAGATTCCTCCTGGATTTGATATTGAACAAAATCAAGGAAAGGTATACAGACCGAAGAAAGCCTAGTATAGACTGAAGCAATCCCCTAGAGTTGGGGAATCTTAATAGTTCAGTTGGTTGGCTACTAGAACATTCACTTTCTTGGTGAGGATTCGATTCCGCACCTTGTCATCCCCTTCCCTATTTCCCCTTCCCATTCCCCTACCCCCAATTACAAAAACAAAAAAAAATCCCCTAGAGCTTGGTGTGACAGATTCTGCAAAGCAATGATCTCCTTCGTTACCAACAAAGCAATGTTGATCACACCCTCTTCATAAGACATCAAAAGGGTAAACTCATTCTTCTCATAGTTTATTTTGATGACATAGTAATGACATGAGATGACAAAGAGGAGATGATCTGATTGAACAAGTTGTTGGCACAGGAATTTCATATCAAGGATCTAGGAAAACTGCAATACTTCTTGGGAATTGAGGTTATAAGATCAAAAGAGCAATGTTTCTTTCTCAAAGGAGTTATAATCTAGACCTCTTGAAAGAAACTGATATGACGGGTCATAAACCAACATAATCGCCCACAGAAATACAAATTTCAAAAGCGAAGTCAGAGAGTTAGTTGATAAGGAGATATATTAAATGTTAAAGTTACTAGTTTAAAAAAAAAAAAAAAAAAAAGATATCAAAAGTTGGTTTGAACTCGTTTATCTTTCTCACACTAGACCAGACATAGCTATTAAGTCGGCTTGGTGAGTCGGTTCATGCATGATCCCCGAGATCCTCATATGCAAGTTGTCTTTCACATTTTGCGGTGTTTGAAATCAACCCTAGGGAAAGGTCTAGTTTTCTCCAAACATAGTCACCTCCAAATAGAAGTCCTTATAGACCGGGATTGGGTTAGGTCTCTACTGTACACTTGTAGGAGGAAACCTGGTCACTTGGAGAAGTAAAGTGTAACTGCTAGATCAAGTGCAGAGCCAGAATATAGAGCTATGACCCAGATTGTCTGAACTTTTGTGGTTACAAAAGCTACTAGAGTAATTGAGATTGTCAGAAAAAGAAAAAAGAAAAAGTTATCTTCTATTGTGATAACAAGGTTGCAATTAATATAGCTCATAGTTCAGTCCTGAATAGTGCATGTTGAAATGATTGACACTTTATCAAAGAAAAAGTTACAAGTGGGGTCTTGAGTTTGTTCCATGTGTCATCAGAAAAACAGCTGATGTGTTTACCAAAGGTCTAAACAAAAGAATTTTTCATATACTGGTTTGCAAGTTGTGCGACATCTTTGCACCAACTTTTCTTTTTATCAAGTAAACAACTTCTTTTGATCTTTGCACCAACTTGAGGGGGAGTGTTGATTGATTGGAGACTTCCTAGCTTAATTGTAGGAGTGTTGATTTTAGAATATTGTAATTGATTGTGTAATTGTCTTTCCTTATTTAGTCTAAGGACTATTGTAGAAGTACCCATTCTCATGGGATGTACAAATCATCAAGAAATATAAAGAAGTCTCTTCTTCTTCTTGAAATGAATTCAGCCAAGAGACATTGAGTCTTTACTTAAAATTCTCCCCTTGCATTGTACCTCAACCCCTTCACCTGAAAAGCAAAATTGCCCCCAAAATTTATGATGTTTGCTTCATCCCTGTTTTATGGTAGACTCATCCCTAGTGAAGACATTATGCACAACTTAGCTCATTGCCTCATACTAGTGTTACTGTACTGTACCTATTCACATCTCTTTGTATGAGTGCATTAGCTATGAGATTGTGCCACACTTTGGAACTTTTCTTTTTTTGATCAGTCATGCCACACTATGCAATATTAGGGAGAAAATATTGTTAAACAAAAGAAAATATGTGTGATAAGTTTCTTGGCCTTATCAACCCGCAACTAGCTCTTCTCTGCCTTATGCTAAGGCTTCAGTCATGAGCTCATCGGCTCATAGGAAAAAAAAAAAAGAGAAGAACAGAGATTTCCAGATAGAAAATGCACTTTGCTAGCTGTTTTCTGGTGCATTTTGGGCAAAAAGGAATGCTAAACTCTTTAAGGATTATTATCTCTCAGAAGACCGTCTCTAAAATAGAGTAGTCTTTATATAATTTGTGGAGTAAGGACACAGGACATTCGTTAAATTCTCGATGAATTCCAAACTCTTTATTCTATTTTTCCCCTTTTTGGAAAATGGAAAACTGAGTGAAATGCATTTCCCTTTCTTAATGTAAGATTTATCTTTCTTGAGGACAATTTGTCCTTTGTCAATAACTTCTTTGACTGAACGGTTGCTCCTCTTATTTATTTAAACACAGAAAAACAACATAAAACAACGAGGAGAATCAGATCATGCCCATATAAAGGATAGATGAAGCATAAGCTCTGTATGAAGCACAGAAACTAAATGAGAAAATGAGCAGAGTTAATAAGACAACAAGACAGTACTGCAAGAAGTCTAGATTAAGTGTCCATATCTGCAAATAAGAGCAAAAAGAAATGAAATAGTCTAGCACTAGATTATATTACCAACTTCGAAAGATCAAGACCAGAAAGATTAATTCCCCGAAATCTGACTCTGTCAGATTGTATGCATTTGATAATATCAATGCGTGTCAATTCAGTACCCAACTCCTCATCCTCCTTCCTCTTACTCAGGGCAGGGGCAGCTTTAATTCCATCTACTAGTCCCTGAAATGAAATAGGTAAACTAAGAGCTCTTAACAACTTCATAGACATACGAAATGCCACACAACGAGTATTTTAGCTGTCAGAAAATATTTTATAACTCTCAAATTAGCTACATTTCAGAACAACATACCTTCTCAGTAAATGAAGACAATGAAACTGACATCTTTATAGCTTTCATATAAAAGCACAACTATTGAGTAGGTGCTTCAAAATCAATGGTTTTGAAACCATGGAAAGTAGCGCTTTGGTTCACCACAACCTTAGGAAATATATTGGTTTATAAACCAAGAAAATCTCAAGCAACCTCAATCTATATCTCAAATAGCTCAATGGTCTAGGACAGATCTGGTCCTGTTCCCACTTGGAGAGGGTCTCCTATGTCTTTAAGAAGCATAAAGAAATAAATGAAAGTATATCATCTACATGAATCGCCAAAAAGTTACAGAAAAAGTATCTCCAAGGCATGAAAAACTAAGAAAAGCCATTACTCTTGCACTGGCACGTGGTTCAAGCAAACAAAATCTACCCTTAAATCTTAATGACCCCATTCATATGGTAATATGAGTAATTTGGAACACAATACATACATATGTGCAGGATAAACAATTAAAGAGGATAATGGATTTACAAGAAGCTGATAGTACTCCGCTTCGCGCAGAAGCTGAGCATATTCAGAATCTTTCAGGGGTGGAATTACACCATCCCTCAACCAATTAAGGATATGGCGAAAATGCTTTCCGTCCCTGTCAACGAATACGTAACCCTGCAAAAACACATTGAAAGGAGATATGAAGTAGTGAAAACATATACCAGGCTAGCAAACAGAGTAATCAGCGTTAAGTTTAACTCAAGTTGAGACATAACCAAAAAAGTATGATAGGTGAAACCATCGGTTGGACCTTGGAAATATAGTTTGTTAGATACAAAAGTGCGAAAGGAAGTCTCTGACTAGAAGGAACTGAACGTGAACTGGTGCTTTTATGTGCAACCAGATAGGAAGTCTCCTAGGAGTTTGTTATATGTTGTATTCAATAGTCATACTTTTTCCAATCAAGATTTTGCTTGTCCTATTTGCAGTGTAAGGCAGGAACAACTAAGCGTTTGAAATTCTTGCAGCTCTCTACTTCACATCATTGTATGCGGTGTGAGATAGAGCAGAATTTCAAGGGTTAAGAACAGATTCCAATTCTCTCAGGTCATGGAAAATACTCAAAATTTTCTAAAGTTAAGTAAAAGGCTAACTTCCTATCCTCCTCTTTTAACTATGAATGATGCTCTGACTATTGTTCAACATCTGAGAGTCAACAGTAATGTGCCCCAAGAAATTAAAGAAGTGAGTGTGTGCATAGCATGTACCTTCTCTGACTCCTGGCATATAGTATGACGACCACTAAACATAGCAGCGAGCATCGAGTCCGGCTCACGCTGCGTGAGGGTATCCAGTGTTGTGCAAAATTTCTTCCCTCCTTCAGAAAAGAATTTTCAAAATCACTCATAGAAATCAGACCAAAAGAGATTGTGTGAGAGAAAATGGCAAGGCAAAACCCATTTCATGCGTGAAAATTCTTCAGCATTGTCCTTTTATATTCATGTAACATAAGTGAAGATATTAAGCATATTACTTATTTAATACTAAAATATGTAATCCATGTGGAAAAGAAAATATCCTCAAGGATGAGCTTAAATGGAAGCCACCTCCAATATGCATGTGAACGCAATCTTGATGATGTAGTTCCGGATGAAGGTATCTCTGAGCTCAGTATGGAGATACATTGATCACCAAAAACACTTTTTCAGATGTCGTGGTAGGAGATATTCTTCTCCGCAAATGTTATTTTCTCCATTAGCTACTAAAGCCACCTCCAATATGCATGTGAACGCAATCTTGATGATGTAGTTCCGGATGAAGGTATCTCTGAGCTCAGTATGGAGATACATCGATCACCAAAAACACTTTTTCAGATGTCGTGGTAGGAGATATTCTTCTCCGCAAATGTTATTTTCTCCATTAGCTACTAAATGTTGGAACTTAATTTAAGCAAAATTCAACCAGTGTATAGACGACTGGAAAAAGGTTAACATGTAATAGAATCTTGTAGAGTGTTTCTTAATTTATTTGTGTGGGTTGTAGCAGGAAATGGGAATTCAGGAAGGGAAAAGAAATAGATTACAATATTGTACCTCGTGCTTCATTCAGTGGACAGTTAGGAAATGGAAACCTAAGAAAGAGTAGTAGTTGCCCAGAGTGACGAAATTGGAAATCAAGTCGTCACATCACTAGGTTACGATTGAATGCCAAAGAGCAAGGGAAGGGCTTACCGATATTCAGACGAACCATGGAAGATGAACTGTCGGCCATTTCCTGGGGATGGATGGATGGATGGACAATGGATTCCCCACTGCATACAATACGATAGATTCTCCTTCCAGTTAGTCTCCAGCCATTCTTTCTAGTTTCTAGTCCTGCAAAACTAGCACTCAAGTAATTTCCACTTTACCTCCTACACTTTTGGTAGTATTTAGCAATATCCCACTTCTCTTAGAATGATTAATTGACAGCTTGATTACTTGGTATGAAAAAAAAATATATATATTTTTTATGTTGGTTAATACAAAAAAAAAAAGTATATATTATTCCAATATCATTTATATATAAGGAAAAAGGGTCAAATATACCCTCCGTTATACGCCTCCCGGGGGCGGAAAAGCCCAAATCAGATCAAATTACCCATTTTTCAAAATATACCCATGAGCCATCAACTTGGGTGACCCGAACCGCAAAAATCATTTCCCCACCCAAATAAAATACCCCTGTACGCCTTAGAACTCTTCATTCCATAGGGTTGGCTGAAGTTTTCACTTCCATTGCTTGGTTACATAAATTTTCTTTCCCTTCTTTCCCTCTCTTCAAGTTTTCCCTTCCATTTTTCCCTTCCATCGCTACTCTTCAGGATTGCACCCGTGCTGAATGATTCAATAGTGAACCATAATAAATGAACTCAAAAACTGGACCATAAATGAACAAAACCTGCACAAACAAGCACCAAAATAAGGACCGTGTATGGACAAACACAGTCCATAATAAATGAACTAAAAAGAGACTCTCACTGCAAGTGTCCTGAAATGCGGGAAAAGAAAATGAAAACCACAAGGCCACAAGAGCTTGCAGTGAGAAGGAACAAGGTAAGTGCAAGCTTATTAATTTGGTTATTGGTGAGTAACATGTGCTTGTTTTTTACATCAGCTGAAACTCAAAAGCACGTCCCATCAGTTCTTTTTTCATGACCACAGAACCAATGAAAAAGCCAATCACTCAAAAGATACTCGAAGCCTAAAGGAAATAAATCCCTCAATCGCTCACAAATTATCAAATTAAGAGCCCGTTTGGATTGGCTTATAAGTTGCTTATAAGCTGTTTTCAGTTTTTTTGAGTGTATGGCTGGCCAGCTTAAAGTCATTTTGTGCTTAAAATAAGTTTAAAAAAATAATTGGGCTCATTTGACTTAGCTTATCTAAAGCAGCTTATAAGTTGAAAAAAATAAGTTAGACTACCCCAACTTATTTTTTTTTAGCTTATAAGCTGTTTTGCAGCTTATAGGCATAAGTCCATCCAAACAGACTCTAAGTAGCTAATGGGACAACATTTTACCAAGGCGTACAAGGGTATATTATTTGGGTGGGGAAATGATTTTTGCGAGTCGGGTCACCCAAGTTGATGGGTCATGGGTAAATTTTGAAAAATGAGTAATTTGGTCTGATTTGAGCTTTTCCGTCTGTGGAGGGGTATAAATATGAACTTTCGCTAACAGAGGGGTATTTTTAATTACTTTGGCTAAGAGAGGATAAACTTAGCTAATAAACTATAGTAGAGGGGTATATTTGACCCTTTTCCCTATATATAATCTCGCAAAATACTATAGGGCTGGGATAAGGTAAGAAGTGGAGGTTAGAGGGTCAAGGGTAGGGGTTGGCGCCATTTAGCAACCAAATTTTTAGTTCATTTATTTTCTGAGATGGTTGCCACGGTGTAAAAAATTCGCGTGAATGCGAATTTTATGATTTTCGCATGAAAATTGCCAACTTTCATAAAATTTCGAGCAAACTTTTACATTTCTCGCACGAATTTTATGATTTTCGCGTGAAAATTGCACACTTTCATAAAAGTCGCGCGAATTTCATGAGCCAATACATACGAAGGGTCTCCAAATGAGGATTCTCGGTATTTGGATAGAATAAATGAAAAAATAAGCTACGTCGTACCCATGTAAGCAATCTGTATAGGTCCCTAGCTCGTTTTGTACGGACTGATGGAATTTCAGGGCAAATAGAGTCGGCGTATCAAATCTCACAAAATCAATGAGTCAATACACATGACGGGTCTCCAAACGAGGGTTCTCGGTGTTTGAACCAAATAAATGAAAAAATAAGCTACGTCGTACCCGTGTAAGCAATCTGTATAGGTCCCCAGCCCGTTTTGTACGGACCACTGGAATTTCAGGGCAAACAGAGTCGGCGCATCAAATCTCGCAAAATCAATAAGTTAATACACACGACGGGTCTCCAAACGAGGGTCCTCGGTGTTTGGACCAAATAAATGAAAAAATAAGCTACGTCGTACCCGTGTAAGCAATTTGTATAGGTCCTCAACCCGTTTGGTATGGACTGGTGGAATTTCAGGGCAAACAGATTCGGCGTCGCAAAATCAATGAGCTAATACACACGACAAGTCTCCAAACGAAGGTCCTCAGTTCTTGGACCAAATAAATGAAAAAATAAGCTACGTCGTGCCCGTGCAAGCAATCCGTATAGGTCCCCAGCCCGTTTGGTACGGACCGGTGGAATTTCAGGACAAACAGAGTCGGCACGTCAGATCTCGCAAAATCAATGAGATACACACGAAGGGTCTCTAAACGAGGGTCCTAGATATTTGGACCAAATAAATAGAAAAATAAGCTACGTAGTACCCGTGTAAGGAATCCGTATAGGTCGCCAGCCCGTTTGGTACAAATCAGTGGAATTTTAGGGCAAACAGAGTCGGCGGCTCAGATATCGCAAAATCAATGAGCTAATACACACGACGGGTCTCCAAATGAGAGTCATTGGTGTTTGGACCATATAAATGAAAAAATAAGCTACATCGTACCTGTGCAAACCATCCGTACAGATCCCCAGCCCGTTTGGGACCATGGAATTTCATGGCAAACAGAGTCGGCGCATCAGATCTCGCAAAATCAATGAGATAATACACACGACGGTCCTCCAAACAAGGGTCCTCAGTGTTTGGACCAAATAACTGAAAAATAAGCTACGTCGTACTCGTGTAAGAAATCCGTATAGGTCCCCAGACCGTTTTGTACGGACTGGTGGAATTTCATGGGTAATACTGATAACTCGAATTATGCTATGCATAATTCAACCTCATTAACAACATAAATATAGAAGCCATAATAATTGCCATGGTTGCAAATCATAATTCGAGTTATCAGTATTACCCCTTCCACTTTCATAAGACCAAGAGATAAGTAAAAGTGCTCGTGCCAGTCTTCTCACACTTGAAGCCTCTTTGGACGTACATTGAAGTACTTCACGTTCTTTGTGGGCGTTTTTCCATAAAATTTCCAGTGATCATTGAGGGAAAGGCGGGAGAAGTACGGGATAGAGAAGTATCCCATACATACAAGTATTGGGCGTACTTCTTTCGTAGTGTAGGGCGTACACTGTAATATTGTTTCCTTGGCCGTATTTTGTTTGGGAAGGGCGTACATTGTGGACGTACTTAAGAATACGGGGCGTCCTTATTCTGCCCCTTTGGACGTACATTGCTTAAATTTTCCAGAAAGTTGCGAAGTTACCAAATCTAAGTATGAGTTGCCTTAGGGAGGACGTACTTGAAAGAATTGGACGTCCATTACAAGCTCTTGTACGTACATTCAAGGTAAATTCGTATCGTGATTCAAGTTCGATTCCTCTCATCTTCGTCTCACTTCTTTGATTCTTACAACTATTTAACAACTAGTAATCGATCTTATTAGTTGCTAACTAGTTCTTGAGTCCAAATTCATTTCGTGCTAATTCTTCTTAAGTTTTTCCATTTATTTCGTTGAAAACTTCTTTGGCTATCGTCCACTTGCTTTTGAGTCGTCCTTCTTTCATCATCACAAGAATCCATTCTTCCACAAAGTATAAGCTCTTATGAAGTTGTTGATGAATAGTGTAACCAATCAAATTCACCCTTGATTTATAGATCACTGATACGCTCAAATTACACCTATTAATGGTATAACGCGGACGTTGTCAAATATGGTAACCCAACGAGGTTGGGATTGAATCCCACAGAGAATTTGGTGTGAGAAGTTTACTAAATAAGTATTAGACTAATCTTGCGGTCCTGGTGTATTCCAGAAAAGGGTTTTATAGTTGTTTTGGGTTGTGGACTAATTTAAAGTGACTGGAAATTTAAAGTTGTAAATATATGGGTAAAAAGAACCAAGGTTGTGTCCCTGTCAGATAAAGTGTATGATCATGGGTATCGATCTTGATATACTTCTAATGGACTGTTTGTATGGATGCACTTAACCTCTATGTGAATCTGAACTATTTTCCAATAAGAAAAGATTATTTCTTTCTATGCTTTTTCCAAAGATAAGAAAGTATGCATGAAGAACGGTTAATTATGCCAAGTAAATTCCTCTTATTCCTAAGTGAATTTATTAAACAAGGTTTAAAGCCCTGAGTTCTTGTTATTTGTTCTTACCTAACCCTAGCTATTCTCCCAAATAAACTAACGTTTATGGCGTTAGCTAATGTTTGCAACCACTAACTATATGATGAAAACGAAGAACAAATAAACCCTAACAATACATTATGCGTATATCTTTCACGATCCCCAATCACAACACACCCATCCTTGGGTTCACAACCTTAGTAAAGGTGTTTAGCTACTATCGCAACAAGAAAACAATAAAAGATTAAAGATTGTATAATTGGATTCTTGTATTGAACTTACGAATAAAACTTAAAAGTAATGAATGTAATTGTTTGGAAACCTTCAAAAGCAATAACAACTCAAAAGTAATTACTACAAGCCTAAAACTCCAAGTGTCTGAAAAATAAAATCTAAATAGGTATTTATACAAGTCAAACTCAGAATAATCAATCCCAGTCTTGTTCCAACTCGGCTTGCACTTCGACGGGTCGTCTTTGTACTTTGACGGTCGTCGACATGCTCGACGACCATATCGACGATCTGAGTATGCCTTTTTCATTCTGCAGGAACTCCACTGTCGAAAAACTTCGACGGACCGTCGATCATGTCGACGGTGCAAGTTGACGATCTGATGACGACCTGATGATTTGTCACTTCGCAGGAACTTATCGACGAGGCAACTCAACGGGCCGTCGAGCATGTTGACGGTCCGTCCTTATGCTTATCAGAACAAATTGCCTATTTTCCTTGTTTTTTCGCTTTCCGAGCATTCTAACTTCACAATACCTGCACAACACATAAAACACATCAAACTAACACAAACTTGCTCGAAAACAAGTAAAACTTAGAGTTAAAGAGCATTAGATGTGCCAAAACTACCGGCACATCAACACCCCCAACTTAAAGTCTTTGCTTGTCCTCAAGCTAGTCAACTAACAGACTCAATCAACAAATGTATCGATTGTTGACACCCAATTTTGTCCCGTCTTCCCCAAAATATCTATTCACGCTTCTAATATTTTTGGCAACTTAAGAAATAATTATTCATATTTTTTTTTATAATTATTAGCTCCTTATCAATACCGGTGTTTCATTATTACAGTTACTAGCTGTTATTATTATTATTATTATTATTATTGTTATTTTGTTACCAGTATTATTATAATTCACATTTTTATCATTTCAGCATTTTTACCAGCTTACGCACACGCATCGCATTTATCTTCGCATAATTAAATAATAGTATTTATTTACTGTGGATTTTCGAAATATTATTGCACGGCTATTACGCCCTCATATAATTTTTATTTTTTTATCTGAACACCAATAATTGCATACTTTTATATTAAATGATATTTTGACACCCATTAATATATAATTAATTAAAATAGGTCTTTTATTTAAATTTAGAAGCCAAACTATTTCTTTCACTCTGCCCATATTTTAATTCATCAACCCAATTCCATAAAACCAACCCACAAGTCATTTTAATACGCAGCCCAACACCCTATTCATCTACAACCAGCCCAACATTTTAAAATAACCAGCCCACTACTCGGACCCGACCCGGCGGCCCAATTCTTGTTCCAAACAAGGGAACCCATTAGGGTTCCCTTCCCATTCTTTTTCGTCCGCCGCACCACCCCCGCTTCTCTTTCCTTTTCCCCACCATCTCTCTCTCTCGCTCCTCTTCCCCCCCCCCCTCCCCACTTCTTTCTGTCCCCCACACCTCTCTCTTCCACTTCTCTCTGTCCCCCGCTCCTCTCTCTCTTCCACTTCCCTCTGTCCCCACTCCTCTCAAACGAAAACCCTAATCCACCCTATAAATAATCCTGTCTTAAGTCGTTTAGGACAGGTTCTGGAATGGCAAGAATCCCCTTACAAAAAATGAGTTCTTGAACCCCAAAAATCCCCTACAAAATAGGGCTTTCGAGTCGCAAAAATCCCCTGAAAATTAAAGTTCTGAAACAAGTTTTTGAAACCCCGAAAAGCTCTAAAATATAAGTCTTTTAGTCGCCTATAATTCCCTAAAATACGAGTTCTATTAGCAGTTTTAATCTTGTTTTATTATCAAGTCAAAATATCAGATCAATTTTTTGTTTGCCCTGGTGTTGCTGCGAATCGAGCATCGCAAGCTCGGAGTTGATAGTGTTCAAGTGTGTATCGAAAGCTTCGCACCCACTTCGCTGCACCCGAAGAAGGTAATTCCCCATTTATGGTGTTCATATCTTATTACCTTTTCCAGTTATGTTGGCTGTAATTTTTAGTTATTCCCCTAAGTTCTGCTTTCTGTCTATTTAAATCTAGCACGAATATAGGTTAGTCGATTTGACTACATAGTTTGTTTGGATGTTTTGGCTTTAAACTTCTCTGTTGTGTTGGTCTAAAATATGAAGTCATGTATGTTTAGGGTCTTAAGTTTTAAAGTAAACTTGTTCTTTTTTTTTGAGGGATAATGAGTCTGAATTGGCTATGATCGTTTTTTCCAGCTTTGAGTCACATTGTTCTCCTAAGATGTATTCTGTTTAAGCTGTATGAGAAGTGAAAGTAGCGTCAAACTCCCGTTCATCTTTTCATTATGTATTAGAAATCAATTTCTTTTGTGGCATAATCAAGAAATATAAATTGATACACTATTTTGCCTGCTAATGTATAAATTGTGTAAATTGCGGAAAACGAATGTGCCTTGGTAAAAAAGAGATCTATTTGTTGTCGTGTAGTGATCTCCAATACCTCTTCTTTCAGTTTCAACCTTTAGTTCTTATGTGTATTTATTGAGTAATTAGTGCATGCTGGTAACTGATTAGCATGTTTATAACTTATTCACTTAGTATGGAGATAGTTCAGTCATAAGCATGCGATGTTGGTTCTGTTTAAGGTTGCGTGCTGTTTGGTATAGTTGTTAGTATAAATTAGCATAGTTTCCCTTTTATTGATTTTAGATAATATAAATCAGTTATGAACCCATTGTTTCAAGTCTAAGTGTCCCTCATATGGTGTACTTGCTGCTAGTTTAATTTGTACTAGTCATCCGCTTGATTTGAATCAATAATCTTGGTCTGTAGCTTAGGGTGCGGTTAGCTGCCTGATTTAGTTATATAGGGAATAGGCAATGTTTATATGAGTGTGTTTCCCCTTATTCCCTAATGTGCAGTTCAGATTTCCTTCCCTTTCATCTTTGGTTTCAGTTCTGTTCCATGAGAAATGTGATAATCAAGTCAGTTTTGGGTTTAGTTTCAATGTCATGTATTAGAGTTTGGGTCGAGACATTCAATTTTCTATTCGGTTCATGAAAATAAGGCCTTTACACACTTTGTTCCGTTGATCTAAAGAAATCATGAATAAGGTTGTGTGGTATAATTCGTCATTTGTATACTAAATGATTTAGGCATTTGAGTAGAGGCATGCTTAAAGGGGCTGAAAAGGTTTCAAATCAGTCGCATGAAGTTCTTACATGTAAAAATGAATTTGAGTTAGCATTTAAAGACTCTAGTATGATTATTCAAGCTTATGTTCATCTAATTTGATATAGAAATTGCATTGAGTTGTTTCATATTAAGATAATATGCCTTAGTCTCTTAACAAAACATTCTATATCCCTTATCTTATGTCAATCTGGAGTTAAGCATAAAACTGCCTCAAATTCAAACGATTAATTAATATTTGTGCACTTATCTGATTTCTTCATGGTTTATGATACATCAATGGTAGTTGAAGGTGTGGTTTTCTCCTTCGGCAGTTTATTTGAGTCTAAAACATCGGAGTCTTATGTGCTAAATGCTTGCCTTGTTTCAAGTTTGGAAATTGTGGCTTTGTTTGAGTGCCTTATCATGCATAATTGAGGTTGTTGGAAACATTGAGCTTGCTGATTCTATCACACATGAATACAATTTAGTTTCATTTTTGCTTAACTTTATGCGACTGGTTATCCAAGGGATTTAACATCCCGTCTCGCTTTTCGCTATTTGTATGCTCATGTGTGGTATTGTATGATTCAGGAATTACCCATAATCTGCAGACCCTTGCTACTGCCCTGGCTATACTGATTTTGTGTCTTAAGCATTTTTTGTGATCAGTTTGTGAAGTCCATTGCCCCTGCTTTGCAGATTCTGTTATCTTAGCATATTTTCCAGTTAATTCTGTGAAGTTCACTGCCACTGCTGGGCAGATTTCTGTACCTTAGCATATGTTGTAGTTAGGTAGTTTTGTGAAGTTAACTGCTATTGCTGTGTAGATGCTATTTGCCTTGGTGTATTGTGTAGTTGTTCTTGCGATGCCCACTGCACAGCTGGGCAAATTGCGTGCCTTATTATGTTATAAACACTCTAATGCTGTTGAAGTAGTGAAGTCATATACCTGTGTATACATGAAGCATACTTAAAATATACATATTATGTATCATCTACTGATCTATTTTGAGTTTATATTTTACATGTTTTACCTTATTCGTTGAGTGTATACTAATCCTTTTCCTTTTATCTTTTGCATGAACCTCGCATACGAATCCGAGGGACTCGTTCCTCTTCCGCATTCGGTGTTGGGCCAAAAGCCCAACATAATATTCTCGAGTCATCCCCATCAGCCCAGCCCGCAGCAAAACAAAAAGGAACGGAAATTCTGGGCCAAGGCCCAATAGCGTGAACAGTTCTCAGCAGTCCAAAAATGTGCTGCGCCATTCTCAACAGTAGACTGTTCACAGCAGCCCAAAAATGGGCTAAGCCCATCTCATTACATTTTTTTTACACATCTGTTTTATGTTGTTGCATTTAACTTGTATTATGTGACTAACTTTTTATTTTGTTTTATTTTTTTAATTTAGGTGAACCTTAGCGAATTTAGTGGGTTAGCTTTAGTATAATAGGTAGTAAACTTAAGAGAGAAACTCAATTAATACCATAAGTTTCATTTTCTTTTTTTTACATTAAAGTTATTTATAGTATCTTAATATTTACTTTCAGAACAACTGATTTTTAAAATAGTATATTTTGAATCAAAGGAATTATGTTTTGTTTATTACTATCTTAGAAAATTAAAACGTCACTAATAAGTAAATATTAAGCCAAGTATATTTTATAGATAACTCTTCAAGTTTGAATCAATCATGCATATTTTTAGCTAAGCATAATTAATAAGAAATAATAAAAAGGAGAAAGAAAACTCACTTCATTTTGAATCCTATTTATAAGCCTAGATTTTTCTACATTGCTACATTCATATAACATAATTTATCCAAAGTTCAAAATTGCTAAATCTTTTCTCAAAAGCTATTATTTATGGGCAAATTATCATATTTCCTACAAGTCTCATCTTTGAATAGCATTTACTATATTTTCATTTAAAGTCTAAGCAACATTTATAAGTCTTATTTTAAAGTAGCGTTTAAAGTCCTCTTTTGTACAAATTATTATATTTTCCGTAAATCTTAACTAACATTATTTTCCTTTAAAACCTCAGCAATACTTGTAAGCCATTTCTATATTTAGCCTTAATTAATTAACCCAAGTTTGGCCGGATAACCGTAGTTAACGGATTCTAAAGGATGCCTAACCCCTTCCCTTTAGGATAATAAAGAACCCTTACCTAGAATCACACTGATTAAGCAGACTATTAACGGAGGTTTAGTTAGCTTTACCTTAGTTAATAATTAGGTGTCCTAATTTACCTTAAAATCAATTAGGTGGCGACTCCTTAAAATAAGCAAAATAGGAATCTCCAATATGTTGTACTCCTACTTTAACCCGTTTAAAATGGGGTATAACATCGATATCACAAAGTAAAGCTGTCTACAGTGGTTGTGGCAATTAACTTCCGGCATATCAAGTGTATCACAATGACTCTCCCCCCAATAAAGACAAAACCAATCAAGGACTCGTTGCAACTAACCATGAGGCTTCAATTTTGTAATGACCTGTTTGGTCGTTTTGGCATTTTACGGTCTTTTCCCCAAAATACCCTTCCCATAGCTTGGAAATGATACTCTTGACTTGCAGGGATAGGTGGTACGGTTATATAATTGACGGGAAATTTTAGAATATATTTATATAATATGTGTGAATAGTTTATTTATAGAAATATTATTTGCAGACGTATAAGGTATAAATTAGTGATTAAAGTATTTGACTGAGTGGGCCAATTTCATATAGCAAATTGAGAATTAGGAATAAGTGGCTTTGGGTTATATTTTAGGGATTACTACGCGACAGAGCAAACATATGCTCTTATTTACCCTAAATAGCCATAGTTTGTAGAAATTACGGCCTGTAGCTAAATTTTAAATTTAATTATAATACATAGCTTTTGGCATATCCTCCATCTCCTACGCCCCTGCCCGATGGCCCTTCTGCTGAAGTTCAAGATATAGAGATATGTTGATGGAAAGCATCATACTGTTGCAAGCAAGGAAGCTGATGTACCTTACATGGAAGAATTTAGCAGTCGGATCTCTCCCTATTTCATCGTCTAACCTTCTCCGTTGAAGGAAACTGAGCAAATGACGACGTTGTTGCCGGATTTGAGTATTTTTCCAAATCTGACCGAAAAACACAGTGCATTTTATTTTCCTGTATTCGTATTTGAGTGTATTCGTTAATTTTTAGTGCAAAATTCAGTCTTTTGGGGTGTATTTTTAAGGATTTTTTTATTTGTATACAATTTATTTTAAATATTGAAAATTTTGTATGCAACAAGTTGAATACAATATTTTTTGTATTTATGTTGTTTGAATACCACTGATTTTTAAATACAATAAAGTGAATACAATGTAAAAGTAGCTATAAATGAATACAACTGAGTTGAATACATTTGACATGAATACAGCTGAGTTGAATTCATATGACTTGAATACAATGAAAAAAAAATTTAAATTTTTTTTATTCGCTGTATTCATGAATACAGCTAGGTCGTTTTACGAACACAACGAGCCATTTTTTGAATACAGCGAGGAAACTATAGCTACGCAACATAAATATTGAAACTGTAGCTATGACAAATTTTAAACCCCGAAAGTGTAGTCATTTATGTAAAATTCCCTATATTTTAATAGTAAGCAAATGGGGCCAGCCCATCCCTCACGTAAGGGTGGCCTTGTATTGGGATCATAAGTACTTTAGGTCTTATATTTGATAAGGGGAGAGTTTTAACTCTAGAGAACTTTACGGCAATAAATTGGAGTCGTCAAGTTGCTTAAGATTTATTACCTTGTTCAAGAAGGGGAATAAAAAAGGGCATTTCCAGGAACTAATTTTTTTTTTTAAAAAAACCACAGAGGAGACAGTGGTAGCATTTCCTTGGGGGTTAAACGAACGGAGTCATTTTGAGCTTACACCGTCAAATTGCAAATTGGAAAGTACCATTTATCTTCAGTTAAGGTACTTATGTATTTTGTTATAGAATTATTATTACTTGGTTTGGATAGAGCACTTGTCATTATTATATTAACATTGTTGGGTGAAATTCAATCTTTAGCCTAATGGACTTTTACCTCTGTTGGTGTTTAGTATTTATGGGCTTGGAGACAAAAATTAGTGGATCAATCATGGTGTAATGATGAGCTAATATTAGGGCAAAATGATATGATGGGTGTATGGTTGATTTCTTCATTTTTCTAATTGGAAATTACAGTAGATGGAGTTTAGGTAGTTGTACCTTCATTTATCTTTGTATACGGAAGCAAATGGTTTTGTAGTAAACATTTACTCCAATATGTTAGCATGGTTTCATTTTTTTTGGAGGAGTAATTGACGTGCTGGTGATTTTGGTCTTACGTTGGAGAATTATTTGGTGGTTAAGCTTTATTCATTCTTTGGAGAATCTAATTGTTGTTTGAAACAATTTAATCTTTTTAGCACTTACCACTAAACCATTATACTTAATAATTTTAAAGAAAGTATTTCGATGTTTAAAGTGAGAATCTATGTCCTCAGAAAATATTAATACATCATCTATATAGACAATAGACATATTGCTATAAAGATTAAAAATATTATTCATAATATTCTGAAATTCAGATGGGGCATTTTTTAACCCAAAAGGCATAACATTCCATTCATATTGCCCAAAAGGGACATTGAATGCAGTTTTGTATTTATCTTTTTCAGCAACTTGTATTTGCCAAAATCCTGATTTCATATCAAACTTACTATAGATATTTGCTTTGTAAGTTCTTTTTAATAAATCTCTTTTATTAGGTATCGGGTACGTAATCCATTGTAATACTTTATTTAAAGGTTTGTAATTTATAACTAATCTGGGAGATTCTCTTTTTTTTTTCGGCATTTTTATTTACATAAAATGCTGAACAACTCCAAGGGGATCTAGAAGGTCTTATTATCTTTTTTTTTTTTTTGTAAAAGATCATTGATTTCATTTTTGCAAGTTTCCATTAACTCGTGGTTCATTTGGAGTAATAGGAACATGCCAGTTTTGTGATTTGACTAGTGCTACAGTTTTTCCTGTATTGTTATTAACAGATGTTTCTATAATTTCATCATTTTCTTGATGATCTATAGAATCATTATTGTTGGAATGATTATCTTCACTATCTTCTGCAAGAGTTTCTTTTCTTGTTTGAGATAGAACTTGATCAGTTAGATAATCCATTTTAACTTTATTAAGCCTTGATTTAACACTTTTAATCTCCTTTTTTATTGAGATTAATTCATACTGTAAATCATGGATAGTAGGTTTCTCATCCTTGGAAGAAAACCTATTCATAACATTCTTCATATTAAAAGGTTCAATCGAAGGTTTTTCCTTAGATTGGTTAATAATAATATTTTTTTAATTCAATTAGATATTTCTTTCTGGCCTCTTCATCAGTGATGTGAGTGACAATGTCTAGAAGAAATTCTTTTATTCTTTAGTAATAACGTTTATTGAATTCTGGCTACAGGTGCATATAGCTCATGTACAGTTACAATCTTCAGATTCAGAAGTGTTGGAACTGTAGTCTGATTCAATTTCGATATCACTAATTTCACTAGAAGAAGATGAAGTGTTATCATTGTCTTCTAGAATAGTGTAGAGTTCATTTTTTATTTTATCATCGACTTCAAGAAGATTTATCTTCTTCTTTTTCCTATTATTAACTCGACATTCATTAGATCTGTGGCCTATTTTGCCACATGTCCAACATGTGTCACCAGAATTCCTTTTTGGTGATCTTTTAAATCTTTTCTTTTTGTAAGAATTATCTACATTCTTCTTCTTCCTATAAAGAGGTTTTGAAGCTGTAGATTTCTTTGCAATTTTACTCGATTTATTGGATGGAGCAGAGATTTTCTCAAAACCAAAGTCTTGACAAAAGCTTCCTAAATCCTTTCGAGATTGTTGATGATCTTTTTTCAAGAAATGTTTCAGTTTTAAATATGTGCATAGATCTAATCCCGTAACATTAATATAACTAATTATATCCCCATAGGTAAGGTTTTCATATGGAATTCTTCCATTGAACCTATCCTTGATTTTAGTTCTAACTTTTTTGGCGAATAATGAAGGTAGACCGTTTGGTGCGGACCGGAGAAATTTCAAGGCAAACAGAGCTGGTGCATCAAATCTAAAAAATGTATGAGCTAATACACACGACGAGTCTCAAAAAAATTTCTCAGTATTTAGACCAAATAAATAGAAAAAGAGGCTACTTCGTGTCCGCGCAAGCAATGCGTATTTGTCCCCAGACCGTTTGGTGCGGACCGGTGGAATTTTAAGACAAACAGAGCCGGTGCATCAGATCTCGAAAATGTATGAGCTAATACACACGACGAGTCCCAAAAACAATTCCTCAGTGTTTAGACCAAATAAATGGAAAAACAGGCTATGTCGTGTCCGTGTAAGGAATGCGTATATGTCCCCAGCCCGTTTGGTGCAAACCGGTGGAATTTCAGATCAAATAGAGCCGGCACATCAGATCTCGAAAATGTATGAGCTCATACACACGACGGGTCTAAAAAAGAAGGTCCTCGATCTTTAGACCAAATAAATGAAAAAAGAGGCTACTTCGTGTCCGTGTAGGGAATGCGTACATGTCCCCAACCCGTTTGGTGCGGACCGATGGAATTTCAGGTCAAACAGTGCCGGCAAAGCCAATCTCGAAAATATATGAGCTCATACACACGACGGCTCTAAAAAAGAAGGTCCTCGGTCTTTAGACCAAATAAATGAAAAAGAGGCTACTTCGTGTCCACGCAAGCAATGCGTATATGTCCCCAGACCGTTTGCTGCGGACCGGTGGAATTTCAAGGCAAATAGAGCCGGCGCATCAGATCTTGAAATTGTATGAGATAATACACATGACGGATGTAAAAAAATTCCTCGGTGTTTAGACAAGATAAATGAAAAAAGAGGCTACTTCGTGTCCTCGTAAGGAATGCGCATATGTCCCCAACCCCGTTTAGTGCGGACCGGTGAAATTTCAAGGCAAATGGAGCCGGCGCATCAGGATCTCGAAAAATGTGTGAGCTCATACACACGACGGGTCTCAAAAAGAAAGTCCTCGGTCTTTTAGACCAATAAATGAAAAAAGGGGCTACTTCGTGTCCGCGCAATCAATGCGTATATGTCCCCCAGCCCGTTTGGTGCAGACGGGTGGAATTTAGGTCAAAACAGAGCCGGCAAACTCCGATCTCGAAAATATATGAGCTCATACACACGAGCGGGTCTAAAAAAGAAAGTCCTCGTTCTTTAGACCAAATAAATGAAAAAAGAGGCTACTTCGTGTCCGCGCAAGCAATGCGTATATGTCCCCAGCCCGTTTGGTGCGGACGGGTGGAATTTTAGGTCAAACAGAGCCGCACATCCGATCTCGAAAATATATGAGCTCATACACACGACGGGTCTCAAACAAATTCCTCGGTGTTTAGACCAAATAAATGGAAAAAGAGGCTAATTCGTGTCCGTGTAAGCAATGCGTATTGGTCCCCAGACCGTTTGGTGCGGACCGGTGGAATTTGAAGGCAAACAGAGCCGGTGCATCAGATCTCGAAAATGTATGAGCTAATACACACGATGAGTCTAAAAAAAATTCCTCAGTGTTTAGACCAAATAAATGGAAAAGAGGCTACTTCGTGTCCGTGTAAGGAATGCGTATATGTCCCCAGACCGTTTGGTGCGGACCGGTGGAATTTCAAGGCAAACAGAGCCGGCGCATTAGATCTCGAAAATGTATGAGCTAATACACACGACGGGTCTAAAAAAGGAGGTCCTCGGTGTTTAGACCAAATAAATGGAAAAAGAGGCTACTTCGTGTCCGTGTATGCAATGCGTATAAGTCCGCAGCCCGTTTGGTGCGAACCGGTGAAATTTCAAGCCAAACGGAGCCGACACATCAGATCTCGAAAATGTATGAGCTCGTACACACGACTGGTCTAAAAAAGAAGGTCCTCGGTCTTTAGACCAAATAAATGAAAAAAGAGGCTACTTCGTGTCCGCGCAATCAATGCGTATATGTCCCCAGCCCGTTTGGTGCGGACGGGTGGAATTTTAGGTCAAACAGAGCCGGCACATCCGATCTCGAAAATATATGAGCTCATACACACGACGGGTCTCAAAAAGAATGTCCTCGGTCTTTAGACCAAATAAATGAAAAAAGATGCGACTTCGTGTCCGCGCAAGCAATGCGTATATGTCCCCAGACCGTTTGGTGCGGACGGGTGGAATTTCAAGGCAAACAGAGCCGGCGCATCAGATCTCGAAAATGTATGAGCTAATACACACGACGGGCTCTAAAAAAAAGTTCCTCGGTGTTTAGACCAGATAAATGGAAAAAAGAGGCTACTTCGTGTCCGCGTAAGGCAATGCGTATATGTCCCCAACCCGTTTAGTGCGGACCGGTGAAATTTCAAGGCAAATGGAGCCGGCGCATCAGATCTCGAAAATGTGTGAGCTCATACACACGACGGGTCTCAAAAAGAAAGTCCTCGGTCTTTAGACCAAATAAATGAAAAAAGAGGCTACTTCGTGTCCGCGCAATCAATGCGTATATGTCCCCAGCCCGTTTGGTGCAGACGGGTGGAATTTTAGGTCAAACAGAGCCGGCACATCCGATCTCGAAAATATATGAGCTCATACACACGACGGGTCTAAAAAAGAAGGTCCTCGGTCTTTAGACCAAATAAATGGAAAAAGATGCTACTTCGTGTCCGCGCAAGCAATGCGTATATGTCCCCAGACCGTTTGGTGCGGACGGGTGGAATTTCAAGGTCAAACAGAGCCGGCAGCATCAGATCTCGAAAATAGTATGAGCTCATACACACGACGGGTCTCAAAAAGAAGGTCCTAGGGTTTTAGACCAAATAAATGAAAAAAGAGGCTACTTCGTGTCCGCGCAAGCAATGCGTATATGTCCCCAGACCGTTTGGTGCGGACGGGTGGAATTTCAAGGCAAACAGAGCCGGCGCATCAGATCTCGAAAATGTATGAGCTCATACACACGACGGCTCTAAAAAAGAAATTCCTCGGTGTTTAGACCAGATAAATGAAAAAAGAGGCTACTTCGTGTCCGCGTAAGCAATGCGTATATGTCCCCAACCCGTTTAGTGCGGACCGGTGAAATTTCAAGGCAAATGGAGCCGGCGCATCAGATCTCGAAAATGTGTGAGCTCATACACACGACGGGTCTCAAAAAGAAAGTCCTCGGTCTTTAGACCAAATAAATGAAAAAAGAGGCTACTTCGTGTCCGCGCAATCAATGCGTATATGTCCCCAGCCCGTTTGGTGCAGACGGGTGGAATTTTAGGTCAAACAGAGCCGGCACATCCGATCTCGAAAATATATGAGCTCATACACACGACGGGTCTAAAAAAGAAAGTCCTCGGTCTTTAGACCAAATAAATGAAAAAAGAGGCTACTTCGTGTCCTCGTAAGGAATGCGTATATGTCCCCAACCCGTTTAGTGCGGACCGGTGAAATTTCTAGGCAAATGGAGCCGGCGCATCAGATCTCGAAAATGTGTGAGCTCATACACACGACGGGTCTCAAAAAGAAAGTCCTCGGTCTTTAGACCAAATAAATGAAAAAAGAGGCTACTTCGTGTCCGCGCAATCAATGCGTATATGTCCCCAGCCCGTTTGGTGCAGACGGGTGGAATTTTAGGTCAAACAGAGCCGGCACATCCGATCTCGAAAATATATGAGCTCATACACACGACGGGTCTAAAAAGAATGTCCTCGGTCTTTAGACCAAATAAATGAAAAAAGATGCGACTTCGTGTCCGCGCAAGCAATGCGTATATGTCCCCAGACCGTTTGGTGCGGACGGGTGGAATTTCAAGGCAAACAGAGCCGGCGCATCAGATCTCGAAAATGTGTGAGCTCATACACACGACGGGTCTCAAAAAAAAGTTCCTCGGTGTTTAGACCAAATAAATGAAAAAAGAGGCTACTTCGTGTCCGCGTAAGCAATGCGTATATGTCCCCAACCCGTTTAGGTGCGGACCGGGTGAATTTCAAGGCAAATGGAGCCGGCGCATCAGATCTCGAAAATGTGTGAGCTCATACACACGACGGGTCTCAAAAAGAAAGTCCTCGGTCTTTAGACCAAATAAATGAAAAAAGAGGCTACTTCGTGTCCGCGCAATCAATGCGTATATGTCCCCAGCCCGTTTGGTGCAGGACGGGTGGAATTTTAGGTCAAACAGAGCCGGCACATCCGATCTCGAAAATATATGAGCTCATACACACGACGGGTCTAAAAAGAATGTCCTCGGTCTTTAGACCAAATAAATGAAAAAAGATGCGACTTCGTGTCCGCGCAAGCAATGCGTATATGTCCCCAGACCGTTTGGTGCGGACGGGTGGAATTTCAAGGCAAACAGAGCCGGCGCATCAGATCTCGAAAATGTATGAGCTAATAGACACGACGGCTCTAAAAAAAAGTTCCTCGGTGTTTAGACCAGATAAATGAAAAAGAGGCTACTTCGTGTCCTCGTAAGGAATGCGTATATGTCGCCAACCCGTTTAGTGCGGACCGGTGAAATTTCAAGGCAAATGGAGCCGGCGCATCAGATCTCGAAAATGTGTGAGCTCATACACACGACGGGTCTCAAAAAGAAAGTCCTCGGTCTTTAGACCAAATAAATGAAAAAAGAGGCTACTTCGTGTCCGCGCAATCAATGCGTATATGTCCCCAGCCCGTTTGGTGCAGACGGGTGGAATTTTAGGTCAAACAGAGCCGGCACATCCGATCTCGAAAATATATGAGCTCATACACACGACGGGTCTAAAAAGAAAGTCCTCGGTCTTTAGACCAAATAAATGAAAAAAGAGGCTACTTCGTGTCCGCGCAATCAATGCGTATATGTCCCCAGCCCGTTTGGTGCGGACGGGTGGAATTTTAGGTCAAACAGAGCCGGCACAGCCGATCTCGAAAATATATGAGCTCATACACACGACGGGTCTCAAAAAGAATGTCCTCGGTCTTTAGACCAAATAAATGAAAAAAGATGCGACTTCGTGTCCGCGCAAGCAATGCGTATATGTCCCCAGACCGTTTGGTGCGGACGGGTGGAATTTCAAGGCAAACAGAGCCGGCGCATCAGATCTCGAAAATGTATGAGCTCATACACACGACGGGTCTAAAAAAAAGGTTCTAGGGGTTTAGACCAAATAAATGGAAAAAGAGGCTACTTCGTGTCCGCGTAAGCAATGCGTATATGTCCACAACCCGTTTAGTGCGGACCGGTGAAATTTCAAGGCAAATGGAGCCGGCGCATCAGATCTCGAAAATGTGTGAGCTCATACACACGACGGGTCTCAAAAAGAAAGTCCTCGGTCTTTAGACCAAATAAATGAAAAAAGAGGCTACTTCGTGTCCGCGCAATCAATGCGTATATGTCCCCAGCCCGTTTGGTGCAGACGGGTGGAATTTTAGGTCAAACAGAGCCGGCACATCCGATCTCGAAAATATATGAGCTCATACACACGACGGGTCTCAAAAAGAATGTCCTCGGTCTTTAGACCAAATAAATGAAAAAAGATGCGACTTCGTGTCCGCGCAAGCAATGCGTATATGTCCCCAGACCGTTTGGTGCGGACGGGTGGAATTTCAAGGCAAACAGAGCCGGCGCATCAGATCTCGAAAATGTATGAGCTCATACACACGACGGGCTCTAAAAAAGAATGTCCTCGGTGTTTAGACCAAATAAATGAAAAAGAGGCTACTTCGTGTCCGCGTAAGCAATGCGTATATGTCCCCAGACCCGTTTAGGTGCGGACCGGTGAATTTCAAGGCAAATGGAGCCGGCGCATCAGATCTCGAAAATGTGTGAGCTCATACACACGACGGGTCTCAAAAAAGAAGTCCTCGGTCTTTAGACCAAATAAATGAAAAAAGAGGCTACTTCGTGTCCGCGTAAGCAATGCGTATATGTCCCCAAGCCCGTTTAGTGCGGACGGTGGAATTTCAAGGCAAACAGAGCCGGCGCATCAGATCTCGAAAATGTGTGAGCTCATACACACGACGGGTCTCAAAAAGAAAGTCCTCGGTCTTTAGACCAAATAAATGAAAAAAGAGGCTACTTCGTGTCCGCGCAATCAATGCGTATATGTCCCCAGCCCGTTTGGTGCAGACGGGTGGAATTTTAGGTCAAACAGAGCCGGCACATCCGATCTCGAAAATATATGAGCTCATACACACGACGGGTCTAAAAAAGAAAGTCCTCGGTCTTTAGACCAAATAAATGAAAAAAGAGGCTACTTCGTGTCCGCGCAATCAATGCGTATATGTCCCCAGCCCGTTTGGTGCGGACGGGTGGAATTTTAGGTCAAACAGAGCCGGCACAGCCGATCTCGAAAATATATGAGCTCATACACACGACGGGTCTCAAAAAGAATGTCCTCGGTCTTTAGACCAAATAAATGAAAAAAGAGGCTACTTCGTGTCCGCGCAAGCAATGCGTATATGTCCCCAGCCCGTTTGGTGCGGACGGGTGGAATTTTAGGTCAAACAGAGCCGGCACAGCCGATCTCGAAAATATATGAGCTCATACACACGACGGGTCTCAAAAAGAATGTCCTCGGTCTTTAGACCAAATAAATGAAAAAAGATGCGACTTCGTGTCCGCGCAAGCAATGCGTATATGTCCCCAGACCGTTTGGTGCGGACGGGTGGAATTTCAAGGCAAACAGAGCCGGCGCATCAGATCTCGAAAATGTATGAGCTAATAGACACGACGGCTCTAAAAAAAATTCCTCGGTGTTTAGACCAGATAAATGAAAAAAGAGGCTACTTCGTGTCCTCGTAAGGAATGCGTATATGTCCCCAACCCGTTTAGTGCGGACCGGTGAAATTTCAAGGCAAATGGAGCCGGCGCATCAGATCTCGAAAATGTGTGAGCTCATACACACGACGGGTCTCAAAAAGAAAGTCCTCGGTCTTTAGACCAAATAAATGAAAAAAGAGGCTACTTCGTGTCCGCGCAATCAATGCGTATATGTCCCCAGCCCGTTTGGTGCAGGACGGGTGGAATTTTAGGTCAAACAGAGCCGGCACATCCGATCTCGAAAATATATGAGCTCATACACACGACGGGTCTAAAAAAGAATGTCCTCGGTCTTTAGACCAAATAAATGAAAAAAGATGCGACTTCGTGTCCGCGCAAGCAATGCGTATATGTCCCCAGACCGTTTGGTGCGGACGGGTGGAATTTCAAGGCAAACAGAGCCGGCGCATCAGATCTCGAAAATGTAGTGAGCTCATACACACGACGGCTCTAAAAAAAAGGTCCTAGGTGTTTAGACCAAATAAATGGAAAAAAGAGGCTACTTCGTGTCCGCGTAAGCAATGCGTATATGTCCACAACCCGTTTAGTGCGGACCGGTGAAATTTCAAGGCAAATGGAGCCGGCGCATCAGATCTCGAAAATGTGTGAGCTCATACACACGACGGGTCTCAAAAAGAAAGTCCTCGGTCTTTAGACCAAATAAATGAAAAAAGAGGCTACTTCGTGTCCGCGCAATCAATGCGTATATGTCCCCAGCCCGTTTGGTGCAGACGGGTGGAATTTTAGGTCAAACAGAGCCGGCACATCCGATCTCGAAAATATATGAGCTCATACACACGACGGGTCTAAAAAGGAATGTCCTCGGTCTTTAAACCAAATAAATGAAAAAAGATGCGACTTCGTGTCCGCGCAATCAATGCGTATATGTCCCCAGCCCGTTTGGTGCGGACGGGTGGAATTTTAGGTCAAACAGAGCCGGCACATCCGATCTCGAAAATATATGAGCTCATACACACGACGGGTCTCAAAAAGAATGTCCTCGGTCTTTAGACCAAATAAATGAAAAAAGATGCGACTTCGTGTCCGCGCAAGCAATGCGTATATGTCCCCAGACCGTTTGGTGCGGACGGGTGGAATTTCAAGGCAAACAGAGCCGGCGCATCAGATCTCGAAAATGTATGAGCTCATAGCACACGACGGCTCTCAAAAAGAAAGTTCCTCGGTGTTTAGACCAAATAAATGAAAAAAGAGGCTACTTCGTGTCCGCGTAAGCAATGCGTATATGTCCCCAACCCGTTTAGTGCGGACCGGTGAAATTTCAAGGCAAATGGAGCCGGCGCATCAGATCTCGAAAATGTGTGAGCTCATACACACGACGGGTCTCAAAAAGAAAGTCCTCGGTCTTTAGACCAAATAAATGAAAAAAGAGGCTACTTCGTGTCCGCGCAATCAATGCGTATATGTCCCCAGCCCGTTTGGTGCAGACGGGTGGAATTTTAGGTCAAACAGAGCCGGCACATCCGATCTCGAAAATATATGAGCTCATACACACGACGGGTCTAGAAAAGAAAGTCCTCGGTCTTTAGACCAAATAAATGAAAAAAGAGGCTACTTCGTGTCCGCGCAATCAATGCGTATATGTCCCCAGCCCGTTTGGTGCGGACGGGTGGAATTTTAGGTCAAACAGAGCCGGCACAGCCGATCTCGAAAATATATGAGCTCATACACACGACGGGTCTAAAAAAGAATGTCCTCGGTCTTTAGACCAAATAAATGAAAAAAGATGCGACTTCGTGTCCGCGCAAGCAATGCGTATATGTCCCCAGACCGTTTGGTGCGGACGGGTGAATTTCAAGGCAAACAGAGCCGGCGCATCAGATCTCGAAAATGTATGAGCTAATAGACACGACGGCTCTAAAAAAAAATTCCTCGGTGTTTAGACCAGATAAATGAAAAAAGAGGCTACTTCGTGTCCTCGTAAGGAATGCGTATATGTCCACAACCCGTTTAGTGCGGACCGGTGAAATTTCAAGGCAAATGGAGCCGGCGCATCAGATCTCGAAAATGTGTGAGCTCATACACACGACGGGTCTCAAAAAGAAAGTCCTCGGTCTTTAGACCAAATAAATGAAAAAAGAGGCTACTTCGTGTCCGCGCAATCAATGCGTATATGTCCCCAGCCCGTTTGGTGCAGACGGGTGGAATTTTAGGCAAATAGAGCCGGCAATCCGATCTCGAAAATATATGAGCTCATACACACGACGGGTCTAAAAAAGAAAGTCCTCGGTCTTTAGACCAAATAAATGAAAAAAGAGGCTACTTCGTGTCCGCGCAATCAATGCGTATATGTCCCCAGCCCGTTTGGTGCGGACGGGTGGAATTTTAGGTCAAACAGAGCCGGCACAGCCGATCTCGAAAATATATGAGCTCATACACACGACGGGTCTCAAAAAGAATGGCCTCGGTCTTTAGACCAAATAAATGAAAAAAGATGCGACTTCGTGTCCGCGCAAGCAATGCGTATATGTCCCCAGACCGTTTGGTGCGGACGGGTGGAATTTCAAGGCAAACAGAGCCGGCGCATCAGATCTCGAAAATGTATGAGCTAATAGACACGACGGCTCTAAAAAAAATTCCTCGGTGTTTAGACCAGATAAATGAAAAAAGAGGCTACTTCGTGTCCTCGTAAGTAATGCGTATATGTCCCCAACCCGTTTAGTGCGGACCGGTGAAATTTCAAGGCAAATGGAGCCGGCGCATCAGATCTCGAAAATGTGTGAGCTCATACACACGACGGGTCTCAAAAAGAAAGTCCTCGGTCTTTAGACCAAATAAATGAAAAAAGAGGCTACTTCGTGTCCGCGCAATCAATGCGTATATGTCCCCAGCCCGTTTGGTGCAGACGGGTGGAATTTTAGGTCAAACAGAGCCGGCACATCCGATCTCGAAAATATATGAGCTCATACACACGACGGGTCTAAAAAAGAAAGTCCTCGGTCTTTAGACCAAATAAATGAAAAAAGAGGCTACTTCGTGTCCGCGCAATCAATGCGTATATGTCCCCAGACCGTTTGGTGCGGACGGGTGGAATTTTAGGTCAAACAGAGCCGGCACATCCGATCTCGAAAATATATGAGCTCATACACACGACGGGTCTCAAAAAGAATGTCCTCGGTCTTTAGACCAAATAAATGAAAAAAGAGGCTACTTCGTGTCCGCGCAATCAATGCGTATATGTCCCCAGCCCGTTTGGTGCGGACGGGTGGAATTTTAGGTCAAACAGAGCCGGCACATCCGATCTCGAAAATATATGAGCTCATACACACGACGGGTCTAAAAAAGAATGTCCTCGGTCTTTAGACCAAATAAATGAAAAAAGATGCGACTTCGTGTCCGCGCAAGCAATGCGTATATGTCCCCAGACCGTTTGGTGCGGACGGGTGGAATTTCAAGGCAAACAGAGCCGGCGCATCAGATCTCGAAAATGTGTGAGCTCATACACACGACGGGTCTCAAAAAGAAGGTCCTAGGGGTTTAGACCAAATAAATGGAAAAAGAGGCTACTTCGTGTCCGCGTAAGCAATGCGTATATGTCCACAACCCGTTTAGTGCGGACCGGTGAAATTTCAAGGCAAATGGAGCCGGCGCATCAGATCTCGAAAATGTGTGAGCTCATACACACGACGGGTCTCAAAAAGAAAGTCCTCGGTCTTTAGACCAAATAAATGAAAAAAGAGGCTACTTCGTGTCCGCGCAATCAATGCGTATATGTCCCCAGCCCGTTTGGTGCAGACGGGTGGAATTTTAGGTCAAACAGAGCCGGCACATCCGATCTCGAAAATATATGAGCTCATACACACGACGGGTCTAAAAAAGAAAGTCCTCGGTCTTTAGACCAAATAAATGAAAAAAGAGGCTACTTCGTGTCCGCGCAATCAATGCGTATATGTCCCCAGCCCGTTTGGTGCGGACGGGTGGAATTTTAGGTCAAACAGAGCCGGCACATCAGATCTCGAAAATATATGAGCTCATACACACGACGGGTCTCAAAAAGAATGTCCTCGGTCTTTAGACCAAATAAATGAAAAAAGAGGCTACTTCGTGTCCGCGCAAGCAATGCGTATATGTCCCCAGACCGTTTGGTGCGGACGGGTGGAATTTCAAGGCAAACAGAGCCGGCGCATCAGATCTCGAAAATATATGAGCTCATACACACGACGGGTCTAAAAAAGAATGTCCTCGGTCTTTAGACCAAATAAATGAAAAAAGATGCGACTTCGTGTCCGCGCAAGCAATGCGTATATGTCCCCAGACCGTTTGGTGCGGACGGGTGGAATTTCAAGGCAAACAGAGCCGGCGCATCAGATCTCGAAAATGTATGAGCTAATAGACACGACGGCTCTAAAAAAAATTCCTCGGTGTTTAGACCAGATAAATGAAAAAAGAGGCTACTTCGTGTCCTCGTAAGTAATGCGTATATGTCCCCAACCCGTTTAGTGCGGACCGGTGAAATTTCAAGGCAAATGGAGCCGGCGCATCAGATCTCGAAAATGTGTGAGCTCATACACACGACGGGTCTCAAAAAGAAAGTCCTCGGTCTTTAGACCAAATAAATGAAAAAAGAGGCTACTTCGTGTCCGCGCAATCAATGCGTATATGTCCCCAGCCCGTTTGGTGCAGACGGGTGGAATTTCAGGGCAAACAGAGCCGGCGCATCAGATCTCGAAAATGTATGAGCTCATACACACGACGGGTCTCAAAAAGAAAGTCCTCGGTCTTTAGACCAAATAAATGAAAAAAGAGGCTACTTCGTGTCCGCGCAATCAATGCGTATATGTCCCCAGCCCGTTTGGTGCGGACGGGTGGAATTTTAGGTCAAACAGAGCCGGCACATCCGATCTCGAAAATATATGAGCTCATACACACGACGGGTCTAAAAAAGAATGTCCTCGGTCTTTAGACCAAATAAATGAAAAAAGATGCGACTTCGTGTCCGCGCAAGCAATGCGTATATGTCCCCAGACCGTTTGGTGCGGACGGGTGGAATTTCAAGGCAAACAGAGCCGGCGCATCAGATCTCGAAAACGTATGAGCTAATAGACACGACGGCTCTAAAAGAAAATTCCTCGGTGTTTAGACCAGATAAATGAAAAAAGAGGCTACTTCGTGTCCGCGTAAGCAATGCGTATATGTCCACAACCCGTTTAGTGCGGACCGGTGAAATTTCAAGGCAAATGGAGCCGGCGCATCAGATCTCGAAAATGTGTGAGCTCATACACACGACGGGTCTCAAAAAGAAAGTCCTCGGTCTTTAGACCAAATAAATGAAAAAAGAGGCTACTTCGTGTCCGCGCAATCAATGCGTATATGTCCCCAGCCCGTTTGGTGCAGACGGGTGGAATTTTAGGTCAAACAGAGCCGGCACATCCGATCTCGAAAATATATGAGCTCATACACACGACGGGTCTAAAAAAGAATGTCCTCGGTCTTTAGACCAAATAAATGAAAAAAGATGCGACTTCGTGTCCGCGCAAGCAATGCGTATATGTCCCCAGACCGTTTGGTGCGGACGGGTGGAATTTCAAGGCAAACAGAGCCGGCGCATCAGATCTCGAAAATGTATGAGCTCATACACACGACGGGTCTCAAAAAGAAAGTCCTCGGTCTTTAGACCAAATAAATGAAAAAAGAGGCTACTTCGTGTCCGCGTAAGCAATGCGTATATGTCCACAACCCGTTTAGTGCGGACCGGGTGAAATTTCAGGCAAATGAGCCGGCGCATCAGATCTCGAAAATGTAGTGAGCTCATACACACGACGGGTCTCAAAAAGAAAGTCCTCGGTCTTTAGACCAAATAAATGAAAAAAGAGGCTACTTCGTGTCCGCGCAATCAATGCGTATATGTCCCCAGCCCGTTTGGTGCAGGACGGGTGGAATTTTAGGTCAAACAGAGCCGGCACATCCGATCTCGAAAATATATGAGCTCATACACACGACGGGTCTCAAAAAGAATGTCCTCGGTCTTTAGACCAAATAAATGAAAAAAGATGCGACTTCGTGTCCGCGCAAGCAATGCGTATATGTCCCCAGACCGTTTGGTGCGGACGGGTGGAATTTCAAGGCAAACAGAGCCGGCGCATCAGATCTCGAAAATGTATGAGCTAATAGACACGACGGCTCTAAAAAAAATTCCTCGGTGTTTAGACCAAATAAATGGAAAAAAGAGGCTACTTCGTGTCCGCGTAAGGAATGCGTATATGTCCACAACCCGTTTAGTGCGGACCGGTGAAATTTCAAGGCAAATGGAGCCGGCGCATCAGATCTCGAAAATGTGTGAGCTCATACACACGACGGGTCTCAAAAAGAAAGTCCTCGGTCTTTAGACCAAATAAATGAAAAAAGAGGCTACTTCGTGTCCGCGCAATCAATGCGTATATGTCCCCAGCCCGTTTGGTGCAGACGGGTGGAATTTTAGGTCAAACAGAGCCGGCACATCCGATCTCGAAAATATATGAGCTCATACACACGACGGGTCTAAAAAAGAATGTCCTCGGTCTTTAGACCAAATAAATGAAAAAAGAGGCTACTTCGTGTCCGCGCAATCAATGCGTATATGTCCCCAGACCGTTTGGTGCGGACGGGTGGAATTTCAGGTCAAACAGAGCCGGCGACATCAGATCTCGAAAATGTGTGAGCTCATACACACGACGGGTCTAGAAAAGAAAGTCCTCGGTCTTTAGACCAAATAAATGAAAAAAGAGGCTACTTCGTGTCCGCGCAATCAATGCGTATATGTCCCCAGCCCGTTTGGTGCGGACGGGTGGAATTTTAGGTCAAACAGAGCCGGCACAGCCGATCTCGAAAATATATGAGCTCATACACACGACGGGTCTAAAAAAGAATGTCCTCGGTCTTTAGACCAAATAAATGAAAAAAGATGCGACTTCGTGTCCGCGCAAGCAATGCGTATATGTCCCCAGACCGTTTGGTGCGGACGGGTGGAATTTCAAGGCAAACAGAGCCGGCGCATCAGATCTCGAAAATGTATGAGCTAATAGACACGACGGCTCTAAAAAAAATTCCTCGGTGTTTAGACCAGATAAATGAAAAAAGAGGCTACTTCGTGTCCTCGTAAGGAATGCGTATATGTCCCCAACCCGTTTAGTGCGGACCGGTGAAATTTCAAGGCAAATGGAGCCGGCGCATCAGATCTCGAAAATGTGTGAGCTCATACACACGACGGGTCTCAAAAAGAAAGTCCTCGGTCTTTAGACCAAATAAATGAAAAAAGAGGCTACTTCGTGTCCGCGCAATCAATGCGTATATGTCCCCAGCCCGTTTGGTGCAGACGGGTGGAATTTTAGGTCAAACAGAGCCGGCACATCCGATCTCGAAAATATATGAGCTCATACACACGACGGGTCTAAAAAAGAATGTCCTCGGTCTTTAGACCAAATAAATGAAAAAAGAGGCTACTTCGTGTCCGCGCAAGCAATGCGTATATGTCCCCAGCCCGTTTGGTGCGGACGGGTGGAATTTCAAGGCAAACAGAGCCGGCGCATCAGATCTCGAAAATGTATGAGCTCATACACACGACGGGTCTCAAAAAGAAAGTCCTCGGTCTTTAGACCAAATAAATGAAAAAAGAGGCTACTTCGTGTCCGCGCAAGCAATGCGTATATGTCCCCAGACCGTTTGGTGCGGCGGGTGGAATTTCAAGGCAAACAGAGCCGGCGCATCAGATCTCGAAAATGTATGAGCTCATACACACGACGGGTCTCAAAAAGAAAGTCCTCGGTCTTTAGACCAAATAAATGAAAAAAGAGGCTACTTCGTGTCCGCGCAAGCAATGCGTATATGTCCCCAGCCCGTTTGGTGCGGACGGGTGGAATTTAGGTCAAACAGAGCCGGCACATCCGATCTCGAAAATATATGAGCTCATACACACGACGGGTCTCAAAAAGAAAGTCCTCGGTCTTTAGACCAAATAAATGAAAAAAGAGGCTACTTCGTGTCCGCGCAATCAATGCGTATATGTCCCCAGCCCGTTTGGTGCGGACGGGTGGAATTTTAGGTCAAACAGAGCCGGCACATCCGATCTCGAAAATATATGAGCTCATACACACGACGGGTCTCAAAAAGAATGTCCTCGGTCTTTAGACCAAATAAATGAAAAAAGATGCGACTTCGTGTCCGCGCAAGCAATGCGTATATGTCCCCAGACCGTTTGGTGCGGACGGGTGGAATTTCAAGGCAAACAGAGCCGGCGCATCAGATCTCGAAAATGTATGAGCTAATAGACACGACGGCTCTAAAAAAAAGTTCCTAGGTGTTTAGACCAGATAAATGAAAAAAGAGGCTACTTCGTGTCCTCGTAAGGAATGCGTATATGTCCCCAACCCGTTTAGTGCGGACCGGTGAAATTTCAAGGCAAATGGAGCCGGCGCATCAGATCTCGAAAATGTGTGAGCTCATACACACGACGGGTCTCAAAAAGAAAGTCCTCGGTCTTTAGACCAAATAAATGAAAAAAGAGGCTACTTCGTGTCCGCGCAATCAATGCGTATATGTCCCCAGCCCGTTTGGTGCAGACGGGTGGAATTTTAGGTCAAACAGAGCCGGCACATCCGATCTCGAAAATATATGAGCTCATACACACGACGGGTCTAGAAAAGAAAGTCCTCGGTCTTTAGACCAAATAAATGAAAAAAGAGGCTACTTCGTGTCCGCGCAATCAATGCGTATATGTCCCCAGCCCGTTTGGTGCGGACTGGTGGAATTTTAGGTCAAACAGAGCCGGCACAGCCGATCTCGAAAATATATGAGCTCATACACACGACGGGTCTAGAAAAGAATGTCCTCGGTCTTTAGACCAAATAAATGAAAAAAGATGCGACTTCGTGTCCGCGCAAGCAATGCGTATATGTCCCCAGACCGTTTGGTGCGGACGGGTGGAATTTCAAGGCAAACAGAGCCGGCGCATCAGATCTCGAAAATGTATGAGCTAATAGACACGACGGCTCTAAAAAAAATTCCTCGGTGTTTAGACCAGATAAATGAAAAAGAGGCTACTTCGTGTCCTCGTAAGCAATGCGTATATGTCCCCAACCCGTTTAGTGCGGACCGGTGAAATTTCAAGGCAAATGGAGCCGGCGCATCAGATCTCGAAAATGTGTGAGCTCATACACACGACGGGTCTCAAAAAGAAAGTCCTCGGTCTTTAGACCAAATAAATGAAAAAAGAGGCTACTTCGTGTCCGCGCAATCAATGCGTATATGTCCCCAGCCCGTTTGGTGCAGACGGGTGGAATTTTAGGTCAAACAGAGCCGGCACATCCGATCTCGAAAATATATGAGCTCATACACACGACGGGTCTAAAAAGAATGTCCTCGGTCTTTAGACCAAATAAATGAAAAAAGATGCGACTTCGTGTCCGCGCAAGCAATGCGTATATGTCCCCAGACCGTTTGGTGCGGACGGGTGGAATTTCAAGGCAAACAGAGCCGGCGCATCAGATCTCGAAAATGTATGAGCTAATAGACACGACGGCTCTAAAAAAAAATTCCTCGGTGTTTAGACCAGATAAATGAAAAAGAGGCTACTTCGTGTCCTCGTAAGAATGCGTATATGTCCCCAACCCGTTTAGTGCGGACCGGTGAAATTTCAAGGCAAATGGAGCCGGCGCATCAGATCTCGAAAATGTGTGAGCTCATACACACGACGGGTCTCAAAAAGAAAGTCCTCGGTCTTTAGACCAAATAAATGAAAAAAGAGGCTACTTCGTGTCCGCGCAATCAATGCGTATATGTCCCCAGCCCGTTTGGTGCAGACGGGTGGAATTTTAGGTCAAACAGAGCCGGCACATCCGATCTCGAAAATATATGAGCTCATACACACGACGGGTCTAAAAAGAATGTCCTCGGTCTTTAGACCAAATAAATGAAAAAAGATGCGACTTCGTGTCCGCGCAAGCAATGCGTATATGTCCCCAGACCGTTTGGTGCGGACGGGTGGAATTTCAAGGCAAACAGAGCCGGCGCATCAGATCTCGAAAATGTATGAGCTAATAGACACGACGGCTCTAAAAAAAAATTCCTCGGTGTTTAGACCAGATAAATGAAAAAAGAGGCTACTTCGTGTCCTCGTAAGCAATGCGTATATGTCCCCAACCCGTTTAGTGCGGACCGGTGAAATTTCAAGGCAAATGGAGCCGGCGCATCAGATCTCGAAAATGTGTGAGCTCATACACACGACGGGTCTCAAAAAGAAAGTCCTCGGTCTTTAGACCAAATAAATGAAAAAAGAGGCTACTTCGTGTCCGCGCAATCAATGCGTATATGTCCCCAGCCCGTTTGGTGCAGACGGGTGGAATTTTAGGTCAAACAGAGCCGGCAAATCCGATCTCGAAAATATATGAGCTCATACACACGACGGGTCTAAAAAAGAAAGTCCTCGGTCTTTAGACCAAATAAATGAAAAAAGAGGCTACTTCGTGTCCGCGCAATCAATGCGTATATGTCCCCAGCCCGTTTGGTGCGGACTGGTGGAATTTTAGGTCAAACAGAGCCGGCACAGCCGATCTCGAAAATATATGAGCTCATACACACGACGGGTCTCAAAAAGAATGTCCTCGGTCTTTAGACCAAATAAATGAAAAAAGATGCGACTTCGTGTCCGCGCAAGCAATGCGTATATGTCCCCAGACCCGTTTGGTGCGGACGGGTGGAATTTCAAGGCAAACAGAGCCGGCGCATCAGATCTCGAAAATGTATGAGCTCATACACACGACGGGTCTAAAAAGAAAGTCCTCGGTCTTTAGACCAAATAAATGAAAAAAGAGGCTACTTCGTGTCCGCGCAATCAATGCGTATATGTCCCCAGCCCGTTTGGTGCGGACGGGTGGAATTTCAGGTCAAACAGAGCCGGCGCATCAGATCTCGAAAATATATGAGCTCATACACACGACGGGTCTCAAAAAGAATGTCCTCGGTCTTTAGACCAAATAAATGAAAAAAGATGCGACTTCGTGTCCGCGCAAGCAATGCGTATATGTCCCCAGACCGTTTGGTGCGGACGGGTGGAATTTCAAGGCAAACAGAGCCGGCGCATCAGATCTCGAAAATGTATGAGCTCATACACACGACGGGTCTAAAAAAGAAGGTCCTCGGTGTTTAGACCAAATAAATGAAAAAAGAGGCTACTTCGTGTCCGCGTAAGCAATGCGTATATGTCCCCAACCCGTTTAGTGCGGACCGGTGAAATTTCAAGGCAAATGGAGCCGGCGCATCAGATCTCGAAAATGTGTGAGCTCATACACACGACGGGTCTCAAAAAGAAAGTCCTCGGTCTTTAGACCAAATAAATGAAAAAAGAGGCTACTTCGTGTCCGCGCAATCAATGCGTATATGTCCCCAGCCCGTTTGGTGCAGACGGGTGGAATTTTAGGTCAAACAGAGCCGGCACATCCGATCTCGAAAATATATGAGCTCATACACACGACGGGTCTAAAAAAGAATGTCCTCGGTCTTTAGACCAAATAAATGAAAAAAGATGCGACTTCGTGTCCGCGCAAGCAATGCGTATATGTCCCCAGACCGTTTGGTGCGGACGGGTGGAATTTCAAGGCAAACAGAGCCGGCGCATCAGATCTCGAAAATGTATGAGCTCATACACACGACGGCTCTAAAAAAGAATTTCTCGGTGTTTAGACCAGATAAATGAAAAAAGAGGCTACTTCGTGTCCGCGCAATCAATGCGTATATGTCCCCAGCCCGTTTGGTGCGGACGGGTGGAATTTTAGGTCAAACAGAGCCGGCACATCCGATCTCGAAAATATATGAGCTCATACACACGACGGGTCTAGAAAAGAAAGTCCTCGGTCTTTAGACCAAATAAATGAAAAAAGAGGCTACTTCGTGTCCGCGCAATCAATGCGTATATGTCCCCAGCCCGTTTGGTGCGGACGGGTGGAATTTAGGTCAAACAGAGCCGGCACATCAGATCTCGAAAATATATGAGCTCATACACACGACGGGTCTCAAAAAGAATGTCCTCGGTCTTTAGACCAAATAAATGAAAAAAGATGCTACTTCGTGTCAGCGCAAGCAATGCGTATATGTCCCCAGACCGTTTGGTGCGGACGGGTGAATTTCAAGGCAAACAGAGCCGGCGCATCAGATCTCGAAAATGTATGAGCTCATACACACGACGGGTCTCAAAAAGAAAGTCCTCGGTCTTTAGACCAAATAAATGAAAAAAGAGGCTACTTCGTGTCCGCGTAAGCAATGCGTATATGTCCCCAACCCGTTTAGTGCGGACCGGTGAAATTTCAAGGCAAATGGAGCCGGCGCATCAGATCTCGAAAATGTGTGAGCTCATACACACGACGGGTCTCAAAAAGAAAGTCCTCGGTCTTTAGACCAAATAAATGAAAAAAGAGGCTACTTCGTGTCCGCGCAATCAATGCGTATATGTCCCCAGCCCGTTTGGTGCAGACGGGTGGAATTTTAGGTCAAACAGAGCCGGCACATCCGATCTCGAAAATATATGAGCTCATACACACGACGGGTCTAAAAAGAATGTCCTCGGTCTTTAGACCAAATAAATGAAAAAAGATGCGACTTCGTGTCCGCGCAAGCAATGCGTATATGTCCCCAGACCGTTTGGTGCGGACGGGTGGAATTTCAAGGCAAACAGAGCCGGCGCATCAGATCTCGAAAATATATGAGCTCATAGCACACGACGGCTCTAAAAAAAAGTTCCTAGGTGTTTAGACCAGATAAATGAAAAAGAGGCTACTTCGTGTCCTCGTAAGTAATGCGTATATGTCCCCAACCCGTTTAGTGCGGACCGGTGAAATTTCAAGGCAAATGGAGCCGGCGCATCAGATCTCGAAAATGTGTGAGCTCATACACACGACGGGTCTCAAAAAGAAAGTCCTCGGTCTTTAGACCAAATAAATGAAAAAAGAGGCTACTTCGTGTCCGCGCAATCAATGCGTATATGTCCCCAGCCCGTTTGGTGCAGACGGGTGGAATTTTAGGTCAAACAGAGCCGGCAAATCCGATCTCGAAAATATATGAGCTCATACACACGACGGGTCTAAAAAAGAAAGTCCTCGGTCTTTAGACCAAATAAATGAAAAAAGAGGCTACTTCGTGTCCGCGCAATCAATGCGTATATGTCCCCAGCCCGTTTGGTGCGGACGGGTGGAATTTTAGGTCAAACAGAGCCGGCACATCCGATCTCGAAAATATATGAGCTCATACACACGACGGGTCTAAAAAAGAATGTCCTCGGTCTTTAGACCAAATAAATGAAAAAAGATGCGACTTCGTGTCCGCGCAAGCAATGCGTATATGTCCCCAGACCGTTTGGTGCGGACGGGTGGAATTTCAAGGCAAACAGAGCCGGCGCATCAGATCTCGAAAATGTGTGAGCTCATACACACGACGGGTCTCAAAAAGAAGGTTCCTAGGGGTTTAGACCAAATAAATGGAAAAAGAGGCTACTTCGTGTCCGCGTAAGCAATGCGTATATGTCCACAACCCGTTTAGTGCGGACCGGTGAAATTTCAAGGCAAATGGAGCCGGCGCATCAGATCTCGAAAATGTGTGAGCTCATACACACGACGGGTCTCAAAAAGAAAGTCCTCGGTCTTTAGACCAAATAAATGAAAAAAGAGGCTACTTCGTGTCCGCGCAATCAATGCGTATATGTCCCCAGCCCGTTTGGTGCAGACGGGTGGAATTTTAGGCCAAACAGAGCCGGCACATCCGATCTCGAAAATATATGAGCTCATACACACGACGGGTCTAAAAAAGAAAGTCCTCGGTCTTTAGACCAAATAAATGAAAAAAGAGGCTACTTCGTGTCCGCGCAATCAATGCGTATATGTCCCCAGCCCGTTTGGTGCGGACGGGTGGAATTTTAGGTCAAACAGAGCCGGCACATCCGATCTCGAAAATATATGAGCTCATACACACGACGGGTCTAGAAAAGAAAGTCCTCGGTCTTTAGACCAAATAAATGAAAAAAGAGGCTACTTCGTGTCCGCGCAATCAATGCGTATATGTCCCCAGCCCGTTTGGTGCGGACGGGTGGAATTTTAGGTCAAACAGAGCCGGCACATCCGATCTCGAAAATATATGAGCTCATACACACGACGGGTCTAAAAAAGAATGTCCTCGGTCTTTAGACCAAATAAATGAAAAAAGATGCGACTTCGTGTCCGCGCAAGCAATGCGTATATGTCCCCAGACCGTTTGGTGCGGACGGGTGGAATTTCAAGGCAAACAGAGCCGGCGCATCAGATCTCGAAAATGTATGAGCTAATAGACACGACGGCTCTAAAAAAAAATTCCTCGGTGTTTAGACCAGATAAATGAAAAAAGAGGCTACTTCGTGTCCTCGTAAGGAATGCGTATATGTCCCCAACCCGTTTAGTGCGGACCGGTGAAATTTCAAGGCAAATGGAGCCGGCGCATCAGATCTCGAAAATGTGTGAGCTCATACACACGACGGGTCTCAAAAAGAAAGTCCTCGGTCTTTAGACCAAATAAATGAAAAAAGAGGCTACTTCGTGTCCGCGCAATCAATGCGTATATGTCCCCAGCCCGTTTGGTGCAGACGGGTGGAATTTTAGGTCAAACAGAGCCGGCACATCCGATCTCGAAAATATATGAGCTCATACACACGACGGGTCTCAAAAAGAATGTCCTCGGTCTTTAGACCAAATAAATGAAAAAAGATGCGACTTCGTGTCCGCGCAAGCAATGCGTATATGTCCCCAGACCGTTTGGTGCGGACGGGTGGAATTTCAAGGCAAACAGAGCCGGCGCATCAGATCTCGAAAATGTATGAGCTAATAGACACGACGGCTCTAAAAAAAAGTTCCTCGGTGTTTAGACCAAATAAATGAAAAAAGAGGCTACTTCGTGTCCTCGTAAGGAATGCGTATATGTCCCCAACCCGTTTAGTGCGGACCGGTGAAATTTCAAGGCAAATGGAGCCGGCGCATCAGATCTCGAAAATGTGTGAGCTCATACACACGACGGGTCTCAAAAAGAAAGTCCTCGGTCTTTAGACCAAATAAATGAAAAAAGAGGCTACTTCGTGTCCGCGCAATCAATGCGTATATGTCCCCAGCCCGTTTGGTGCAGACGGGTGGAATTTTAGGTCAAACAGAGCCGGCACATCCGATCTCGAAAATATATGAGCTCATACACACGACGGGTCTAGAAAAGAAAGTCCTCGGTCTTTAGACCAAATAAATGAAAAAAGATGCGACTTCGTGTCCGCGCAAGCAATGCGTATATGTCCCCAGACCGTTTGGTGCGGACGGGTGGAATTTCAAGGCAAACAGAGCCGGCGCATCAGATCTCGAAAATGTATGAGCTAATAGACACGACGGCTCTAAAAAAAATTCCTCGGTGTTTAGACCAGATAAATGAAAAAAGAGGCTACTTCGTGTCCTCGTAAGGAATGCGTATATGTCCCCAACCCGTTTAGTGCGGACCGGTGAAATTTCAAGGCAAATGGAGCCGGCGCATCAGATCTCGAAAATGTGTGAGCTCATACACACGACGGGTCTCAAAAAGAAAGTCCTCGGTCTTTAGACCAAATAAATGAAAAAAGAGGCTACTTCGTGTCCGCGCAATCAATGCGTATATGTCCCCAGCCCGTTTGGTGCAGACGGGTGGAATTTTAGGTCAAACAGAGCCGGCACATCCGATCTCGAAAATATATGAGCTCATACACACGACGGGTCTAAAAAGAATGTCCTCGGTCTTTAGACCAAATAAATGAAAAAAGATGCGACTTCGTGTCCGCGCAAGCAATGCGTATATGTCCCCAGACCGTTTGGTGCGGACGGGTGGAATTTCAAGGCAAACAGAGCCGGCGCATCAGATCTCGAAAATGTATGAGCTAATAGACACGACGGCTCTAAAAAAAAATTCCTCGGTGTTTAGACCAGATAAATGAAAAAAGAGGCTACTTCGTGTCCTCGTAAGGAATGCGTATATGTCCACAACCCGTTTAGTGCGGACCGGTGAAATTTCAAGGCAAATGGAGCCGGCGCATCAGATCTCGAAAATGTGTGAGCTCATACACACGACGGGTCTCAAAAAGAAAGTCCTCGGTCTTTAGACCAAATAAATGAAAAAAGAGGCTACTTCGTGTCCGCGCAATCAATGCGTATATGTCCCCAGCCCGTTTGGTGCAGACGGGTGGAATTTTAGGTCAAACAGAGCCGGCACATCCGATCTCGAAAATATATGAGCTCATACACACGACGGGTCTAAAAAAGAATGTCCTCGGTCTTTAGACCAAATAAATGAAAAAAGATGCGACTTCGTGTCCGCGCAAGCAATGCGTATATGTCCCCAGACCGTTTGGTGCGGACGGGTGGAATTTCAAGGCAAACAGAGCCGGCGCATCAGATCTCGAAAATGTAGTGAGCTCATAGCACACGACGGGCTCTAAAAAAAAGTTCCTAGGGGTTTAGACCAAATAAATAGGAAAAAGAGGCTACTTCGTGTCCGCGTAAGCAATGCGTATATGTCCACAACCCGTTTAGTGCGGACCGGTGAAATTTCAAGGCAAATGGAGCCGGCGCATCAGATCTCGAAAATGTGTGAGCTCATACACACGACGGGTCTCAAAAAGAAAGTCCTCGGTCTTTAGACCAAATAAATGAAAAAAGAGGCTACTTCGTGTCCGCGCAATCAATGCGTATATGTCCCCAGCCCGTTTGGTGCGGACTGGTGGAATTTTAGGTCAAACAGAGCCGGCAAATCCGATCTCGAAAATATATGAGCTCATACACACGACGGGTCTAAAAAGAATGTCCTCGGTGTTTAGACCAAATAAATGAAAAAAGATGCGACTTCGTGTCCGCGCAAGCAATGCGTATATGTCCCCAGACCGTTTGGTGCGGACGGGTGGAATTTCAAGGCAAACAGAGCCGGCGCATCAGATCTCGAAAATGTATGAGCTAATAGACACGACGGCTCTAAAAAAAAATTCCTCGGTGTTTAGACCAGATAAATGAAAAAAGAGGCTACTTCGTGTCCTCGTAAGGAATGCGTATATGTCCCCAACCCGTTTAGTGCGGACCGGTGAAATTTCAAGGCAAATGGAGCCGGCGCATCAGATCTCGAAAATGTGTGAGCTCATACACACGACGGGTCTCAAAAAGAAAGTCCTCGGTCTTTAGACCAAATAAATGAAAAAAGAGGCTACTTCGTGTCCGCGCAATCAATGCGTATATGTCCCCAGCCCGTTTGGTGCAGACGGGTGGAATTTTAGGTCAAACAGAGCCGGCACATCCGATCTCGAAAATATATGAGCTCATACACACGACGGGTCTAAAAAAGAAAGTCCTCGGTCTTTAGACCAAATAAATGAAAAAAGAGGCTACTTCGTGTCCGCGCAATCAATGCGTATATGTCCCCAGCCCGTTTGGTGCGGACTGGTGGAATTTTAGGTCAAACAGAGCCGGCACAGCCGATCTCGAAAATATATGAGCTCATACACACGACGGGTCTAAAAAAGAATGGCCTCGGTCTTTAGACCAAATAAATGAAAAAAGATGCGACTTCGTGTCCGCGCAAGCAATGCGTATATGTCCCCAGACCGTTTGGTGCGGACGGGTGGAATTTCAAGGCAAACAGAGCCGGCGCATCAGATCTCGAAAATGTATGAGCTAATAGACACGACGGCTCTAAAAAAAAATTCCTCGGTGTTTAGACCAAATAAATGAAAAAAGAGGCTACTTCGTGTCCGCGTAATCAATGCGTATATGTCCACAACCCGTTTAGTGCGGACCGGGTGAAATTTCAAGGCAAATGGAGCCGGCGCAATCAGATCTCGAAAATGTGTGAGCTCATACACACGACGGGTCTCAAAAAGAAAGTCCTCGGTCTTTAGACCAAATAAATGAAAAAAGAGGCTACTTCGTGTCCGCGCAATCAATGCGTATATGTCCCCAGCCCGTTTGGTGCGGACGGGTGGAATTTTAGGTCAAACAGAGCCGGCACATCCGATCTCGAAAATATATGAGCTCATACACACGACGGGTCTAAAAAGAATGTCCTCGGTCTTTAGACCAAATAAATGAAAAAAGATGCGACTTCGTGTCCGCGCAAGCAATGCGTATATGTCCCCAGACCGTTTGGTGCGGACGGGTGGAATTTCAAGGCAAACAGAGCCGGCGCATCAGATCTCGAAAATGTAGTGAGCTCATACACACGACGGGTCTCAAAAAGAAGGTCCTCGGTGTTTAGACCAAATAAATGAAAAAGAGGCTACTTCGTGTCCGCGCAAGCAATGCGTATATGTCCCCAGCCCGTTTGGTGCGGACGGGTGGAATTTTAGGTCAAACAGAGCCGGCACATCAGATCTCGAAAATGTATGAGCTCATACACACGACGGGTCTCAAAAAGAAGGTCCTCGGGTCTTTAGACCAAATAAATGAAAAAGAGGCTACTTCGTGTCCGCGCTAAGCAATGCGTATATGTCCCCAGCCCGTTTGGTGCGGACCGGTGGAATTTCAAGGCAAACAGAGCCGGCGCATCAGATCTCAAAAATGTATGAGCTCATACACACGACGGGTCTCAAAAAGAAGGTCCTAGGGGTTTAGACCAAATAAATGAAAAAAGAGGCTACTTCGTGTCCGCGCAATCAATGCCTATATGTCCCCAACCCGTTTAGTGCGGACCGGTGAAATTTCTAGGCAAATGGAGCCGGCGCATCAGATCTCGAAAATGTGTGAGCTCATACACACGACGGGTCTCAAAAAGAAAGTCCTCGGTCTTTAGACCAAATAAATGAAAAAAGAGGCTACTTCGTGTCCGCGCAATCAATGCGTATATGTCCCCAGCCCGTTTGGTGCGGACGGGTGGAATTTTAGGTCAAACAGAGCCGGCACATCCGATCTCGAAAATATATGAGCTCATACACACGACGGGTCTAAAAAAGAATGTCCTCGGTCTTTAGACCAAATAAATGAAAAAAGATGCGACTTCGTGTCCGCGCAAGCAATGCGTATATGTCCCCAGACCGTTTGGTGCGGACGGGTGGAATTTCAAGGCAAACAGAGCCGGCGCATCAGATCTCGAAAATGTATGAGCTAATAGACACGACGGCTCTAAAAAAAATTCCTCGGTGTTTAGACCAGATAAATGAAAAAAGAGGCTACTTCGTGTCCTCGTAAGGAATGCGTATATGTCCCCAACCCGTTTAGTGCGGACCGGTGAAATTTCAAGGCAAATGGAGCCGGCGCATCAGATCTCGAAAATGTGTGAGCTCATACACACGACGGGTCTCAAAAAGAAAGTCCTCGGTCTTTAGACCAAATAAATGAAAAAAGAGGCTACTTCGTGTCCGCGCAATCAATGCGTATATGTCCCCAGCCCGTTTGGTGCGGACTGGTGGAATTTTAGGTCAAACAGAGCCGGCACAGCCGATCTCGAAAATATATGAGCTCATACACACGACGGGTCTCAAAAAGAATGTCCTCGGTCTTTAGACCAAATAAATGAAAAAAGATGCGACTTCGTGTCCGCGCAAGCAATGCGTATATGTCCCCAGACCGTTTGGTGCGGACGGGTGGAATTTCAAGGCAAACAGAGCCGGCGCATCAGATCTCGAAAATGTATGAGCTAATAGACACGACGGCTCTAAAAACAAATTCCTCGGTGTTTAGACCAGATAAATGAAAAAAGAGGCTACTTCGTGTCCTCGTAAGGAATGCGTATATGTCCCCAACCCGTTTAGTGCGGACCGGTGAAATTTCAAGGCAAATGGAGCCGGCGCATCAGATCTCGAAAATGTGTGAGCTCATACACACGACGGGTCTCAAAAAGAAAGTCCTCGGTCTTTAGACCAAATAAATGAAAAAAGAGGCTACTTCGTGTCCGCGCAATCAATGCGTATATGTCCCCAGCCCGTTTGGTGCAGACGGGTGGAATTTTAGGTCAAACAGAGCCGGCACATCCGATCTCGAAAATATATGAGCTCATACACACGACGGGTCTAAAAACGAATGTCCTCGGTCTTTAGACCAAATAAATGAAAAAAGATGCGACTTCGTGTCCGCGCAAGCAATGCGTATATGTCCCCAGACCGTTTGGTGCGGACGGGTGGAATTTCAAGGCAAACAGAGCCGGCGCATCAGATCTCGAAAATGTGTGAGCTCATACACACGACGGGTCTCAAAAAAAGTTCTAGGGGTTTAGACCAAATAAATGAAAAAAGAGGCTACTTCGTGTCCGCGTAAGGAATGCGTATATGTCCCCAACCCGTTTAGTGCGGACCGGTGAAATTTCAAGGCAAATGGAGCCGGCGCATCAGATCTCGAAAATGTGTGAGCTCATACACACGACGGGTCTCAAAAAGAAAGTCCTCGGTCTTTAGACCAAATAAATGAAAAAAGAGGCTACTTCGTGTCCGCGCAATCAATGCGTATATGTCCCCAGCCCGTTTGGTGCAGACGGGTGGAATTTTAGGTCAAACAGAGCCGGCACATCCGATCTCGAAAATATATGAGCTCATACACACGACGGGTCTAAAAAAGAATGTCCTCGGTCTTTAGACCAAATAAATGAAAAAAGATGCGACTTCGTGTCCGCGCAAGCAATGCGTATATGTCCCCAGACCGTTTGGTGCGGACGGGTGGAATTTCAAGGCAAACAGAGCCGGCGCATCAGATCTCGAAAATGTGTGAGCTCATACACACGACGGGTCTAAAAAAAAGGTTCCTAGGGGTTTAGACCAAATAAATGGAAAAAGAGGCTACTTCGTGTCCGCGTAAGCAATGCGTATATGTCCACAACCCGTTTAGTGCGGACCGGTGAAATTTCAAGGCAAATGGAGCCGGCGCATCAGATGTCGAAAATGTGTGAGCTCATACACACGACGGGTCTCAAAAAGAAGGTCCTAGGGTCTTTAGACCAAATAAATGAAAAAAGAGGCTACTTCGTGTCCGCGCAATCAATGCGTATATGTCCCCAGCCCGTTTGGTGCAGACGGGTGGAATTTTAGGTCAAACAGAGCCGGCACATCCGATCTCGAAAATATATGAGCTCATACACACGACGGGTCTAAAAAAGAAAGTCCTCGGTCTTTAGACCAAATAAATGAAAAAAGAGGCTACTTCGTGTCCGCGCAATCAATGCGTATATGTCCCCAGCCCGTTTGGTGCGGACGGGTGGAATTTTAGGTCAAACAGAGCCGGCACATCCGATCTCGAAAATATATGAGCTCATACACACGACGGGTCTAAAAAAGAATGTCCTCGGTCTTTAGACCAAATAAATGAAAAAAGATGCGACTTCGTGTCCGCGCAAGCAATGCGTATATGTCCCCAGACCGTTTGGTGCGGACGGGTGGAATTTCAAGGCAAACAGAGCCGGCGCATCAGATCTCGAAAATGTGTGAGCTCATACACACGACGGGTCTAAAAAAAAGGTCCTAGGGGTTTAGACCAAATAAATGGAAAAAGAGGCTACTTCGTGTCCGCGTAAGCAATGCGTATATGTCCACAACCCGTTTAGTGCGGACCGGTGAAATTTCAAGGCAAATGGAGCCGGCGCATCAGATCTCGAAAATGTGTGAGCTCATACACACGACGGGTCTCAAAAAGAAAGTCCTCGGTCTTTAGACCAAATAAATGAAAAAAGAGGCTACTTCGTGTCCGCGCAATCAATGCGTATATGTCCCCAGCCCGTTTGGTGCAGACGGGTGGAATTTTAGGTCAAACAGAGCCGGCACATCCGATCTCGAAAATATATGAGCTCATACACACGACGGGTCTAAAAAAGAATGTCCTCGGTCTTTAGACCAAATAAATGAAAAAAGATGCGACTTCGTGTCCGCGCAAGCAATGCGTATATGTCCCCAGACCGTTTGGTGCGGACGGGTGGAATTTCAAGGCAAACAGAGCCGGCGCATCAGATCTCGAAAATGTATGAGCTAATACACACGACGGGTCTAAAAAAAAATTCCTCGGTGTTTAGACCAGATAAATGAAAAAAGAGGCTACTTCGTGTCCTCGTAAGGAATGCGTATATGTCCCCAACCCGTTTAGTGCGGACCGGTGAAATTTCAAGGCAAATGGAGCCGGCGCATCAGATCTCGAAAATGTGTGAGCTCATACACACGACGGGTCTCAAAAAGAAAGTCCTCGGTCTTTAGACCAAATAAATGAAAAAAGAGGCTACTTCGTGTCCGCGCAATCAATGCGTATATGTCCCCAGCCCGTTTGGTGCGGACGGTGGAATTTTAGGTCAAACAGAGCCGGCACATCCGATCTCGAAAATATATGAGCTCATACACACGACGGGTCTCAAAAAGAATGTCCTCGGTCTTTAGACCAAATAAATGAAAAAAGAGGCTACTTCGTGTCCGCGCAATCAATGCGTATATGTCCCCAGACCGTTTGGTGCGGACGGGTGGAATTTCAAGGCAAACAGAGCCGGCGCATCAGATCTCGAAAATGTGTGAGCTCATACACACGACGGGTCTAAAAAAGAAGGTCCTAGGGGTTTAGACCAAATAAATGGAAAAAGAGGCTACTTCGTGTCCGCGTAAGCAATGCGTATATGTCCCCAACCCGTTTAGTGCGGACCGGTGAAATTTCAAGGCAAATGGAGCCGGCGCATCAGATCTCGAAAATGTGTGAGCTCATACACACGACGGGTCTCAAAAAGAAAGTCCTCGGTATTTAGACCAAATAAATGAAAAAAGAGGCTACTTCGTGTCCGCGCAATCAATGCCTATATGTCCCCAGCCCGTTTGGTGCAGACGGGTGGAATTTTAGGCCAAACAGAGCCGGCAAATCCGATCTCGAAAATATATGAGCTCATACACACGACGGGTCTAAAAAAGAAAGTCCTCGGTCTTTAGACCAAATAAATGAAAAAAGAGGCTACTTCGTGTCCGCGCAATCAATGCGTATATGTCCCCAGCCCGTTTGGTGCGGACTGGTGGAATTTTAGGTCAAACAGAGCCGGCACAGCCGATCTCGAAAATATATGAGCTCATACACACGACGGGTCTAAAAAAGAATGGCCTCGGTCTTTAGACCAAATAAATGAAAAAAGATGCGACTTCGTGTCCGCGCAAGCAATGCGTATATGTCCCCAGACCGTTTGGTGCGGACGGGTGGAATTTCAAGGCAAACAGAGCCGGCGCATCAGATCTCGAAAATGTATGAGCTCATAGCACACGACGGGTCTCAAAAAAAATTCCTCGGTGTTTAGACCAAATAAATGAAAAAAGAGGCTACTTCGTGTCCGCGTAAGCAATGCGTATATGTCCCCAACCCGTTTAGTGCGGACCGGTGAAATTTCAAGGCAAATGGAGCCGGCGCATCAGATCTCGAAAATGTGTGAGCTCATACACACGACGGGTCTCAAAAAGAAAGTCCTCGGTCTTTAGACCAAATAAATGAAAAAAGAGGCTACTTCGTGTCCGCGCAATCAATGCGTATATAGTCCCCAGCCCGTTTGGTGCAGACGGGTGGAATTTTAGGTCAAACAGAGCCGGCACATCCGATCTCGAAAATATATGAGCTCATACACACGACGGGTCTAAAAAAGAATGTCCTCGGTCTTTAGACCAAATAAATGAAAAAAGATGCGACTTCGTGTCCGCGCAAGCAATGCGTATATGTCCCCAGACCGTTTGGTGCGGACGGGTGGAATTTCAAGGCAAACAGAGCCGGCGCATCAGATCTCGAAAATGTGTGAGCTCATACACACGACGGCTCTAAAAAAAAAGTTCCTAGGTGTTTAGACCAGATAAATGAAAAAGAGGCTACTTCGTGTCCTCGTAAGCAATGCGTATATGTCCACAACCCGTTTAGTGCGGACCGGTGAAATTTCAAGGCAAATGGAGCCGGCGCATCAGATCTCGAAAATGTGTGAGCTCATACACACGACGGGTCTCAAAAAGAAAGTCCTCGGTCTTTAGACCAAATAAATGAAAAAAGAGGCTACTTCGTGTCCGCGCAATCAATGCGTATATGTCCCCAGCCCGTTTGGTGCAGACGGGTGGAATTTTAGGTCAAACAGAGCCGGCACATCCGATCTCGAAAATATATGAGCTCATACACACGACGGGTCTAAAAAAGAAAGTCCTCGGTCTTTAGACCAAATAAATGAAAAAAGAGGCTACTTCGTGTCCGCGCAATCAATGCGTATATGTCCCCAGCCCGTTTGGTGCGGACGGGTGGAATTTTAGGTCAAACAGAGCCGGCACATCCGATCTCGAAAATATATGAGCTCATACACACGACGGGTCTAAAAAAGAATGTCCTCGGTCTTTAGACCAAATAAATGAAAAAAGATGCGACTTCGTGTCCGCGCAAGCAATGCGTATATGTCCCCAGACCGTTTGGTGCGGACGGGTGGAATTTCAAGGCAAACAGAGCCGGCGCATCAGATCTCGAAAATGTAGTGAGCTAATACACACGACGGGCTCTAAAAAAAAGGTCCTAGGGGTTTAGACCAAATAAATGAAAAAAGAGGCTACTTCGTGTCCGCGTAAGCAATGCGTATATGTCCCCAACCCGTTTAGTGCGGACCGGTGAAATTTCAAGGCAAATGGAGCCGGCGCATCAGATCTCGAAAATGTGTGAGCTCATACACACGACGGGTCTCAAAAAGAAAGTCCTCGGTCTTTAGACCAAATAAATGAAAAAAGAGGCTACTTCGTGTCCGCGCAATCAATGCGTATATGTCCCCAGCCCGTTTGGTGCAGACGGGTGGAATTTTAAGGAAAACAGAGCCGGCACATCCGATCTCGAAAATATATGAGCTCATACACACGACGGGTCTAAAAAAGAATGTCCTCGGTCTTAGACCAAATAAATGGAAAAAGAGGCTACTTCGTGTCCGCGTAAGCAATGCGTATATGTCCCCAGCCCGTTTAGTGCGGACTGGTGGAATTTCAAGGCAAATAGAGCCGGCGCATCAGATCTCAAAAATGTATGAGCTCATACACACGACGGGTCTCAAAAAGAAAGTCCTCGGTCTTTAGACCAAATAAATGAAAAAAGAGGCTACTTCGTGTCCGCGCAAGCAATGCGTATATGTCCCCAGACCGTTTGGTGCGGACGGGTGGAATTTCAGGTCAAACAGAGCCGGCACATCAGATCTCGAAAATGTATGAGCTCATACACACGACGGCTCTAAAAAAAAGTCCTCGGTGTTTAGACCAATAAATGAAAAAAGAGGCTACTTCGTGTCCGCGTAAGCAATGCGTATATGTCCCCAACCCGTTTAGTGCGGACCGGTGAAATTTCAAGGCAAATGGAGCCGGCGCATCAGATCTCGAAAATGTGTGAGCTCATACACACGACGGGTCTCAAAAAGAAAGTCCTCGGTCTTTAGACCAAATAAATGAAAAAAGAGGCTACTTCGTGTCCGCGCAATCAATGCGTATATGTCCCCAGCCCGTTTGGTGCAGACGGGTGGAATTTTAGGTCAAACAGAGCCGGCACATCCGATCTCGAAAATATATGAGCTCATACACACGACGGGTCTAAAAACGAATGTCCTCGGTCTTTAGACCAAATAAATGAAAAAAGAGGCTACTTCGTGTCCGCGCAAGCAATGCGTATATGTCCCCAGCCTGTTTGGTGCGGACGGGTGGAATTTTAGGTCAAACAGAGTCGGCACATCAGATCTCGAAAATGTATGAGCTCATACACACGACGGGTCTCAAAAAGAAGGTCCTCGGTCTTTAGACCAAATAAATGAAAAAGAGGCTACTTCGTGTCAGCGCAAGCAATGCGTATATGTCCCCAGCCCGTTTGGTGCGGACCGGGTGGAATTTCAGGTCAAACAGAGCTGGCGCATCCGATCTCGAAATGTATGAGCTCATACACACGACGGTCTAAAAAGAAGGTCCTCGGTGTTTAGACCAAATAAATGGAAAAATAAGGCTACTTCGTGTCCGCGTAATGCAATGCGTATATGATCCCCAGCCCGTTTGGTGCGGACCGGTTGAATTTCAGGTCAAACAGAGCCAGCGCAGTCAGATCTCGAAAATGTATGAGCTCATACACACGACGGGTCTCAAAAAGAAGGTCCTCGGTGTTTAGACCAAATAAATGGAAAAAAGAGGCTACTTTCGTGTCCGCGTAAGCAATGCGTATATGTCCCCCAGACCGTTTGGTGCGGACGGTGGAATTTCAAGGTCAAACAGAGCCGGCGCATCAGATCTCGAAAATGTATGAGCTCATACACACGACGGGTCTAAAAAAGAAGGTCCTCGGTGTTTAGACCAAATAAATGGAAAAAGAGGCTACTTCGTGTCCGCGTAAGCAATGCGTATATGTCCCCAGACCGTTTGGTGCGGACCGGTGGAATTTCAAGGCAAACAGAGTCGGTGCATCAGATCACGAAAATGTATGAGCTAATACACACGACGAGTCTAAAAAAGAATTCCTCAGTGTTTAGACCAAATAAATGAAAAAAGAGGCTGCTTCGTGTCCGTGTAAGGAATGTGTATATGTCCCCAGCCCGTTTGGTGCGAACAGTTGGAATTTTGGTCAAACAGAGTCGGCACATCAGATCTCGAAAATGTATGTGCTCATACACACGACGGGTCTCAAACAGAAGGTCCTCAGTCTTTAGACCAAATAAATGAAAAAAGAGGCTACTTCGTGTCCGCGCAAGCAATGCGTATATGTCCCCAGCCCGTTTGGTGCGGACGGGTGAAATTTTAGGGCAAACAGAGCCAGTGCATTAGATCTCGAAAATAGTATGAGCTCATACACACGACGGGTCTCAAAAAGAATGTCCTCGGTCTTTAGACCAAATAAATGAAAAAAGATGCTACTTCGTGTCCGCGCTAAGCAATGCGTATATGTCCCCAGACCGTTTGGTGCGGACGGTGGAATTTCAAGGCAACAGAGCCGGCGCATCAGATCTCGAAAATGTATGAGCTCATACACACGACGGGTCTAAAAAAAATGTCCTCGGTCTTTAGACCAGAATAAATGAAAAAAGAGGCTACTTCGTGTCCGCGCTAAGCAATGCGTATATGTCCACAACCCGTTTAGTGCGGACCGGTGAAATTTCAAGGCAAATGGAGCCGGCGCATCAGATGTCGAAAATGTATGAGCTCATACACACGACGGGTCTCAAAAAGAAGGTCCTCGGTCTTTAGACCAAATAAATGAAAAAAGAGGCTACTTCGTGTCCGCGCAATCAATGCGTATATGTCCCCAGCCCGTTTGGTGCGGACGGGTGGAATTTTAGGGCAAACAGAGCCGGCACATCAGATCTCGAAAATGTATGAGCTAATACACACTACGAGTCTCAAAACGAAGGTCCTCGGTGTTTAGACCAAATAAATGGAAAAAGAAGCTACTTCGTGTCCGCGTATGCAATGTGTATATGTCCCAGACCGTTTGGTGCGGACCGATGGAATTTCAAAGCAAACAGAGCCGGCGCATCAGATCTCGAAAATGTGTGAGCTTATACACACGACGGGTCTCAAAAAGAAGGTCCTAGGGGTTTAGACCAAATAAATGGAAAAAGAGGCTACTTCGTGTCCGCGTAAGCAATGCGTATATGTCCACAACCCGTTTAGTGCGGACCGGTGAAATTTCAAGGCAAATGGAGCCGGCGCAGCAGATCTCGAAAAGGTGTGAGCTCATACACACGACGGGTCTCAAAAAGAAAGTCCTCGGTCTTTAGACCAAATAAATGAAAAAAAAGGCTACTTCGTGTCCGCGCAATCAATGCGAAAAATTCCTCGGTGTTTAGACCAGATAAATGGAAAAAGAGGTTACTTTGTGTCCGTGTAATTAATGCATATATGTCCCCAGCACGTTTGGTGCGGACCGGTGGAATTTCAGGTCAGACAGAGCCGGCGCATCAGATCTCAAAAATGTATGAGCTCATACACACGACGGGTCTCAAAAAGAAAGTCATAGGGTTTAGACCGAATAAATGAAAAAAAGAGGCTACTTCGTGTCCGCGTAAGCAATGCGTATATGTCCCCAACCCGTTTGGTGCGGACCGGTGAAATTTCAAGGCACATGGAGCCGGCGCATCAGATCTCTAAAATGTATGAGCTCATACACACGACGGGTCTAAAAAAGAAGGTCCTCGGTCTTTAGACCAAATAAATGAAAAAAGAGGATACTTCGTGTCCGCGCAAGCAATGCGTATATGTCCCCAGCCCGTTTGGTGCAGACCGGTGGAATTTTAACCAAACAGAGTCGGCGTATCAGATCTCGAAAATGTATGAGCTAATACACACTACGGGTCTCAAAATGAAGGTCCTCGGTGTTTAGACCAAATAAATGGAAAAAGAAGCTACTTCGTGTCCGCGTATGCAATGTGTATATGTCCCTTGACCGTTTGGTGCGGACTGGTGGAATTTCAAGGCAAATAGAGCCGGTGCATCAGATCTCGAAAATGTATGAGCTAATACACACGACGGGTCTCAAAAAAAATTCCTCAGTGTTTAGACCAAATAAATGGAAAAAGAGTCTACTTCGTGTCTGTGCAAGGAATGCGTATATGTCCCCAGCCCGTTTGGTACGGGCCAGTGTAATTTCAGGTCAAACAGAGCCGGCACATCAGATCTCAAAAATGTATGAGCTCATACATACGACGGGTCTAAAAAAGAAGGTCCTCGATCTTTAGACCAAATAAATGAAAAAAGAGGCTTGTTCGTGTCCGCGCAAGAAATGCGTATATATCCCCAGCCCGTTTAGTGCGTACGGGTGGAATTTTAAGGCAAACAGAGCCAACACATTGGATCTCGAAAATGTATGAGCTAATACACACTACGGGTCTCAAAATGAATGTCCTCGATGTTTAGACCAAATAAATGGAAAAAGAAGCTTCGTCGTGTCCGTATATACAATGCGTATATGTCCCCAGTCCGTTTGGTGCGAACCGGTGGAATTTCAAGGCAAATAGAGTCGGCGCATCAGATCTCGAAAATGTATGAGCTAATACACGCGACGACTCTAAAAAACATTCCTCGGTGTTTAGACCAGATAAATGAAAAAAGGGGCTACTTCGTGTCCTCGTAAGGAATGCGTATATGTCCCCAGCCGGTTTGGTGCGGACCAGTGGAATTTCAGGTAAAACAGAGCCGGCGCATCAGGTCTCGAAAATGTATGAGCTAATACACACGACGGCTCTAAAAAAAAGTCCTCGGTGTTTAGACCAAATAAATGGAAAAACAGGCTACTTCGTGTCCGCGTAAGCAATGCGTGTATGTTCGCAGACCGTTTGGTGACCGGTGGAATTTAAAGGTAAACATAGGCGGTGCATCAGATCTCAAAAATATATGAGCTAATACACACGACGAGTCTAAAAAAATTCCTCTGTGTTTAAACCAAATAAATTCGTGTCCGTGTAAGGAATGCGTATATGTCCCCAGCCCGTTTGGTGCGAACCGATGGAATTTCAGGTCAAACAGAGCCGGTACATCAGATCTCGAAAATGTATGAGCTCATACACACGACGGGTCGGAAAAAGAAAGTCCTCGGTCTTTAGACCAAATAAATGAAAAAAGAGGCTAGTTCGTGTCCGCGCAAGCAATGCGTATATGTCCCCAGCCCGTTTGGTGCGGACGGGTGGAATTTTAGGTCAAACAGTGTCGGCACATCCGATCTCGAAAATATATGAGGCCATACACACGACGGGTTTCAAAAAGAAGGCCGAGGGTGTTTAGACCAAATTAATGGGAAGAAAGGCTATTTCGTGTCCGCGTAAGCAATGCGTGTATGTCCCCAGCCTGTTTGGTGCGGACCGGTGGAATTTCAGGTAAAACAGAGCTGGCGCATCCGATCTCGAGAATGTATGAGCTCATACACACGACAGGTCTAAAAAAGAAGGTCCTCGGGGTTTAGACCAAATAAATGGAAAAATAAGCTACTTCGTGTCCGCGTATGCAATGCGTATATGACCCCAGTCCATTTGGTGTGGACCGGTTGAATTTCAGGTCAAACAGAGCCAGCGCGTCAGATCTCGAAAATGTATGAGCTCATACACACGACGGGTCTCAAAAAGAAGGTCCTCGGTGTTTAGACCAAATAAATGGAAAAAGAGGCTACTTCGTGTCCGCGTAAGCAATGCGTATATGTCCCCCAGACCGTTTGGTGCGGACCGGTGGAATTTCAAGGCAAACAGAGTCGGTGCATCAGATCACGAAAATGTATGAGCTAATACACACGACGAGTCTAAAAAAAAATTCCTCAGTGTTTAGACCTAATAAATGAAAAAAGAGGCTGCTTCGTGTCCGTGTAAGGAATGTGTATATGTCCCCAGCCCGTTTGGTGCGAACAGTTGGAATTTTGGTCAAACAGAGTCGGCACATCAGATCTCGAAAATGTATGTGCTCATACACACCACGGGTCTTAAAAAGAAGGTCCTCGGTCTTTAGACCAAATAAATGAAAAAAGAGGCTACTTCATGTCCACGCAAGCAATGCGTATATGTCCCCAGCCCGTTTGGTGCGGACGGGTGAAATTTTAGGGCAAACAGAGCCAGTGCATTAGATCTCGAAAATGTATGGGCTAATACACACGACGGGTCTAAAAAAGGAGGTCCTCGGTGTTTAGACCAGATAAATGGAAAAAGAGGTTACTTTGTGTCCGTGTAATTAATGCATATATGTCCCCAGCACGTTTGGTGCGGACCGGTGGAATTTCAGGTCAGACAGAGCCGGCGTATCAGATCTCAAAAATGTATGAGCTCATACACACGACGGGTCTCAAAAACAAAGTCCTAGGGTTTAGACCGAATAAATGAAAAAAAGAGGCTACTTCGTGTCCGCGTAAGCAATGCGTATATGTCCCCAACCCGTTTGGTGCGGACCGGTGAAATTTCAAGGCACATGGAGCCGGCGCATCAGATCTTTAAAATGTATGAGCTCATACACACGACGGGTCTAAAAAAGAAGGTCCTCGGTCTTTAGACCAAATAAATGAAAAAAGAGGCTACTTCGTGTCCGCGCAAGCAATGCGTATATGTCCCCAGCCCGTTTGGTGCAGACCGGTGGAATTTTAACCAAACAGAGCCGGCGTATCAGATCTCGAAAATGTATGAGCTAATACACACTACGGGTCTCAAAATGAAGGTCCTCGGTGTTTAGACCAAATAAATGGAAAAAGAAGCTACTTCGTGTCCGCTTATGCAATGCGTATATGTCCCCTGACCGTTTGGTGCGGACCGGTGGAATTTCAAGGCAAACAGAGCCGGCACATCAGATCTCGAAAATGTATGAGCTAATACACACTACGAGTCTCAAAACGAAGGTCCTCGGTGTTTAGACCAAATAAATGGAAAAAGAAGCTACTTCGTGTCCGCGTATGCAATGTGTATATGTCCCAGACCGTTTGGTGCGGACCGATGGAATTTCAAAGCAAACAGAGCCGGCGCATCACATCTCGAAAATGTATGAGCTAATACACACGACGGGTCTAAAAAACATTTCTCGGTGTTTAGACCAAATAAATGAAAAAAGGGGCTACTTCGTGTCCGCGTAAGGAGTGCGTATATGTCCCCATATATATACACATGCATTTTAAGTTTTTCCCGTGTGTATACGTAGTTCGAGCCAAAGCAATGGTTCAGTTGAACCAAAACCCACACTAGATCTGCTTATGAGGAGCCAGGCTATCAAATCTCCAAGGTAATTAATCTGTTTTAACATACAACAAAAGTCCTGATTTCAAAGAATCCTTGTTATCTGAAATCCCCTTAAATTATACTCCTTTATTACAGATAGAGTTTCCCCTATTTTATCCCTTAGAAACTGTGTTTATTGGCTCAGAATTTCTCCTTTATTATATTAGAAATCATAGAGCATGTCTAGCCTTTTATGGAACATTGTAGTCTAAAAGACAGGCTGTGAAGCCAAAAGCAAGATAAAAAACTAACTGAAGCATAATTAATGTTTAAATTATCTTTTTTTTTTATGGTGAACTCTTTGCTAGAGAAGATTTAAGACATCCGCAACTGAACCCTAGACATTCTAATACTAGTGACTAGATTTAAAAACTAACTGAAGCATGATTAATGTTTAAATCGTCTTTGCTATGGTGTACGCTTTGCTAGGGCAGATTTAAGACATAAACAATTGAAGCGTAGACAATTAATAGTATTCCAATTTTAATCATCCGGAAGCAAGTAGAACTGACGATGAAGACGAAACAGTTTATCTAGCCTAGATGACTTTGATAAGAGGACATACAGACATTTTTAACATTTGTCCAGAATGTGTAAAAGGTTGAAAAGTACAGTAAGAATGGAATCTATGGATAAAGTCATAAAGGAAATTTCGTTTTGTTTAAAGGAAGGATCTCTATTGGTTGAATCAACAGGAAAGAGGAATATATCAGGTTCTTTTGAATTTGTGGGTGATGAAATGTTCCAAAAGATGAGAGATGCATTAGGCCAATGAAAATATATCAGATATATTCTTGACCAGATTGGACATCAGCTCTAAGTATACTTCTTCTCATACTTAGAATGAAAAGATAAAGGACCTCATAATGCAAGATTAGTGGTCATATAATATTCTAGTCTGGATAAGTCTCATCTTTCAAAAGTCAAATATGTTTGATTTGCTGAGAATTGGAACATTTTGTATTCTCAGATAAGTATTCAACAGTGTTATCAAATACGCGAATTTTGATCAGAATGGAATTTTCTGTTCTTTTCCCTTCTTTTTATTGGTTGTGAAAAGCAAATGGATAGCAAAAGAAAAATTCAAACAGAGAATTGGAGGTATGCAGAATCTGCTTTTTTTTTTTTTTTTTTTTTTTTTTTTTTAAAGGAAGATGTTTCTGCAGTTTTGATGGTATATAATTGGACTACGGGAGTCGATGGTCAAAAATTAAAGACAAATTCCTCTGGATCTTCATGGAATTTTTTGTTTATCAGAATCAAAATTCTTGCTTTCTTCGATGACATAATCCATGTTTGTGATATTGCTTCTTGAATGATGCAAAATGCCTTTGTTGTGGTCACAAAATACCCTGTATTGGAAGTTCAAGATGCACCTGTTTGATGCCATCATGCATTGTGTTGTTTGTCTGACAAAATACATGCATGGCCTTTTCTCTGTCCTTCATTCCGTGACTGTTATATTCTCTTAACTTTTTTTTTTTTGATGAGTTAATATTTTATTTTTTAAAAAATGAAAAAAAGTACCAAGATGGTACAGGATACAAAAGTCCTGACTACCATCTCTGACACGACAAAACTACTAATCTCCTATCTCTGGCTGTAATGGATGTTCTATTGCTGTGTCTGTAAGAAATGATTAGGTATTTTCTAAGTTGCTCGAACTCGGTGCGGTTGCGGATGTCCGATCAGGTTCCCGGATCTAGCGGTCGGATCCTTCTTGATCAAAACTTTAAGATGCGGGGATATAAATCCAGGTACGGATACGGGTGCGGGGATTCGACATGTGGAAGCGCTTTTCGAGTGCAAATGCACTGGTTAGTTTGGTCTCTACTGACGAAAGATTTATGTACTACTTGAGAGAATATTCTCCCTTCGTTGGTTCGTCGTGCGTGATATTCTTGTGGTGTTTTTTGCTTAAACAACTAGGTCAGGAAAGACAATCTCTTCCTATGAATTTTGCTGTTGTGCTTTGCTTCTTGGAGAGGGTATCTTAGACCTGATAGCATACAGTTGAACTTAACAAATTTAGGGGTCTCTTGTTTTTCTTTTTACCTTTTCCTTTCTTTTCAACCTCTCTTTATGATGATCTTTGACAAAGAAATATGGTTTGCCCTGTTGTAAGGTTGGCTGGCTAAGGCAAGTGTGTTCTGCTGGTCGCATTGCTGTGCAATTCAACTTTCGCTAGGACAAGAATATTAAGCGGAAAACGTGTAGGAGATGAAGTTAGAAATTGTTTATAACATCATAGAGCTGGACAATGGCCAAAAGGCTAGGAAGTATACTTTAATGGTAGATCTTCTAAAGAAACTGTCATCATACACTTCCAGAAAACGTTTATTCCTCGAGATGGGTAAAGAAGCAAAGTAATGTCAGAAATGTTCCAAGGTTTCAAAAGGAAACCTATTTATATTAGTGTCTATGGTCATTTCATATCAAAACCATAGAATCGAAGTAACAAATATCCATTTCCTACACAAACAACATTCTTGTTAAATGGCAACACGGAGGTCATCATTTCGCTTTCGCCTTCCCTGGTCTCAAGATGAACCAGCTTCACCTGCAGCACCAGCAACCCAACCATCTACTCGACCCAACGCCAGCACGGCTCCCTCTCCAGCAACTCGCCCGGCTGCACCGGCCACCAGCACGACCAATCTGTCCACAGCTGAAACACCAACTAGTAACCAGCCAACCGACTCCATGAAAAACACCACCCCTGGAATTCCTACTTCACCAACTCAAGCTGGAACCAAGAAGAACAATCAGCTTCCCAACACAAGCCTTACTCCACCTCGCCCTATCGAACCCTCCACTACAAGCACGAGCCTGACTCCTGCTACTCCTACCACTGCTGAAACCCAAACCCCTCTCCAACCCTCGAATATGAACTCTACATCCACAAATTCTCCAGCGAGGTCTACGTCTCAAACTACTACCAGTAACCCCTCTACACCGAAGAGACCACCATTTAGGCCTGCAGGGGCAGCTCCCTCTCCCAAGAATCGGGCATCCAGGAGCGAGTCTCAACCCACATCACCACCTCAATCAACTAATAAGTCCCGTATCTCATCTCCACCAGCTTCACCATCTGATTCAGCAACTAAGTCCCACGTGTCTCAATCTCCGTCTTCATCTCGCCCAGCTCCTCAATCACCAGCTATCACTCCAACATCCTCCCCTACACGCAAGGTTCCCCAGGTCCTTTCAACTAAAACAAGCCAAGAGTCTTCAAAGCCATCCGTTGTAAAAACTCAAATGCAAGAAAAGAATCAGGCAGCTAGTCTGCCAACATCGCCACCCAAATCATTGCAAGAGATCCCAGGGCCTTCTTCCAAATCCAAACAAGTACGGTCACCCATGCTGGATAAGAAGGAACCAGCAGAACAAATGGAGCTTCAAACTAAGAAAGCAACCATGTTAGATGAAGCAAAAGCAAGTTTCATAGACAAGGCAATGCAACCTTCGGAAGTATCAGTGCTGAAATCCGGCACTATAGAAGGGCCATCTGAGAAATCACATTCTTCCAGTGTCACTGGTGAATCTAAGATGCTCAAAGAGTCAGCTAGTAACATTCAGGAAACCAAGGAAGTGGTGCACGAGACAAGAGGTAAGGCCTATGGTGCTGGAGCAGATATAGTGAAGCTAGAGGAGGCTACTGAAGATCACATTTTGGTTTGTAATGGAAGAGAAACGAGAGGAAGTGCATCTCAGACGAGGAACAAAACTATAGCCACTGGTTCTAGTCAGAAAGCTGCAGCATCCAGTGATCCAAATACTCCTCTACATAAAGAGATGAAAGATAACATCTCAAAGGTTCTTAATAGAGTAGCACTTGGAGATGGCACGCAGGAAACTGGGAAAACACCGGTGAATGTGATCACTCTCGCAGGTGATAATAGAGGAGCATCTATGCAACTTGGTTCCGACTCATCCACGAAAGGAGGGCGAATCCACATTCATAGAGGATACAAAATCAACCCTGATGAAAGTGCTGATGCAACTAGAGATGGGGAGGGAAGTTCAAAGAGAAGAAGATCAAAAGATGCAAAGGCTATGGAGGATAAAACGGTAGCTGCATACGTGAATTGCAATGCACAGGGCATCAACAACTCTATTTCATTTAACAGTTCCATTACACAAAGAAATCCAGGTGTGCATATGTCGATCCCACGTATGCCTTCAGAACCTGTACATTTAGGTGAGGAAACAGGACAATTTGAGGCACACAAGGCAGAATCCAGTGTTACACCTGCCAGAACAATCAGAAGAAGATGTCTCAAAGGCCTTTTCCTTGAATCAAGTGATTCTGATCCAGATAAACCTGAAAAACCTCGGCGACATGGTTGTCGTGTTGGCTGCAATGAGAAGAAGAAAAAAACAAGATAAATGTTCTATTACAGTTGTTCTTGGCAAGGTGGAAGGAAAAGAGTTCCTTGTATACATATCTAATACTAATCTGTGTGTCAAGCAAATGTAATAATATGCGAGTGATCCATTAAATTTGCCTGTTTGCTCTACTTCAGCAGATTTTGTCACAAAGGGAATAGGTAGAAATCTGAATAAAAGCTACCTGAGCTAGAAACAGAACAAATAAAGAGCAAAAAGAATACCCTTTGTGATTTAAAGGGCAATGGTATTTCTTTCTTGTTGACAAAATGTAAAAGTAATTAAACATTCTACAAAACACTGTTTTTGCAACTTGAAAGAGTACTGCAACTTACATAGAAGACAAAAGCCTATACATTAAAATATATGCAATTTACATAGAAGACAATAGCGCGGATAGCTATTAGTAACAATTATGCTTCTAACCCAAAATTTAGCACCTTGAACCCTTTCTTACCAAATGGATAAGTGTGGTGGCTTCTAATTTCCCGAAAGAGAAAACCATTAAAAAGATGGAGCAACTGTTAGACTAATACTGAAACTTCACCCTTTTTTTTTTTTTTTTTTATTACTTAGGGGAAGGGGAAATGGGGGAGGGATTACAACGTGGGGATTCGAACCCTCACCAACAAGGTGAAAAGTTCAGGTAATCAACCAACTGAGCTACTAGATTCAAACTTCACCTTTCTAGTTATCATGGAAAAAGGAAAAAAGAAGAAACGAACTTTAATGAATGGCTGTGAAAATATTAATGATTACTGTTAATTCTCCTTTCTCTTTGTTTCTTCCAATAGAGTCTTATTTACATTGTTAAACTTAGTGCGACTAAGATATATAAAATGATGTTTTTGTTGATAAATAGTATGTAATTTATATTTATATTCATATTTATACTATAAAAGAAACAACAGTAAGGGATCACTGATAAGAAGTATTCACTGATAAAAAGCTGGTGTTGAACAAACGAAAAAATGGTAAACTTTCCATTATTATTTAGTTAATTTCTTTTCTTATACTTACAAGAAGAATACCTATCTGATATGCTAAAACCATACCTTAATACAAAATCTGACTTTGAATTGTAGGAAAGAATCCAAATTCAGAAGTTACTAGCTAGTATTCCCTCCGCCTCAATTTAAGTGTCTTACTTCTTCTTTTTCTATCAACGTAATTGAAATATGCACCTGGAATTCAATCACATTGGTATAAAGAGCCGGAAAGTTCAAAAGAATGTTTCTTTCTATATTTATATTTAGTAAGTTGACAATTCAAACATCCTACATAGTAAATTTAAGACCACAAGATTCAAATAACTTTTTGCTGCTTTACACATTTTTTATTTATGAACACAAAATTTAAAAAAAAAAACTTTTATTTCTTAAATTCCGTGTCAGATAAAATTAAGACACTTAAGTTGGGACGGAGAGAGTATTAGATAAGCTTGGGTTCCTCACTCTGTCACGTGAAGGTTGTTACATACGTAGCAATTTTTGAGCATGAGAGTTTACATGACGTGACGACCTATAGGACATCCATTTGTAAATTACATATTTTTTCTTTTCATTTATTGGTACTTATCTTCCAAATTTCAACTCGATCGTCACCCTGCCCTGCATGCATATCTACGTGCTGCTCTAGACAGTTCCACACATATTATATATTCAATGTTTGTTTAGAGATAACATTAGGAATCAAGCAAGTGCCCATAATAAAAATATTAATTTGTCTTCTAGTAGCTTTATAATACAGATTCTTTTCAGTAGGATTCACAAAGAAACTGAGTACACCACCATCAACTGCTTCAAAGAAACAAGCAAATAAGTAAAAATGGGTTCCCTTCTGGCAGGTTGGGACTCTAATATTCTTGATCCCCAAGTTGGTAAGTTACTTTAATCTTCCTCTTATACCTTATAGTTTTGTGACTTTTAGTTGCGAAATAATTCGTTTTTCCCTTTGCAGTGAAATATAAGAGAAACAAGTCATTAACAAAGGAAGAGACAGAGGCATTCTGGAGATCCAAAAAACATAAAGAGGAAGATACTTCTGCGCTATCCCCTCGAAGCCAAATTTTACTTTTCTAATTTATAAAGGATGTATATATGGTGTGATATTAATTTCTAGTGGCTTATACTGTGGCTGTTATGGGACAGGAAAATAGTAGCTTTGAAGATGCTGCTAAGACATCGTTCGAAACATCAAACTCCGGGGAGATTTTGGGTATGGACAGTGAGGACACCGAGAAACTAATCAAGAAACATGGCTGGTATGTATGTATATATATATATATATATCAGATGTATCACTTTGGAAGTTTGGAACTTTGGTGAATGAGTTTATGAGAAGAAGTAGGGTCAATAGTTTAATTAGTAGTATCTAGGCTGTAACAATTAGCAACAAATTAAAAATATGTTTCACCTCACAAGTGCTCTCTGAATCAGGCTAGATAGTCTCCTATAACTAGGCTAACTTATAGATATAGTTTTTTCTGCAGAGTATCATAACCGTAAAAGATGCACTTCAATCTTCATATTTCCTTGAGTTCGCTCCCAAAAATATAGCCATCCCTGCCCTCTTATATCAGTCCAAAAGTAAACTTGGTCATATATATATGGTGTGAAAAGTATTTGCGCAATCATGTCTCTTAATAAATTATAGTATAATTTAAGGTATATACACTGACAGTAAACAAATATAACTTATTGATAAATTGTAGCAAGTCCCGATCGAATATGTGTAAATTAATGTTGGATTTTATGGCTGTAGGTGGGTAAGTAGCAAATGGGCACATTTGAATGAACCGCCAGTGCTACCACCAGATGAGGCTACTTACAAGCATCTCTCACGCTTCAAACAACCCCAAACTGGATAATCAACTCAATAAATTATAGTATAATTTAAGGTATATACACTGACAGTAAACAAATATAACTTATTGATAAATTGTAGCAAGTCCCGATCGAATATGTGTAAATTAATGTTGGATTTTATGGCTGTAGGTGGGTAAGTAGCAAATGGGCACATTTGAATGAACCGCCAGTGCTACCACCAGATGAGGCTACTTACAAGCATCTCTCACGCTTCAAACAACCCCAAACTGGATAATCAACTCTGCATCGATCGTTTGGCGTTGGGAAAATACTACTTTCTTTTAATGTTTTGTAACCTAAATAGTTAAATTTTGATACAATAGTTTGAAAGGACAAGTATGTATATATCTTGGTTGTTTTAGGTGTTTCTTGAGCTTGTAAAACTAAGACAGAGAGTACTGCGCGAGGTTTTGAGGAGTGATTAATAAGGGGTTTTTTTTTTTGTCCTTCTATTGGTTTTCGTTTTTGTCCATATTGTTTACTCCCAACTTATTCAATTTCGATATGATGGGGCCTGGAAGGTGGCGAGAATAATACTCTTTCCTTTCTTGTGTGTAATTTGATGTAAAGATGCTTGTGAATCAAGTGTGACAACGACAATATTGTATAAATTGGCATATTGTCTTTTAACATATTTTAACAGCAAAGAAATTTAATATTAGCAGTAATATAATAAATGATTGTTATACTATGCGTCTAAAGTCACCGACTCTTATAACTACTACTCTATTAATCACCTATTGCAGCGATTAGGTTCGTTTTCGTGTTGTCCTCACCTCAGTCAGTGTCAACATTCATCCGTAATTTGATAAACAATATCTGCATGAATCATATAAGTACTTTGCTTATCCGGCATGCCTCTATTTTCAAGCAAACCCTGATTACGTATTACCAAACCAGCTAGCAACTCCATATATACATAATGACCTTCCCCTGGCCACCCATTTGTTTCCTTCCTGGAGGAGCTAAGTTTTCCTACTGGCCTGAACCTGAAAGAGGGGACCATAAGGAAAGAAATTTGTGTTTGAATTGCTTCATTTTATTTGCTGATGTTAACGTGTCTCATTTTTCCAGAACCCATCTCATTGCAGCCCTCTCCAGCTCTAATTTTATTAAATTGAAAACATAATGTGATACATATACTCCGTAGACAGTAGCTAAAACCTTCCATAATACACAGTTTTTGACCCAAAGGATTCTTCATGTGAAGGGTTCCTTTGTAGCATGGAGTTGCGGAGAAGTGTTATGCTCACCTTTATTATTGTAGCTACAAGATAAATGGTTCAAACTAAATTAAAATAAATAAATATATATATACAGGCACAGAGAGTCAACATTTCTTCCAAAATTATATCCAAACATGAAATTGGACAAGACTGGTTTGCAACCGAAATGCTGCCTAATAATCAGCAAAACTTGGATTTATGGGGGAATTAGTTGGTGCAAAAAGGTCATATTGGTAAATTGAACCTCCGGCCAGCAAGTGTATAAATTGATAAATTGCTGCATCAATGCATGCTAGATGCCCCAAACCAAAATAAACTTCTCCAGCTTGCTTACTGCTAGTGTCAATGGCTGAGGAGAGCAAAGTTGTGATCATTGGAGGAACTGATTATATCGGAAAATTCATAGTGGAAGCAAGTGCAAAATCTGGGCACCCACCTTTGCATTGTAAACATGTTGAGAGTTTCAAGAATTATGGTGCCACTAACTTTATAGTTTACTGCAATCTAGCTACCTTTAAGGGAAACCAATTAAAGGAATGAATTTGAGGCAAAATTCTTGCTCCTTCAGGGTGATTTATAGGATCATGAGAGCTTGGTGAAAGCTGTAAAGCGCAATTGGTAATATCAACAGTGGGATGGCTGATCAAGTTAAGATCATTACTCCAATCAAAGAAGCTGGCAATATTAGGGTTGGTTTAATTTCTAGTGTTCATTTCCCATAAACTCATTGGCGAATGCAGGATTAAGAGTCAGTGGGTTCTGCTCTTTATGTATGTGCCATATTTTTTGCATCTAGTCTATAAACTGAGTATAAACATCTTCCATAAGTTGGCATTTGTTCATTTTTTTCTGTTCCACTTAATAGTTAGAATTCTATGTGAAAACAGAACTCAAGATTTCTTGAATCCGAAATCATATATAGTTGTGAATGTGACCTGTAGGAAATCAATCTGTGATCTGTATTGATGTATGAAAGTCATTATATACAAAGTAGGTATCTCATTAGCAGCATAATACTAGGCTAAATTATAGGACCTAATTACTATACATAAGAAAGAGAATATTTACAATATTTACGTAGACTTATTACATAGTCTATCACACCCCCGCAGTCGAAGCGGGAGGTTGTCGTATGCTTAGACTGTCCCTGAAATCATCAAAGAGCACGCGCAGAAGACCTTTAGTGAAGATGTCTGCGATCTAGTAACGGGACGGGACGTGCAGAACACGGACTTCTCCACGGGCAACTTTCTCACGTACGAAATGTATGTCCATCTCAATATGTTTAGTGTGTTGGTGCTGAACTGGGTTACCTGATAGGTATATGGCACTAACATTATCACAATAAACCAATGTAGATGTCCGGATGGGACAACGGAGCTCCAACAGAAGGTTGTGAAGCCAACAGGACTCAGAGACGACATTAGCGACGCCACGGTATTCGGCCTCGGCACTGGACTTAGACATAGTAGGTTGCCGTTTCGATGACCATGAGAGGAGATTATCGCCAAGGAAAACACAGTAACCGGATGTGGATCGGCGAGTGTCCGGACAACCACCCCAATCTGCATCTGTATAAGAAACCAGAGAGGCAATGGAGGATTTGTATAGATGGAGACCAAACTCAATAGTACCTTGAATGTATCGGATTATGCGTTTAAGAGCATGCATATATGCAACCTTTGGATCATGCATGTGAAGGCATACTTGCTGAACCACATAGGAGATATCTGGTCTTGTGAATATAAGGTACTGCAACGCGCCGGCCAACTTGCGATATTGTGTGGGATCATCACAAGAAGGTCCGGCTGTGGCACCAAGTTTGGCTTTTGTGTCGACCGGTGTCTGACTCGGCTTACAGGCAGTCATGCCCGCACGCTCTATAATATCTGTTGCATAATTTTTCTGAGAGAGAAACATGCCGTGTGAAGTCCGGGTAACAGCAATACCCAGAAAATAGCTTAAAGGACCCAAATCCTTCATAGCAAATTCGGCACTAAGCAGAGACATGATGGATTTTCTGAGGGCATCTGAAGAAGCTGTGAGAATAATATCATCAACATATAGCATAATGTAAGCAGTGTCAGAACCTCGACAATAAATAAAGAGAGAGTGATTAGATCGGCTATGTGAAAAGCCAATAGTAGAGACATAGTCTGTAAAGCGTTGGAACCATGCACGGGGAGCTTGCTTAAGTCCGTACAGCGATTTCTTCAAAAGACAGACATGATGGGAATGCTTTGGATCCTTAAACCCAATAGGCTGATGCATATAAACAGTCTCATTAAGATTACCATGTAAGAAGGCATTCTTGATGTCTAACTGATGAATGGGCCAAGAGTGTGCGAGTGCAATGCTCAAGACAGCGCGAATAGTAGCCGGTTTGACAACCGGACTGAAAGTCTCATCGCAGTCAACTCCAATCTGTTGAGACCTGCCATCACAGACAAGACGGGCTTTGTGCCTCTCAAAAGAACCATCATATTTCTTTTTATGACGAAAAATCCACATAGAACGAATCAAATTCACATCAATGGGACGTGGAACCAACTCCCACGTCTTATTTTTAATTAGAGCGTTATATTCATCAACCATGACAGCTTTCCAATTGTGGTCATTTAAAACACTTATAGGATTTCGTGGGATAGGCGAGATGGTGGTAGTGTTTAGGTTAAATGGTTGTTTGGGCTTGAAAATCCCATGTTGGCTTCTAGTGACCATGCGGGTGGGCTGCTGGGCAGGCACGGGTGGGGCAGTGGGGAGAGGCTGCTGGGCAGTGGCCGTGCGGGTGGACTGCTGGGTAGTGGGGGGGGGGGGGGGGGGGGAAGGGCGGCAGGCTGCTGAGCAGTCACGGGTGGAGCAGGAGGGGGGAGGAGCTGCTGGGCAGTGGGGGGTCGGGTTGTACCGAGGGAACGACGGGTGGAGTAGGCTGCGATAGAAAATGCAGGGTGTATGGAGAAATCCCATGGTCCAAGAAATCATAAGAAGTTTGGGTTAGGGAGTGCAACTTTGAGAAGGGAAATTGAGTTTCCTCAAAGATGACATGCCTTGATATGATGATTTTGTTGGTGGATAAATCATAACATTTATATCCTCTATGATTCAACGGATAGCCCAAAAATACACACGGGGTGGATCTTGCTTGTAACTTATGAATAGTTGTAGATGGGAAAAGTGGATAGCATAGACACCCAAAAACTCGGAGATGAGAATAGGAGGGGGTTCGTTGATAGAGAACTTGCGTTGGTGATTTATACCCAAGGACTTTGGTGGGAAGGACATTAAGGAGGTATGTGGCCATTTGGAGAGCATGATGCCAAAAGGAGGGGGGCATGGAGGAGTGGACAAGAAAAGTGTGCACTATGTTGTTAATGGATTTAATTTTTCTTTCCGCTTTGCCGTTTTGAGGAGAGGTATGGGGGCAAGAAAATCGAAAATTTAAACCATTGGAGGCGCAAAAAGATTGAAAATGCCCATTGGCGAACTCCCGCCCATTGTCACATTGAATGTTTTTAATGTCTCTTTCGAATTGAGTCCGTATTAATGCCTTAAAAGATAGAAAAGGGGAATAGACTTGGGACTTGTTAGAAATTGGAAAACTCCAAAGAAAATTACTATAATCATCAAGAAAGAAAACATAATAGCGGTGCCCATTAGAACTTAAAATAGGAGATGTCCATAAATCACTATGAATGATATCAAATGGCATAGTAGTATATGACAATGAATCATAAAATGACAATTTAACATGTTTCCCCAAAGTACAAGAGGTACAAAAAGAAGTTCGGGCCCTATTACATTCAATTAAGGCATTACTATGAAGAGAACTAAGGATAGCATTTTCCGGATGGCCGAGTCGGGAATGCCACAAACTAGGTGATGCGGCAATGAAGGTGGATGGTGGAGTGGTCCGTTTTGTGGCAGTCATAGGATACAATTCCCCGGTGCTCTCACATCTCATTAGGCGGCTCCCCGTCGGTAAATCCTTCACAGAAAACCCAAGAGGATCAAACTCAACAGAAACATTATTGTCCTTAGTGAATTTACGTACGGAAATAAGGTTTTTAATGAGTTTTGGAGCATGCAAGACATGTTGGAGACGTAATTGGGGATTAGGTGGGGGTAGACACGTATGACCATAGCCACGAATTGGAATAGGGCTACCATTACCAACAATGATTCCAGAATTATTGCTCAAATTAAAATAAGACGTGAGGGTACCTGAGTTGGCAGTCATGTGGGAAGTCGCTCCGGTGTCCATGTACCAATTATCATCCGGTTATGTATGGATAGAGTGTGCATGACTGCCTCCACGTCTGTTGGAGTGTACCCAGAATACGTCGGACCATGCATGGAATAGGCCTGCTGAGGCCGTGGACCCGCACCGAGAATGCCGCTGCCGGGCCGCGGTGTGGTGGGACACTGCTGCCACGGTCTGGTCGGATACGGGCAGGGAGGCAGTGGCCACTGCTGGGGCGGCCAGGCTGGCCAATAGCAGCCCCCTGCCGGTGGCTGTCCCGTCGGCCACTGACCGTGACTGGTCTGTCCGCCACCGCCACGGCCGGATTTCCCGCGGTTGGTGTTGTTGTTGTTGTTCCCCTTTCCCTTGTTCCTGTTGGAATTCCTGCCACGATTATTATCACGACGGTTAGTCGAATTAGTGTTGCCGCCAGGTGGCGGGGAGGGAGTATCATTATCAACAAGCAGAGCCGCGGGACTAGAATCGCGGGCACGTTCCTTGGCTGCGGCGTCTTCGAGCTTGAGTCTGGAGCACACTTCAGAGAAAGAGGGCAGCACATCCTTCTGCTGGATGGTGGTGACAACGTGTACATATGTCTTCGGTAAGCCTGCAAGGAGGCGCAAGACTAGACGTTGGTCGGACACCGGCGACCCCACGTTGGCAAGCTGATCCGCGAGAGACTTGAGCCTATTATAATAGTCCATAACTGAGCCGAAGTCGGCCATTTTTGTGGTGGTGAACTCGGTTTCAAGGTACGCTGCCCTTGAGTGCTTGTTGTCTTGGAAAATTTGAGCAACTCGATTCCAAGCCTTCTCCGCAACATCATCCGCCATGAGAATAGAGGTAAGAATATCATTGGATACGGTGGCGTATATCCATTGAAGGACCACCGCATCTAGCCGTTTCCAGAGCGGAAGATTAGCCGCCTTCGTTGCGTTGTACGCGGTGAGTTCAGTGGTGTCAGTTGGTGGTATGATGTGCTCAAGTACGGAGTGGACACGGGCTAGAACTTTGAATAGTGTCGCCCATTCGTGATAATGGCCGGTTTTCATGTCTAGAGTGATTGGGATTAAAGATTTCACATTCGTGACGGTTAAAGCAGAATGCAAATTTTTGTTGTCAGCCATTGAAGAGAGAAGAGGGAGGAGAAAGGGGGGGGGGGGGGGCTACGGCTAGGGTTAGGAGAGAGGGAGGTGGACGGCTAGGGTTTTGGATGCTAGGGTTTTTAGGAGAAACCTAGTCTGATACCATGTAGGAAATCAATCTGTGATCTGTATTGATGTATGAAAGTCATTATATATAAAGTAGGTATCTCATTAGCAGCATAATACTAGGCTAAATTATAGGACCTAATTACTATACATAAGGAAGAAAATATTTACAATATTTACGTAGACTTATTACATAGTCTATCATGGCCAACAGGACATTTTGATCTATATTAATACATTAAATACTAGGAAATATGTTCAAATCCTGGCTGGAAAATGGCCGAAGCCCTAGGATTAGGAAAGAGACCAATCTTAACTTTAGTTAGCAGGTGTCCTTATCTCCTTGATTTAGCTTTTTAACATTGAATAAGAACTTTTATGGCACATGGTGAATTATTGACATATCATATAAGGAAGGCATGATATACTTGTAGCATTTTTCTCATGTTGTTATCTTAAAATCTCAAGAGATTCTTGCCTTCAGAGTTTGGGACTGAAGTGGATAAGACTAATGGTGTTGACTGTTGAGCCAGCAAAGTCTACATTGGCTGTAAAAGCCCAGATAAGGAGAGCTATTGAGGCTGAAGGAATACCTTATACCTATGTCTCCGCAAACTGCTTTTCTGGTTATTATCTCCCAACATTGGCCCAGCCAGGAGCCACTGCTCCCCCGAGAGATACAGTCGTCATTGTTGGTGATGGAAATACTAAAGGTATGCAGATTTTTGTCTTCATCATTGAAAAAACAGAACAAGTTCATTGCCAAAAGTTTAAAATTTATACTTATCCTGCTTTCCTTTTGCGTGCAGCTGTGTTCAATGAAGAACATGACATTGGAACCTACACAATAAAGCTGTTGATTACCCGAGAAGGATGAACAAGACCCTCTACATCAAACCCCCTAAGAACACCTATTCATTCAATGAGCATGTTGCTTTGTGGGAGAAGAAGATTGGTAAAACTCTCAAGAATATTTACATTCCAGTGGAACAAATTAAATTCTGAAACACATCCAACGTCAGTTAAAACTTATTTATCCCTTTATGAATCCTTAATCAATATTGTACTTTCATTTGGTAATCCTGAGATGTCTCTATTTCTTTGTTCTTTGTGGTGGCAGAATGCCCAGTTCCAATCAATGTTGCATTCGCTAATTAGCGTCTCATAATGATGCTACCTCTTAGTCTGCAATGTAAGCTACGTATGTTGATTGCTTATTCCCTAATTATATTTTTTACCAATACAATCATTTGTCTTACAGACCATGTTTATGGAGAGTCATACTTAACCAAAGATCTCGGGTGAAATTCCTGAATTTGGAGTCACAGTTGTTAGGGGAGCGCTTTACCCTCAATTTAGGACTTTCCGGCGCGAATCCGGATTAAGTCAGGTCTCAATGAGGGTGCCGGACACCGGGTGGAAACCAAAAAAAGAAAAAAGTAACGTCGGATTACCTTATAATATTTGAAATTTATTTTCCCCTTGTTTGCATACTAATCCTATTTTTGGAATAAACGCAGAATAACCAAAAACCTTACAGCTATCAGTGATTCTTTTTATTGATCTATATATAGACCCCTTTAGATTCCAGGGCTTGATGTATGACATTATAACTCACAAGTGTGAGAACGGACTCAGAGCTAACATTAATAAGAGCAATTTGATTGTGATATGGTCAATTATATTCAAGCTCGATTACTATTTCCTATTTTAAACCAGTCCATATTTGAAATCAGTCCATATTTGGACATTAGGAACAAAATATTTGTTCCCAATGTCCAGAGTGATTTGGTCTAAGCTATTATTAGTGTTCATCTAGTCAATCCTATAATTCAACTAATGAGTTTTTGTATAAAGTAAAGGCCTTAGTCTGAGCAGAAAGATCAAATAGAATTAAAAATGTCGTTAATTTTGCAGGGGCCTAGTTACCGGTTTGAAGACACCTTAGCTTTCTTTATACAGCTTAGTTTATTGATAAACATTAATTAGTTATTTATTGGCGAATAAGTAGTTAGGTTACTATTATCAATGTGTTCGTTGTCCCTATAAGGACAGGTAGAGTAGAGTTGAGCAAAAACGATTTTCTTGAATATTTTAAGTGGAATTAAAAACAAAGAAAGTCCACCATAACAATTCGAGAAGGGAAACCATCTAATAAGCTAAGACCAGAAGATTATATGAAATTCTCAACTAAGAAAATTATTAAATAGGAGTACGAAGAATATAACTAGAGGTGGCAACCGGTTTGGCCTTACCGGTTTTAACCGGTAACCGGACCGGTTAAACCGGAACCGAAACCGGAACCGGTTAACCGTTTAATGGTTTACCGGTCCGGTTCCAATATTTTGGAAACCGGAACCGGTTAAACCGGAACCGGACCGGTTAAACCGGTTTAACCGGTAAAAAATTAAAAAAAAAAAAAAACTAAAGTATATAAGTAAGTATATATAGTATATAGTACATATATATAAGTATATATAGTATATAGTACATATATATAAGTATATATAGTATATATATTAAGTTATACACATATATAAGTATATATAGTATATATATTAAGTTATACACATATATAAGTATATATAGTATATATAGTATATATATTAAGTATATATAGGTATATAAATATATATAGTATATATATTAAGTATATATAGTATATATATAGTAGATATGTATATATATATTAAGTTAGACATATATATAGTATATAGAATAAGTTATACATACATATATATTAAGTATATATAATATATATAGTAGATATGTATATATATATATATATATATATATATATATATATATATATATATATAAGTATATTTAGTATATAGTACATATATATAAGTATGTGTAGTATATATATTAAGTTATACATATATATAAGTATATAGAGTATATAGTACATATATATAAGTATATATATTAAGTTATACATATATTTAGTATATATATATATTAAGTTATACATATATATAAGTATATGTAAGTTATACATATATATGTATACGAAAAACACTATTCTGTATTGCTGACTTGCTGTTAGGCTGTTAGTCAGTAATATTTAAATTTTAATTATAAAGTTGTATAACATATGAAAATATAGCTACAATATACAAATAAATACTATAATATATATATATATAATACAAAAAACAAAAAAAAATAGATTTTAACCACTTCAAACCGGACCGGTTCCGGTTTGAGGTTTAAAACCGGTAAACCGAAACCGGTTAAACCGGAACCGGCCGGTTCCTTAACCGGTTCCGGTTGGAACCGGTTGCCACCTTTATATAACTACAAGGTCGCCTGCCAAAAACTTGTGCTCAAGTCATAAATAGTTCCTCCTGGGACATATTTCCTTCACGCTGCTTTTTCTTTATAAGTACCCTTGCTTTTTACTCAATTTAAAGTTTTCAGTCTCTTTTATCATTATTGTAACTTGCATTAGAAAAAGGCAAAGAATAAAGTGGTGGGCCAAAGAAACAGCAATTTTTTATTTTTTTTTATTTCATCTGTACTTGAAATAAAGGAAACTTTTTCTATGTACCTTTTATGCAGATAAAATATTTTCTGTACAAATCATAGTGCCAATTGAAAACCTACACATAGAGCAAGCATAAATGCATAATCATGTCTTGAGTTGGTCTAACTTAGTAATAACTCAACTTCTGCAACCGGAAATGGAGTCTCCACACTTCCTATTCCCATGCACACGTTAAGAATAATGTCTTCACAATCTTTAGGTGCGGACCGGTGGAATTTCAGGTCAGACAGAGCCGGCACATCAGATCTCGAAAATGTATGAGCTCATACACACGACGGGTCTAAAAAAGAAGGTCCTCGGTCTTTAGACCAAATAAATAGAAAAAGAGGCTACTTCGTGTCCGTGTAGGGAATGCGTATATGTCCCCAGCCCGTTTGGTGCGGACCGTTGGAATTTTAGGTCAACAGAGCCGATACATCCGATCTCGAAAATATATGAGCTCATACACACGACGGGTCTCAAAAAGAAGGTCCTCGGTCTTTAGACCAAATAAATGAAAAAAGAGGCTACTTCGTGTCCGCGCAAGCAATGCGTATATGTCCCCAGACCGTTTGGTGCGGATCGGTGGAATTTCAAGGCAAACAGAGTCGGCGCATCAGATCTCGAAAATGTATGAGCTAATACACACGACGACTCTAAAAAAAATTCCTCGGTGTTTAGACCAGATAAATGGAAAAAGAGGCTACTTCGTGTCCTCGTAAGGAATGCGTATATGTCCCCAGCGATTTGGTGCGGACCGGTGTAATTTCAGATAAAACAGAGCCGGCGCATCAGATCTCGAAAATGTATGAGCTAATACACACGACGGCTCTAAAACAAATTCCTCGGTGTTTAGACCAAATAAATAGAAAAAGAGGCTACTTCGTGTCCGTGTAAGCAATGCGTATATGTCCCCAGACCGTTTGGTGCGGACGGGTGGAATTTCAAAGCAAACAGAGTCGGTGCATCAGATCTCGAAAATGTATGAGCTAATACACACGACGAGTCTAAAAAAAAATTCCTCAGTGTTTAGATCAAATAAATGGAAAAAAAGCTACTTCGTGTCCGTGTAAGGAATGCGTATATGTCCCCAGCCCGTTTGGTGCGAACCGGTGGAATTTAAGGTCAAACAGAGCCGGCACATCAGATCTCGAAAATGTATGAGCTCATACACACGACGGGTCTAAAAAAGAAGGCCCTCGGTCTTTAGACCAAATAAATGAAAAAAGAGGCTTCTTTGTGTCCGCACAACCAATGCATATATGTCCCCAGACCGTTTGGTACGGACCGGTGGAATTTCAAGGCAAACAGAGCCAGCGCATTAGATCGCGAAAATGTATGGGCTAATACACACGACGGGTCTCAAAAAGGAGGTTCTCGGTCTTTAGACCAAATAAATGGAAAAATAGGCTACTTCGTGTCCGTGTAAGGAATGCGTATATGTCCCCAGCCGGTTTGGTGCGGACCAGTGTAATTTCAGGTAAAATAGAGCCGGCGCATCAGATCTCGAAAATGTATGAGCTCATACACACGACGGGTCTAAAAAAAAAGGTCCTCGGCCTTTAGACCAAATAAATGGAAAAAGAGGCTACTTCGTGTCCGTGTAAGGAATGCGCATACGTCCCCAGCCCGTTTGGTGCGGACCGGTGTAATTTCAGGTCAAATAGAGCAGGCACATCAGATCTCTAAAATGTATGAGCTCATACACACGACGGGTCTCAAAAAGGAGGTTCTCGGTCTTTAGACCAAATAAATGGAAAAAGAGGCTACTTCGTGTCCGTGTAAGCAATGCGTATATGACCCTGGCCCGTTTGGTGCGGACCGGTGGAATTTCAGGTCAAACAGAACCAGCGCATCAGATCTCGAAAATGTATGAGCTCATACACACGACGGGTCTCAAAAAGAAGGTCCTCGGTGTTTAGACCAAATAAATGAAAAAAGAGGCTACTTCGTGTCCGCATAAGCAATGCGTATATGACCCCAGCCCGTTTGGTACAGACCGGTTGAATTTCAGGTCAAATAGAGCTGGCGCGTCAGATCTCGAAAATGTATGAGCTCATACACACGACGGGTCTCAAAAAGAAGGTCCTGAGTGTTTAGACCAAATAAATGGAAAAAGAGACTACTTTGTGTCTGTGTAAGGAGTGCGCATACGTCCCCATCCCGCTTGGTGCGGACCGGTGTAATTTCAGGTCAAACAGAGCCGGCACATCAGATCTCGAAAATGTATGAGCTCATACACACGACGGGTCTCAAAAATAAGGTCCTCGGTCTTTAGACCAAATAAATGAAAAAAGGCTAGTTCGTGTCCGCGCAAGAAATGCGTATATGTCCCCAGCTCGTATGGTGCGGACGGGTGGAATTTTAAAGCAAATAGAGTGTCACACCCCAGTCCTGATGGGGCATGATGGGCACCCAACCCCTTTACTTAGAGCCGAGTGAACCCACTGGTTCTCAGTATACTCATAGTCTCACTGGGCTCTTAAATAACAAAATGAACTACATAATGAAATCTTTTCAAAACATTCCTTTCGTCTTTCTCAACTCAAGTAAAATCTGTAATCATATGAAATTTGTAACATAATGCATAATGATACATCGGCTTGCAGAGCCGCTTGTAAGGCTAACATGCTATATACGTGACTCTGTCTGCAAAGTCTCTAACATAAATCAATATACCATAACATAGATACTCTGACTCGGCAACACTCCGGAAGGAAATGAAGTTCGTCAATCCAGCTGGAACATCTTCTAACAATATCCTCTACTCATCTGTATACACCTGGGCGGCATGAAACGCAGCGTCCACAAGAAGGGACGTCAGTACGAGCAATGTACTGAGTATGTAAGGCATGAATAATAACATAGTAAGGGATGTAAAGTATGAATAATAACAGAATGGAAATATACAACATATCGTAAGATAAAAGAGTAACCTGTACATATGAATGCCCTTTTAGCGGTACCATGCATGCTTAGTGCTGCGGAACGTGCAGCCCGATCCACATATATACATATATATACATATATCCATAGTAATAGTTTCTTTGAAAAACATTTCTTTTTCATGTATATAGAAAATAGAATATATCATATTGCCGAGGCGTCGGCTCCGCTCCATTCAACCCCATACATCCCGCGTCCGGGATGATATTAACCGATGTGGGATTCGCCTAAACCAATGTGGGATTCGCCTAAGCCAAGCCTTACACTCACCCCCCTCCCCTTTGGGAACTCAGCGTCCTTGCTGAGGTTTGCCCCACCACTGGGTTTTCCCCACCACTGGGTTTACCCCACCACCGGCTTTGATACCAACTGATCAGGTGGTTACGCGTATATAACGCTCCTCCCTTTTTCCCATATTCCCCATTTACATATACATATATATAACATAAGCAGCATGCAGGACAGCCCAAAGAAAGTTATAACTCTATCGGAGTGACGTAAGGTCGGTAACCTCCGATTACATTATGGAATAATCACGATCGTCATGTCTCACCTTGAAGGAACAATTATTATAAGGTCAAACTATCAATGAAGAATAACATCAAGAGGAAACATAGAATAAGGTCATAAATCTCATAAGGCGTCAATTCATATACTTTGAAGTCTTTGGCAAATAGTGTCATTATCAAGGAATAAAATGGAGGATCAAGAAATAGCTCAATATTCTCATATTCGTATTGAATCCACAGCTAGAGACTTTCAAACATGAAATCGTTCTCATTATAATCATCATAGACATATTCTCATCTTGACATCATCGTTGTCATTACAAAAATATGTCCCTCGTTGTAGTCATAAAGCTTACAAAATCATAAACCTTCGTTTTGGAAAAATACAGACGTTTTGAAAAACATTTACGGGTTATCAGGAAGGAAATCATGCATTGGAATCATAGCCTTTTAACTTTTGAAAACAAGGAAGATATGGAAACATTTATGAAATCATAACATAGGAATCATGCCTTTGAAAGAAAGGGACGAGCCTTAACATACCTGTTCGACCTCCTATTAGCTACGCTTATTCGTCCGAGCTCGCAAGTCTACATTTAAGAGGAGTTATACTAACGTTAGACGCTTTATTGCACACTTGTTCTCGGTTTCAAATCAAACTATTCTATATTCTGTCGAAAAACGGGCAGCATCTCCCCTGTTTATATGCCTAGACCAAAATTACAATTCAGCAACCAATCAACAAAAACAACAATACCAACATCACAACACTATTATTCATACCAATATATTCCATAAACATCCCACACGATGTTTTTCAACATAAAACAACAATATGCACTTCCTTTCGTCCCAATCGAGGAGTATAATCTCATCAACACACTAAAAACATTAGATACCATCTTTACACATATAAATCAGCCCAGCCACACGGCCACAACATGTTCAAAATGTTATGGCCCGTACTTTCGCATGTTCGGAAAATTCAAAATAGTTATGATTTGTAAGGAATAAGGTCACATGATGATTTGAAGTAAGATATGTGTGCGTTGTTCATGAAGAATATTGATGTGGAAGTGTTGAGGAAGGCCAAGGGCAAAATTGGAATTTTGAAAATTAGTTTCGGGGATTACAAAATTTGATCCATAAGTCATTGGGCCAAAAACAAAATTATTAGAAGGCCAAGCCCAACCCATGAAGGGTGGCCGGCCATGGCCTTGTTTGGCCCAAATTTAACAAGTTGGTCATGTGATTAATCATGTGACCAACTAGTTAATAAAAAGGGGCAAGGCTTGTTAATTTTCTAGAATTTTCAAGACAAGAGAAAGAGAGAAAAACAAAAGAAAACCAAGAACACTCAAAGGGGCCATTTCGGGTTTGGCCATAGGAAATTCACCCCTCAAAATCTTGCTCCAAAAATTGTTTTCTTGTTATATTCCTACTAATTCAAGGTCCCTCTACAACTTGGTATAATTATTTCGGAAGATCGCCCATTGGTTTCGTCGTTTGGATAATTTGGTGGAGTGAAGAAGCTTGAAGAGGAAGGTAAGAATTCATCCCTTCTATTTATGTTATGAAGGTTTGTTTGTGTTGTAGTATATGTAAATGAGTAGAATGTATAGAAATATGGAAGTTTGCATGGCGGAAGTGCATGTGTGCAAGTAGCCGAATATATGTAGTGTAGGTATGTTGAATTTTAAGTTGTATTATAGTTGTGGTTAATGTGAGTTTGTACTGGAAATGAAAGTTGAATGAGAGTTGAATAAAGTTGAAAGTTGCATGTTGGTCGTGGCTTATATGTAAGGGAAATGGTGATGGAGTTGTTTTGTTTAATAAGTTAGTTGTGTTATTGTGATCCTTATAATGTTAATGAAGGCAAAATGGTTTAGGTTGGTGTTGAAATGAAATGTAGAAGGTTATGCCATTTTGGAATGATTTTATGTTATTGTGATAATGAAGATGTTAAGGTGCAAATTAGGATTTTGGTTGATGAACTTGGAAGGTGGAAATGTGTTATGAATAAGTAGGTCAAAAACTAGAAGTGTTGGGTGAATTATGGTTTCGATGAAAAAAATTTGTATATTTTGCGAATAAGATGGAAAACCATATGTAATGCCTCTAAATGGTGTTGGGGTGATCTGGATGAGTAAATAAGTAGGAAAACATCCATGTTGGGTTAAAAATGTGAAGTTTGTTGCAAGTCATCGCTTATGCATAAAGATGACTATTCATGTTAGTATGTGATTCTAGCCAATTGTTGATGTTGTTGTGGTTGTGGTTGTTGATATTTGAGCCGAGTTAAATTCTCGGGGTGTCACATTTATAGGGGAGGTGCTGCCGAAATTTCGGTAGACAAGTAGTAAACCAAGGATGAAATTTTAAGTCTCATGAATAGTAACTGGTAAAAGTGACCATTTGCAGATATTTGACGAAACGGGATTGGAGTTTTGACAAGCGTAAAGGGCAAGAAAGGTATGTGAAGCTATCCCTATTCTTTCCTTGGCATGTCCTAGATACACTAGGCTTGAATTTGGACCTCGGGGACAACTCTACCCTTCGGAATCCACGTCCGAAATCTTCCCCTTTTCTTTCAGTAAAATTGAATTGGTTAGGTTCCAAACGACTAGAAAAGTGATCTAAACCTCCAAAACATTTGCAGATGAAACCCGATTATCTTAAAACCCTCGTAAATGATATTATAAAGTTTAGCATACGTAATTTACATCCGCCACCTCAACTGACTGAGGTGGGCCCACTATTCCCGATTTTACCTCTTTCGTATCTATGACTTGTTTTCGAGCGGCTTTCAAAGAAATGTTTTAACTACTAAATAAAAATTATTTTAAATAATCCCTTAAGTCCTATAAACTAATTTGGAACATGAAAACGATCGTGGAAATATTATTTCTCCGTACTCCATCATGACATCCCAAATATACTTATTATGATTATGTCCGATTTCACTATTTCGATTGGTCATCTGATATGTCTTATTGAGTCTCTGGGAACGTATGATATTTTGTATTGCATTTAGTTTCTCACTACTCCACTCGTGGATGCCTCAATGCTTCCTTCACTGAGCCCGGGCCAGGATATGTTATCAAGCGTATTCCATTGCATTGTTCGCCGTGCCTCGATGTGAGGGGGCATGTATGACACGTACATGGGTCCGGAGTATGATGTGCCATGTACATATATTTTGATATCTGATGATGTGATGTGGTATGGCCGTTTGGTATGTTATGATGTGTTTCGGAGATATTCCCTACTCTGAAGTATGATGTGTTATGGCGCCGGAGACGGGGGCGCCCATGTTCTGTTCACCGAGTCCCATAGCGGGGCCGGCTTTGGCATATGTTTTCCGCATGCATTACTTATGACTTTTGATATGAAATTTTTGATTTCCTATGTATCTTGTTCATTCTCCGTACATTCTGTTCTGTCTTTAATTTTATTTATTACAGTCTCTGCTTTACATACTCAGTACATTTTCCGTACTGACCCCCTGTTCTTCGGGGGCTGCGTTTCATGCCACGCAGGTACAGACGCACGTTTTGCTGACCCGCCCGCCTAGGTTATCTGCTCAGCTGCTTGAAGTGCTCCTTTGTCCGGAGCCATATTTTGGTGCCGACTTTTTTGTTACATATGTATATGTTCATTCAGGGGTGCGACGGGGCCCTGCCCCGTCTTATGATTATGTTTTCGTTCTGTAGAGGTCTGTAGACATGTGATGTGGGTTGTGTATATGTTCTGTGTGTTTTGCATACGTTGGGGTTGTTTATATATTTTGTGACGGCCTTATCGGCCATCGTGCGTTATATCCACTCCTATACGCTATTTAGCGATGTCATTTAATTATTACAGCTGCTTATTCTGTTATTATGCGAATTTGGGATAAGGGTACGTAAGAGTGCCCAAATTGGGCACAAGTTGCGGCCTACGGGGTTGGGTCGTGACACAAAACACCCCATAAACACAACAACTACAACACAACACTTTATGACCTTTCCTCCATAATTATTTCCACTTTTAAGGCTTGCTAGACCTTCAAATAAATTCAACATAAGAGATAGGATGAATAACATACCTTACACTTGAATAAACTCAGCCACATCAACTTTCTCCAACGCCAAACTTAAGAAGAAGCAAGAACAATCACCTTTCGGGGGCTAGTTTGATGTAATCTTGTTAAATTCTTGATTTATCGGACTATAATGTTTGGGGGAGGTGTGGACAAATTTCTAGGACTCCTTTGAATTTTGTTTGGCTGAAAAAACGGGGTTGAGGGGGTATTTATACCCCTCCTAGGTCGGTTTCACCGACTTTCTCAAGTGCGGCCCGCGGGGCCATTTGGCAGCTTAGAGTCCTGTTCTTAAAATGGACATATATTTTGATTCCGATATTGTGCGAGGGCCCATGACCTACGGTTGGAAATATATTTCAATTATCTACAACTTTCATTCTTTGTGTTTTTCCAAATTCCCAACTTATAATAGCGTTTTGGCCCCTCCAAGTCAGGTCATCCGAAAACGTATCTTTAAATCATCCTGTTGGAGGGCTTATGCCCATATTTGGCTTAAGGGTCCTTCTTCAGATTTGCTCAACTTTCCATGTACTACTCATATCACTTTTCATATGTCCCTTACAAAATTTTGACATGTGGGCCCCACCTTAACTTATGGTTATGAGGGCTATCATCGAGTAATCGTGTTAACTGATTTACTCCATACAATCCCCAAATGTCATATATATATTCTTGTACTCAGATAATATAATCTTACGTTTCCAAACCAAACTTGTTATTTTGATATTCATCACCCATCAAAGTCGTTACAACATACGTCGGAGGCATATCATACCATTTTCACAAGATATATATAAGATATGCAAAACATACAAACTTTCCATCAAAGCCACTACTTATCCAATTCTCTTAACCTTCAACATACAATTTCATTATACATTTCCATCTTCCAAATTCATCAACATTAATCATAATTTGCCTCTTGATACTTTCATTTCCATTTTTACATAAACCATAACAAAGTTGCATATTTTCCTACAACAACTTAATAACCACTTTTCCATGACAATAAAGATTGTTATCTTTCCATTCACTTCACCATAACACACTTAACACACTAACAAGAGTAAATTCATATTCCACCACCAATACAATACCACACGGCCACATACAATATTCTCCAACTTCCATTAATTCATTCCACTTTCATTTCTAATACAATTTCCACCATACTACAACTAAATTACAACATGAATTCAAATCATCAAAGACATGTAATATAAGCATACTCACGGCCCAAACACAAGCACTTCCAACACACAAAATTTTCATACTTTTCATTCATTTCCACACACCACAACATATATACATATATTTCATGGCATGAAAATGGTAAAATCCTTACCTTTTCTTCAAGTTTTCCACTTGCTACAAAGTCGTCCTCTTGCCAAACTAATTGTACCAAGTTGTAGAGGACTTTGCACTTAGTAATATTCCCACAAGAAATTGATTTTTAAACCAAGGATTAGGCTCCAAAATGTTTCTTTCTTTTCTTTCTTTTTCTCCTCTCTTACCCGAACTCCCCTCTTTCTTTTTCTTTGTTCTTGCTTTGTGTTTTTCTTGAATGTTCTTTGGATATGGATCATTATATAATATTACTTAATTAACTTATGGACTTGGGCCATTTTTCATGACATGGCCGGTTGGGCTCCCTTATTGGGCCTCATTTTATCATCATTTTTTGAGTCCAAATTGTTGGCTACATATTGTAATCCATAAGGCAAATTTCCAAAATTCCAATTTTGCCCTTGGCCTCCTTTCGTAATTTCACACCATCATATTCATAGCCTACACATTCATACCAAGTAAGGTCCAATTGTGGCCTTATTCATCACAAGTCAATTTATCTTGAATTTTCGAATAAGCAAAAACGTCGGATGTAACAACATCAACACCCCCAACTTAAAGTATTTGCTTGTCCTCAAGCAACACCTAGATATTATAGAATAACAATGTCTACATTGATTTTGACTTTGAACTGCCGGCATGCATGTTTTTCTTCCAAGAACCACCCCAATTTCTGTTTTAAAGCAACATACACAACTCAAGAACACTACGACTAACCATGAAGCTTCAATGAATGACATCATATTATCGAACATATTATGGTGCACACAAACGCTACTTTACGCTGTCACTTTATTTTGTTCAATTTTCATCCTTATGCCCTCACATAGACCAAAGAATGTCCCAACACACATATATACGACAAGAATGGGACGAAGACGAAAGAGAAGAGAAAAACACTCACACTCACAAAGACAATTCATATTTACACATGCAAATACCATAGGCTTGCCCTTAGTTTCTATGTTCTCATCCTAGGATCGTTCGGTTGTGATCTCATTAGGACTTGTTTCGGCTTGTAATGTAGGTTTAGGGACGGGTCAGATACTTTTTGGATATTAGTGACTCACCCTCCTTGAACACTACAACATCTTGTCACCTTAATTCGCCTCTTTTCTTTCCACCCCTTTATTTTCTTTCAGTTTTCGACCTCGATGTGGTTTTACTTCTAACCAACTTACAATTATTTTTGCGTTACAATTTTCTGATTTTTTTTTTATGTATATATATATACGCAGCTACCACATCGAATCTTCACTAGCAAACTCCACCACCCCCAACTTATGTTTTGAACATATACTCCACATTTAATTCACCCCCAACTTAGGCATTTTGCCTCATCTAATTAATAGCATCAAGAAGGGAACGGGTGTGAAGATGGATTAATTTCACAAAGGGTAAGGTTTCATAATTGGCTAGCCAAGAAAAAGGTCAAAAAGGCTCAAAAGGGGAAACTAGGGGTATTTTCAGCTTTTGGAGAGGCTTATTTAGGCATAGTGACTTATTTACACAAAGAAAGCCTAAGATCATTCCACAACCAAACTAACTTTCGCATTTCAAACAAGACCAACCGGGCAAGTTCTAGATTATACATGCATAAACAGAATTAAACTAACACTTCACACACACATCGGCATAAGGACAATAATTTTTACACTTGTGACCTCCTAAGTAGTAATTCATCACACACAACACCCCAATAATCACAATGTCATATAAAGAATCAATCATGTCAGACAATAACTGTTCTAAGTATGCATTTTTCAAAATTTCGAGGGGTCCAAAAATTTCAACAAAACACAATACATGCCATTAGTTGCCAAGTAGTACCAAATAAAACAAAATTACTCTATTCAACCTAAGTAACATCCTAAACATGCCAGTTTCAACAAAATAAAAACCCCCCTCAGGAAAAGAACTCTGGCAAAGAAAAGTCGAGGAGGTTCCTACCCCTAACTAAAAAAACTTACAGTGTCCTCACTGCAGTACATCAACATAATTTTTTTTCATACCTCCTAGCACTGCGTGCTATGGTCATCTCTGCTCACCCTCTGAACTGGAGCTGCTGGGCTCTGGAAGGATAAAATCGTCCTCATTTTCCTCCTCTTCATGCTGTGCGCCGCATACACTCCTCAGAATGCTCATCATTTTGTTCAGGAATTTGCTTTGCTTCTTGGCATGCTCCCTTGCCTTTTTCTGCCTCCTCTCTATTTTTCCCTACATTTCTTTGATATGCTTCATGTCCTCCACCACACCTGCTAATGTCGGACCAATAGGAACAGAGGGAGCTGTAGATGTGCCTTCTCCATGTGGGCCCGCAGGGAGACTAGCCACTAGCTGCTGAATCCGATTGTCCACCCCATGGACCTGGGTGGAGATATATTAGAAAGGCCTGGCGGCTTCTTGCAGTGGTGGCAAGATTGGTATAGCCATGGGAGGGGCAGATGCCCCACCAATAGAATCTGATGCAGTAGATGTGAACTGCTCAAATGATGATGTTGCTATATCAATCTTCCTTTTCTTCTGTACATTACCAGGCCCTCTCTTTTTCAACGGATAAATCGGTCCACCAGGCCCTTTTTCTTTGTCGCCTGGTCTTGTGGGCACTCCATTAGTGGAGGACAAATAAGTGATCAATGATAGGAAGAATAAGCTCTTAGTCCGTTCAAGCACCATCTCCCGGATTTCCTGCATAATGAGCCTCCCCACGTCAACAGGCAATCCTTCCATCACAGCACAAATTACTTTAGCCCTCTCAAGTGGCACCTCTGAATCATGTTTTGAAGGCAGCACCCTGGATGTAACAATATCAAGCCAAGTTTTGGCTTCAGCAGTGAACTCTGCAGAGTCAATCCTTTTCTGCATTGTGTTTAGCCACTTTGGTTGTTCCCCACCGTGAAGGTGGGTCACAAACCATTGTTGCCGCAGGTTTTCGTACATCTGTGCCATCTCGCTGTTGTCACCATCCTGCAGATTGTAATAGGCATTTATTCTTGAGGCATTGCACAGGACATCCACACCTCTGACTTTGACAATTGCCCTATGTGTAATGTCTGCCTCTGCAGCATTTGCGTAGAATTCCCGCACCAGGGTATGATTTGCCCTGATTGGTTCATCTGCAAAGCGTATCCAGCCGCTTGTTACCAACCTTCCATAGAACTCGGGAATTTTTTCTTCCAAATTTTCTGTTACAAAGCACCTCTCTTCAATGAAGCTCTTTCCCAGCAGTCTATCATATAGCTTCGAACATTTTGCTGACTGGAAGGTGGTGGTGTCATAATATTCAATCAAGGGTACTTGGGCAGCACTGGATGATGAAGCCATTTTTTTTTGAGTTTAAGTACCTACAAAACAAACACAATGCATATGAACACCTACAATGATGTATAATGAGGAGTTGGGTTAAGGACATTGGGCACCCAAGTTTTGAACAGCTCTGTGCGAGCATTCTGTTTGTGAACTGGGATTTTTTCTTCAGCGCGATCGCGTGACAAGGAGTCGCGATCGCACCATTTTGCTGTATTCCGTCAGCGCGATCGCGCAGGGAACTGGCGCGATCGCGTCATTTTTATGACTTCCTTAACCGCGATCGCGGTTCAACAGTATGCGATCGCGCTAATCTTGGTCCATTATTCAGCGCGTTCGCGGCTATTATCGGCGCGATCGCGCTGAATCGTTTCAGATTCTCCCAAGCATTTTCACAAACAGGTTATGGGCATCATTTTTGGGGCTTCAATTCATTGATTCTAAGCATTTATTTTGCCCCATTTGTTTTTCTTATATCAGCACCCAACTCTCAACTCACATCACTCAACAACAAACAACAATTTATATAACAACAAATTCAATAATTTCATCATATATTCAGGCTTAAACAAGTAAAAGAAAAAAAAATTCTTTCACAATTTCTAACATGGAATGATGATAAAAACAACCCTATGAACAAGACAATGAAGGAATCACATACCTTGTGGTTGCAAGTTGAAGAATTTTTCCAAAAAAATTAAAATTGTGTTTGAGAGAGAATTAGGGAAATGGGAGGAATATGGGAGGAAAATGGGGGATTTTAACCCCCAGGTCTGTTTATTAACTTAAAACGCGCCTCTGCGCGATCGCGTGGCGATGTGGCGCGTTCGCGCAGAGTAAATTACTCTTTTTTTTTCTTTTTTTTTTATTTTAACGCGATCGCGTGGGTTCTCGGCGCGATCGCGAAGGGATAAATTCGGCCCTGTTTTTCCAGATTCAGAAAATAAGCAGAAACCAGCAGCTACTGATTTGTGGCTGTTCTGAAAACTCAACCTATTCAAAACAATTCCAAAAATTGTGAAATTTTGCAGATTAGTCACAAATCATAAACTAAACAATTCTAAAAAATCAAATTTCAAAAATGATTAAAAATTTTAAAAACGATGGGTTGCCTCCCACCAAGCGCTTAAGTTAACGTCGCGGTACGACGGATACCAACTTTACCGCTTTTCTCGCCATTTGGAGCATATGAATTTGCGCCCCAACTTTGAATCAAGATTATGATTACGCTCATAGGGCGGTGGCAGAAAAACAAAGAGGCCAACTCTCGGATGTCTCATTTTGCACTTTTTGGCCTTTGAGTGAGGAATGCCATTTTGTCTTCTTGGCATAGCAAACTTTAAAATAAAAACGCTTTCTTCTTCATATCCAAAATTCTCTATTGGCTCGGTTAGTTCAACTTCCATAGCATCAACCAAGCACAATGTTGAAAAATGGTTAGAATGTGGTCCAGCGCGCTCAAATTCCAAATTTGCATGAGTGTTGGCATCTTCACCAAAAAATGAACTAGAGTCTTCAGAAATCATTTCATGAACTTTTCTATGCAACTCTAGTATCATTTCTTCAATCTTGGCATCATTCACTATTTTTGGATTTTTTGGTTGGTAATTTATCATTAGCTCTTGAAAATCAATAGTGACCACTTCTTCATTGGAAACCAACTTAAAACTACTATCCATGGCCTTTTGATATTGAGTGTTACATTCCTCAATCTTTGCATTCAATTCGGCCTCCAATTTATGGATAGCAATTTCAAGTGACTCCATTTCTTGACTTTGCTCAACATGCATTTTTAGATATTCTTCCATCATCCGTGAAAAGCCTTCACGGTGATTTCCATAGGCTTCAAGTTGTTGAGCTTGATTCATTAGCCAATCTTGGCTCAAAATTTCCTCTTTGTCAAGTTTTTCTTCATGGTGAGAATCGTCCAAAGCTTGTAAAAATCCTAGCATGGTGAAATCCATGTTTTGGATACTTTCATCATCTCCATGTTGAACTACTTCCCATATTTTTCATTTCTTGCCATAATGCCATTCAACATTTCCTCAATTTCCTCTTTTCGAGAATTGGAGATTTCTTCTTTATGACTTAGCTCATTTTGTTCAAGTTGAACCATTTCTTCAATTTCACAACTCTCGTCGTGCTCACAAGAATTTTCGGGTTCATCTTGTAAACTTGAAATCTCTTCTTCAACCATTTCATTTTGAGAAGTCGACATTTCCATGACAATTGAGAAACTGGCATCCTCAAATGACTCATTCATTCTTTTTATGGCTTCTCCATTTTTTAAAATGGATTGTTGGAGGTGCTTTCGCTCTTCCTCCATTTTAGCTTCTCGATCTAAGTATGTTTGGAGCATTGCCATAATGCCTTCATGTCCGGCACTTTGTCCTTCATTTGTCATGTTGTTGTCCCTGTCAAACTCAAAATCACAGCTAGCATTTTCGTTAGAACAACTTGGGGGAGGGGAAACAAAATAATTGGGACAATCACCCCAATGTCCACCTTGACCACCACATATGTTACAAACACTCTCATCATAGGAATGAGACGGTGCACACATCTCTCTCTCGGGAGCATATTCACAATCTTGCCAAAAGTGGGGTCCTCCGCAATATGGACATGGGTCATCAAAATATGGATTACAACCATCAAACCCATTTTCATTCCAAGATGCCATTTTTTTTTTTTTTACAAAAACTGGACAGTTTTGCAAAATCAAAAACTGGACAGTTTTGCAAAACTGGACAATTTTGCAGAACTGTGCAATTTGGCAAAATCTGATCAGTTTTTTTTTTTAAAGAAAAATAAAAAAACAGATAACAACTACACAAATATTCACAGGTTCGGATCAAAGCAAGTTAGCTTATTTCCTAGATTAGCCAAAATACACCAATTGTTCCCCGGCAACGGCGCCAAAATTTGATACGCTCAAATTACACCTATTAATGGTATAACGCGGACGTTGTCAAATATAGTAACCCAACAAGGTTGGGGTCGAATCCCACAGAGAACAATATGTAGGCGATTTAAGCAGATTAGGAATTATCACTAACAATAGCTATGCCCGAACGCATCAATGGTGGTTTTTTATAAGGTTTTGATAAAATATGGAAATATAAATTCTAATCTAGAAAGCAAGTAAATTGATCAATGGCAACAAGAATAGAAGGAAGGAAACTACTTCTCAAGTAACGATCCAATCTATTTCACGAATTGTAAATAATAGCAAGTTTATGTTATTTAGCCTTGGATAATGACTCTAAATTAACTTCTTCCGAAGATTAACTAGACTACCCAATTGAAGATCCCTCAAGCAATTAGGAGCATTAAGAACACCCGAATATGGCTACAAGTGGTATTGCCTATTCCTAGGTCAATTTCCATTAGATGAGGGTTAACGCCCCAAATTCATGTTAATTATTCTAACCCAACTCCGTTCTTCCTCTTCCGAGTTTCAAACAAAGTAAATGGGCGAGTTCAAAGGTTAGCTAATCCATTGAAAACATTCAAGAACAAGAATAATTAAAATAGCAAAAACTTACTTGATTAAGAACAATGCAAATGAATAAATAAGCACAACAATAGTTTCAATCTTAATTGTCACCAAGAGATTTCCATCAACAAGGATTAAAAAGAAGAGAACATTTTTGTAGGAACCCTAGCCTCCAACTTGTGGGAGCTGCCAAAGATATCTAATATTTTGCCCTAGTTTTCTATTTATATGAACTGGAATGGAAGATCCGAGTTCTGGTCGAAAAAGCTGAAAATCCTTCAACGCGATCGCGCCATGTGTCTGCGCAATCGCGTGGACGACGTCAGCTCCCCTGCTCCCTTCATCGCGATCGCGTATCGAGCATGCGCGACAGCGTGGAATTAATAATGCGCGTAGGCGCGGTCGCGTTACATTCCAGCGCGAACGCGTGGAGTGAAATTCCCGCGTGGGCGCGATCGCGATCGCGTGGGTACTCTGCGCGATCGCGCAGAGTATTTTTTCACGGTATTTTCCAGAACTTCCAGTTATTTCCAGTTTTACAACTTTTTTGCTTGTTTTCCACACTTAGGCTCTAGGGACCTCATATTACCTGAAACATGACAAAAACTACGTAAAATGACATAGAATTGCTTAAAAACAAGTAAAACTTATAGTTAAAAAGCATCGATTTTGGTGTAAAATCACGCCACATCACCCATCAAATCTCGAAAATGTATGAGCTAATACACACGAACGGTCTAAAAAAAAAGTTCCTCGGTGTTTTGACCAAATAAATGAAAAAAGAGGCTACTTCGTGTCCGCGCAAGCAATGCGTATATGTTCCGAGCCTATTTGGTGAAGACCGGTGGAATTTTAGGTAAAATAGAGCCAGCGCAACAGATCTCAAAAATGTATGAGCTCATACACACGACGGGTCTCAAAAAGAAGGTCGTCGAGGTTTAGACCAAATAAATGGAAAAAGTGGCTTCTTCGTGTCAGCGCAAGCAATGCGTTTATGACCCCAGCCTGTTTGGTGCGGACCGGTGGAATTTCAGGTCAAACAGAGCCAGCGCATCAGATCTCGAAAATGTATGAGCTCATACACATGACGGGTCTCAAAAAGGTCCTGAGTGTTTAGACCAAATAAATGGAAAAAGAGGCTACTTCGTGTCCGTGTAAGGAATGCGCATACGTCCCCAACCCGTTTGGTGCGGACCGGTGTAATTTCAGGTCAAACAGAGCGGCACATCAGATCTCGAAAATGTATGAGCTCATACACACGACGGGTCTGAAAAAGAAAGTCCTTGGTCTTTAGACCAAATAAATGAAAAAAAAGGCTAGTTCGTGTCCGCGCAAGCAATGCGTATATGTCGCCAGCCCGTTTGGTGCGGACGGGTGGAATTTTAAGGCAAACAGAGCCGGCACATCAGATCTCGAAATTGTATGAGCTAATACACACGACGGGTCTAAAAAAAATTCCTCGGTGTTTAGACCAAATAAATGGAAAAAGAGGCTACTTCGTGTCCTCGTAAGGAATGCGTATATGTCCCCAGCCGATTTGTTGCGGACAGGTGGAATTTCAGGTCAAACATAGCCGGTACATCACGTCCTTTATGAAGTCTCCGATTATACTTTACTCCTTGTTTTGCTATTCCCGACTTTGCTTATGACATCTCTAAAACTTCTTACCCTGAGTTTTTCGTCCATTTATGTCTATATCATCATTTTGTCAATACTTTCGTACCTTTCCATCCACTACTTGTCCTTTCGGCTATTTAGCTAACTTACTCATAATTCTTCTTAACTACGTGTTTGTGTTGCAGCTATGCATTCGAGTTTTCCGAGTGTCCTACTACTTCTTGCTCTTAGCACGAAATTCTTACAATGTACACTCTCTCCATCCTCATTTATCGAACCCCTATCTATCTTTATGATGCTACGGTCGAGTGGTCTTCCATGCACATTCCTGATATTTCATTTCGTTTCCTCTATGATTAAATCTCTCGGTCTTCCCATGAATTCTTATTTCATGCCATTAATTTTCTAATCAATTGTGTCGACTCATCATCCTTGTTCTTTCCTCGACAAGTAATCAGTTACCTGCTGCCAACTCTTTAAAATATCCTTCTTACTCCCATGGTTAAAGTTTTTCAGTTACTTTGCTTTCTAAATGCTCTCCTCTTCCTTCGACCAACCCATTAGTATACCTTCCCTACTTTCATCCCTTACCCTTCCTTGGGTTTCTTCCTCCTCGAGTACCTTTCTTCTCTTGTTATTTGTGGTATCGGCTCTGAAGTTCGTGAAATATTCCTTTAAACGCGCAAATCCGTCCTATTCTTAAGTCATCTTTTTGGAAAGCTTCTCCATGTCCAAGGAAACCGTGTTAATTTGACCACACACTTATCCGTTTATATACCTTTCGAGGGCTGAAAATCTCTTAGCATCGTTGTAAGGCTTAATCATTCTTTATCTTACTTCACATTCCTTGTCGTGGTCACTATCCTTTTAGCCCCACTTATCGAATTCGGTTCTCGAACCCCACCATTCCTCTTTTGTTCCATACTACCACACTTTACCCCTTTCGCATGCCTATCTTTGAATATTTACCCAACTAGTCTTACGTTTTGCCCGTCGTCTCTCTCGGAGGCTTCGCTCACTCATGTTTCTTACCTTTTTTTTACTTTCTCAACACTTTGATCTCCTTACCTTCCGTATTTTCACTTTCTTTCTTTTCCAAATGTCATTGCATTAGAACTCTCCAAACCTATCCGGTAGTGAAAGCAAATCAGCTTACCTGGTAGCGTTCTTTTGTCACTTGCACTTTATTACCCTGTTCGATTAATGCCTTTAAGATACCGCAACGCCGGTTAACGAGATACACATACCGGCTGATATAGCCATAGATGGGATATTATATGCATACATATGTACATTTTCTAACGCCTCGCTTGCAAGGTATTTCCAATCGCTACTTAAACTCATCCTAATTCTAAAGCTGTAATGCACTTTCTTTCTCTTCACCGGTCTAGTCTGCCTCGTTTTACGTGAACTCTTAAGGTTTCCAACTACTCCGCACACTCTAATTTCCCTTAGTCTATTTTAGCTTCTTATTCATGTCTTATGTCTAAATTTATAAGACTTTTGTACACTTCCCAGGGGGTCACCCATCCTAGTATTTCTCTCACCCCAGCACGCTTAACCTTGAAACTCTGATGAAATCCGGTGCATTAATACTGGTATAATCGTATCCACCTCATCGCATGACCTTCACAACATAATCTAAATCAAGTTGAAGTCTTGACAGATTCCAAAACGTTCTCATAACGCATCTCCCTCCGAATTAGAAAGGGTCTACTACTCTTCCGACTACACAATTACTATTTTGGCCTTTTTAATTCTCAATATTCACCTTTCATCTCTGTGTATGACTACTTTCCATCCTAAATTTACAGATTCCCGATGGTAATCGCCGTTACTTATAAATACTCGGTTATCAGCCTCTTTGGGTTTCCGCTCGCCACTCTTATATAATAATCTACAACAGAACTCGTTTGTCAACTTTCCCTGAATCCCCCAATAGACCTTGCTCCTACTAAGCCTCGAATGTAACCCATTTTAATCCTTCGGACTGCTAATCGTCTTCCTCATAATCATTCTTCATGCCATGCCAAATCCATAACTCCTCTAAAGCAACGCATCCCACTTATTGTCTATTTACGATGTTTCCTTTCCACCCTTCTTCCTGTTAAGTGTACCTAACTAAATGACCTGATTTTGAAAAATTCTGGCAGAGTCTCCTTTACAATTCTTACTATCCAAAACCTGCATACAGCAAATACCAGCAATGCCTCACAGGGCATATATATGTATACGACATATCCCAGCCACCCAGGGCTCCTAATTTCAGGTAAAAGAACAAAAATATCAAAACTTACCTCATATATCACACCTCGAGATGTACCTGATCCTTTAACGATCTGCCCCGTTATATCTTCTCGTTTATCTTCCCTTTTCATTCTTCAGCTTTACACCTCAATCATACATGCAATATTCTTACCTTACCCGACATACATCCTTCATGCCATTGCTTACCTTTGTACCGATTCATTATCATATATATATATATATATATATATATATATATATATATATATATATATATATATATATATTCTGATAACGTAGCCTCAGTGAAGCGACTTACCTCTGTGACTTCCCCTATGATCGCTCACTTTCTTCCGTCGATACTGTGCTTTTGCTGAGAGCGAAAGTTAGTATAAGGAATCTCATTTCCTATGACTTGGCTCTATCGCACGATCTTAGATGTGAAAGAAGAGTAACCACCCTAGATGCCCCGTAGCCTCCTGTTTATAAATGTGGCGCGCTTCACACCATAAACAGGACTCTACTGGACACGACTTTGCAGACAACCCCTAGGACGAACTGCTCTGATACCAATTTGTCACACCCCAGTCCTGATGGGGCATGATGGGCACCCGACCTCTTTACTTAGAGCCGAGCGAACCCACTGGTTCACAGTATACTCATAGTCTCACTAGGCTCTTAAATCACAAAATGAACTGCATAATGAAAGCTTTTCAAAAACATTCCTTTTGTCTTTCTCAACTCAAGTAAAATCTGTAATCATATGAAATTTGTAACATAATGCATAATGGTACATCGGCTTGCAGATCCGCTTGCAAGGCTGACATGCTATATACGTGACTCTGTCTGCAAAGTCTCTAACATAAATCAATATACCATAGCATAGATACTCTAACTCGGCAACACTCTAGAAGGAAATGGAGCTCGCCAATCCAGCTGGAACATCTTCTAACAATATCCTCTACTTATCTGTATACACCTACGCGGCATGAAACGCAGCGTCCACAAGAAGGGACGTCAGTACGAGCAATGTACTGAGTATGTAAGGCATGAATAATAACATAGTAAGGGATGTAAAGTATGAATAATAACATAATGCAAATATAGAGCATATCGTAAGATAAAAGAGTAACCTGTAAATATGAATGCCCTTTTGGCGGTACCATGCATACTTAGTGCTGCGGAACGTGCAGGCCGATCCACATATAGACATATATACATATATCCGTAGTAATATTTTATTTGAAACACATTTATTTTTCATATATATAGAAAATAGAATATATCATATTGCCGAGGCGTCGGCTCCGCTCCATTCAACCCCATACATCCCGCGTCCGGTATGATATTAACCGATGTGGGATTCGCCCAAAACCAATGTGGGATTCGCCTAAACCAATGTGGGATTTGCCTAAGGCAAGCCTTACATAGAGCCAACGCATCAGATCTCGAAAATGTATGAGCTAATACACACTACGGGTCTCAAAATGAAGGTCCTCGATGTTTAGAACAAATAAATGGAAAAAGAAGCTTCTTCGTGTCCGCATATACAATGCGTATATGTCCCCAGTCCGTTTGGTGCGGACCGGTGGAATTTCAAGGCAAACAGATCCGGCGCATCAGATCTCGAAAATGTATGAGCTAATACACACGACAGGTCTAAAAATATCCTCGGTGTTTTGACCAAATAAATGGAAAAAGAGGCTACTTCGTGTCCTCGTAAGGAATGCGTATATGTCCACAGCCGGCTTGGTGCGGACCGGTGGAATTTCAGGTCAAACAGAGCTGGCACATCATCACTAAAAAATGTATGAGCTAATACACACGACGGGTCTCGAAAAGGCGGTCCTCGGTGTTTAGACCAAATAAATGGAAAAAGAGGCTAATTCGTGTCTGCGTAAGCGATGCGTATATGTCCCCAGCCCGTTTGGTGTGGACCGGTGGAATGTTAGGTCAGACAGAGCCGGCACATCAGAGCTCGAAAATGTATGAGCTCATACACACGACAGGTCTCAAAAAGAAGGTCCTCGAGGTTTAGACCAAATAAATGGAAAAAAAGGCTAATTCGTGTCTGCGTAAGCAATGCGTTTATGGCCCCAGCCCGTTTGGTGTGGACCGGTGGAGTTTCAGGTCAAACAGAGCCAGCGCATCAGATCTCGAAAATGTATGAGCTCATACACATGACGGGTCTCAAAAAGAAGGTCCTGAGTGTTTAGACCAAATAAATGGAAAAAGAGGCTACTTTGTGTCAGTGTTAGGAATGCTCATACGTCCCCAACCCGTTTGGTGCGGACCGGTGTAATTTCAGGTCAAACAGAGCCAGCACATCAGATCTCGAAAATGTATGAGCTCATACACACGACGGGTCTGAAAAAGAAAGTCCTCGGTCTTTAGACCAAATAAATGAAAAAAGAGGCTAGTTCGTGTGCGCGAAAGCAATGCGTATATATCTCCAGCCCGTTTGGTGCGGACGGGTGGAATTTTAAGGCAAACAGAGTCAGTGCATCAGATCTCAAAAATGTATGAGCTAATACACACTACAGGTCTCAAAATGAAGGTCCTCGGGGTTTAGACCAAATAAATGGAAATAGAAGCTACTTCGTGTCCGCGTATGGAATGCGTATATGTCCCCAGTTCGTTTGGTACGGACCGGTGGAATTTCAAGGCAAACAGAGTCGGCACATCAGATCTCGAAAATGTATGAGCTAATACTTCGTATACTTCGTATTTCGTACGGACGGGTCTGAAAAAAATTCCTCGGTGTTTAGACCAAATAAATGGAAAAAAAGGCTACTTCGTATCCTCGTAAGGAATGTGTATATGTCCCCAGCCGGTTTGGTGCGGACCGGTGGAATTTTAGGTCAAACAGAGCCGACACATCAGAACTAAAAAAGGTATGAGCTAATACACACGACGGGTCTCAAAAAGAAGGTCCTCGGTGTTTAGACCAAATAAATGGAAAAAGAAGCAACTTTGTGTCTGCGTAAGCAATGTGTATATGTCCCCCGCCCGTTTGATGCGGACCGGTGGAATTTCAGGGCAAGCAGAGCCGGCCCATCAGATCTCGAAAATGTATGAGCTAATATACAAGATGGGTCTAAAATAAAGGTCCTCGGTGTTTAGACCAAATAAATGAAAAAAGAGGCTAGTACGTGTCCGTGCAAGTAATGCGTATATGTCCTCGACCCGTTTGGTGCGGACCGGTGGGATTTCAGGTAAAACAGAGCTGGCGCAACAGATCTCCAAAATGTATGAGCTCATACACCCTACGGGTCTCAAAAAGAAGGTGCCCAGTGTTTAGACCAAATAAGTGAAAAACGAGTCCATTTCGCGTCCGCGTAAGCAATGCGTATATGTCCCCATCCTGTTTGTTGTGGACCGGTGGAATTTTAGGTAAAACAGAGCCGGCGCATTAGATCTCGAGAGTGAATGAGATCATACACACGGCGGGTCTCAAAAAGAAGGTCCTCGGGGTTTAGACCAAATAAATGGAAAAAGAGGCTACTTTGTGTCGGCGTAAGCAATGCGTATATGACCTCAGCTTGTTTGGTGTGGGCCGGTTGAATTTCAGGTCAAACAGAGCCAGCGCGTCCGATCTCGAAAATGTATGAGCTCATACACACGACGGGTCTAAAAAAGAAGGTCTTGAGTGTTTAGACCAAATAAATGGAAAAAGAGGCTACTTTGTGTCCGTGTAAGGAATGCGCATACGTCCCCAGTCCGTTTGGTGCGGACCGGTGTAATTTCAGCTCAAACAGAGCCGGCACATCTGATCTAAAAAATGTATGACCTCATACACCCGACGGGTCTAAAAAAGAAGGTCCTCGGTCTTTTAGACCAAATAAATGAAAAAAGAGGCTAGTTCGTGTCCGCGTAAGAAATGCGTATATGTCCCCAACCCGTTTGGTACGGACGGGTGGAATTTTAAAGCAAACTGAGCCAACGCATCAGATCTCGAAAATGTATGAGCTAATACACACTACGGGTCTCAAAATGAAGGTCCTCGATGTTTAGACCAAATAAATGAAAAAAAAAGCTTCTTCGTGTCCGCATATACAATGCGTACATGTCCCCAGTCCATTTGGTGCGGACTGGTGGAATTTCAAGGCAAACAGAGCTGGCGCTTCAGATCTTGAAAATGTATGAGCTAATACACACGACAGGTCTAAAAACATCCTCGGTGTTTAGACTAAATGAATGGAAAAAGAGGTTACTTCGTGTCCTCATAAGGAATGCGTATATGTCCCCAGCCGGCTTGGTGCGGACCGGTGGAATTGCAGGTCAAACAGAGCCGGCACATCAGAACTCAAAAATGTTTGAGCTAATACACATGACGGGTTTCAAAAAGAAGGTTCTCGGTGTTTAGACCAAATAAATGGAAAAAGAAGCTACTTCGTGTCCGTGTAAGCAATGCGTATATGTCCCCAGCCTGTTTGGTACGGACCGGTGGAATTTCAGGGCAAACAGAGCCGACCCATCAAATCTCGAAAATGTATGAGCTAATACACACGAACGGTCTAAAAAAAAGGTCCTCGGTGTTTTGACCAAATAAATGAAAAAAGAGGCTACTTCGTGTCCGCGTAAGCAATGTGTATATGTTCCGAGCCTATTTGGTGAGGACCGGTGGAATTTCAGGTAAAACAGAGTGTTACATCCGGCATTTTTGCATATTCGGAAGATTCGAAATATTTTTGACTTGAAAGGGGCGAGGCTATATTTGGACCTTTCTTGGTATGAAGGTGTAGGTTAGGAGTACGTTGGTGTGAAATTACGAAAGGAGGCCAAGGGCAAAATTGGAATTTTGGAAATTTGTTTCGGAAATTACAAAATGAGATTTTAATAAATTGGGCTCAAAATAAAATAAGAGAAAGTGAAGCCCAAGTATAAGGGTTGGCCCAAGCCCATGGCACATGGAGATCATGTGACCATTTAATTAATTAATAGGATATATATACATGTGATTATCCATAGAACCTTCAAGAAAAAAAAACAAAGCAAGAATAAGAAAAAAGAGGGGAGGGTTCGACTCCAAGGAAAGAAAAAGAGGAAAGAAAGAAAAAAAATTCTAGCCTTCAATCTCAATCCAAAAATCTTGTTCTTCTTGAATTAGTAACAAGCTCAAGACGCTCTTCAATGTGGTATAATTAGTTTGGCGAAAGAATCACGTTGGTGGAAAGTTGGAATTTAAAGAAAAGGTATGAATTCTATATTTTGTGTTATGGAATAAGTGTATGAGTTATAATGCTTAGAACTAGATGAGAATCATGGAAGTATGGTGTGTGTGTGCATGACACGTGTGTGTGTAATGATGTGTTGGCCGTGACCTATGCTAGTGTGGAGGAAAAATGAATTCAAGTTCATTTAGTTTGTTAGTTGTGACCTTTGTGATGCAAATAAAGGTTTAATGACTTGGATTGACATTGGAAGTGCTTGCATGTAATTATAAGAAAATTTTATTAATTTTTCATGATTTTATATAAGTATGGGATTAAGGTTCTAAATGTGAAATATGATTGTTGTTAGTAAGCTTGGAAGGAAAGTAGTGTGATTTGGAAGTTTAGGTGAATTATGGTGTTGGTGGAAATTTTGTATATCTTGTGTATATATTGTAGAAATGACATGAAATTCTTCCAAATGACGTGGTAACGATCTTGATTAGTAGTGAGTGTGAAAATGGTAAGATTAGTTTGGAAGTCTAATGTCGGAATGGAAGATTTTATGTTATGCCGGAAAGATGGCTAGTGACGCCATATTGTGTATTTTGATGCTTGTTGTTGTTATTGATGTTGTCCTGGGTTGTTGTGTGGATAAACTAAGCCGAGCTAAGTCTCGGGGATGTTATATATATAGAGGAAATGCTGCCGAAATTTCGGTAGGCAAGTATGTATTGAGTTTGGAATCTTAAAGTTCGAATTTGACAATTGGTAAACTTGACCATTTGTAGATTCTGGACGAAACGGGAATTAAGATTCGACGAGCGTAAGAAGCGCGAAAGGTATGTAAAGCTTGTCCCCTCCTTCTTTTGGCATGTCTTAGTATGCTGGGCTGATATCGGGACCCCGGGAGCAATTCTGCTCCTCGAAATCCGAACTAGAGAATGGTTACTATTCACTCAATTCAATTGAATCTTAAAGTGTGCCTTTAGTTGGAAAAAATGGTTAGACCACCATAACTTCGACAAACGTAACCCGATTGCCCTGAAACTTTCTTGGATGACTTCACTAGGCCTAATGCATGAAATTTTTGTACGACACCTCGACTTGGCCCGAGGTGGGCCCGCAATTCCCGAGACCCTTTTGTATTGCTTTATTGAATTTATTTGAAACGTGGTTGTGGTACTAGTGACTTCAAAAACAAAGTTAAATATTTGAAATATATTCATTATTATTTTCAAGCTGACGGAAACATAAGGTTGACTTTTTCAAAACCACTCCAAGGGGGGTGCGGTGGCCCCAGCTTATGTCTGAGTGTGCTGATTTCGAAAACCACTCCGAAGGGGGTGCGAGATTTCATCACTTGACTTTTTCAAAACCACTCCAAGGGGGTGCGGTGGCCTCAGCTTATGTCTGAGCGTGCTATGGCCTCAGCCTATGTCTGAGCGCGCTATGGCCTCGGTTGATCACTAGGTGTGCTATGGCCTCAGTTTATACCTGAGTGCGCTACGACCTCGACTTTTGTCTGAGTGAGCTATTTTTCTCTTAAAACTACTCCGAAAGGGGTTCGAGGTTTTACTACTTCATTTCACTTATTACTTATGATCTTATTAATACTATTATTAATGTTATGCCCGAAGGGGCCTGTATTATTATTATCATGCCCGATGGGGCTATTATGGATGTCGAGCCGAAAGCGGCTGCCCGATGGGGCTATTATTGATGTTGAGCCGGACGCGGCTGCCCGATGGGGCTACTGTTGATATTGAGCCGGAAGCGGCACGTACGTTGTATCATATTAATTCCTTAAAGGAGGTGTGTTGGATTACATTACTTATTTTGAAAATGTTAGTTAGATTGCAATTATTTACTTGAAGCCTGCTTGAGATTTGCGTACATAATTACGATTCTTCCAGCGAAGGCTGCAGGTATTGGGGTGGTTATGATTTCTTCTTTCCTAAATTATGTGATGGTTATCATTTATTCTCGCTTTACATATTCAGTACATATTTCGTACTGACCCCCTATCTTCGGGGGCTGCGTTTCATGCTACGCAGGTCCAGGGACGCGACCCGGCGATCCAGCTACTTAGGGGGAGACAACGTTGGGAGTCAGGCAGCTCCACTTGTTCCGGAGGCTGTTCTCACTTTGGTATAATTTTGTATATATGTTTTGTAATCCGTACTCTTTAGAAGTCTGCGAACAGCGTGGGTGTCATGGGTACTGTTTGGTTTTGTCGGTCGCTATTTTGTTGTACAGAACTAGTGTAAGCCTCTTGGGCTCGCCTGGCCCTATGGCAAGTGTATGTATGTATGTATATATGTAATACGTTTGAGGCGTTTTGAGTAACGTGTGGACTTTGGTGTCGTGATTATAACTTTCTGGAAAAAAAAAACGCTACCTCGTGGATCAAATAATGTAAGTTGGGACATCGGGTAGGGTAAGCTCGATCGCTCGTCGTGGCCCTATTTTGGGTCGTGACACAGAGCCAGCGCAACAGATCTCAAAAATGTATGAGCTCATACACACGACGGGTCTCAAAAAGAAGGTCGTCGAGGTTTAGACCAAATAAATGGAAAAAGAGGCTTCTTCGTGTCAGCGCAAGCAATGCGTTTATGACCCCAGCCTGTTTGGTGCGGACCGGTGCAATTTCAGGTCAAAGAGAGCCAGCGCATCAGATCTCGAAAATGTATGAGCTCATACACATGACGGGTCTCAAAAAGATCCTGAGTGTTTAGACCAAATAAATGGAAAAAGAGGCTACTTCGTGTCCGTGTAAGGAATGCGCATACGTCCCCAGCCCGTTTGGTGCGGACCGGTGTAATTTCAGGTCAAACAGAGCGGCACATCAGATCTCGAAAATGTATGAGCTCATACACACGACGGGTCTGAAAAGAAAGTCCTTGGTCTTTAGACCAAATAAATGAAAAAAAAAGGCTAGTTCGTGTCCGCGCAAGCAATGCGTATATGTCCCCAGCCCGTTTGGTGCGGACGGGTGGAATTTTAAGGCAAACAGAGTCAGCACATCAGATCTCAAAAATGTATGAGCTAATACACTCTACGAGTCTCAAAATGAAGGTTCTCGGTGTTTAGACCAAATAAATGGCAATAGAAGCTACTTCGTGTCCGCGTATGCAACGCGTATATGTCCCCAGTTCGTTTGGTGCAGACCGGTGGAATTTCAAGGCAAGCAGAGCCGGCACATCAGATCTCGAAATTGTATGAGCTAATACACACGACGGGTCTAAAAAAATCCTCGGTGTTTAGACCAAATAAATGGAAAAAGAGGCTACTTCCTGTCCTCGTAAGGAATGCGTATATGTCCCCAGCCGATTTGTTGCGGACAGGTGGAATTTCAGGTCAAACAGAGCCGGCACATCATAACTCAAAAATGTATGAGCTAATACACATGACGGGTTTAAAAAAGTAGGTCCTCGATGTTTAGACCAAATAAATGTAAAAAGAAGCAATTTTGTGTCCGCGTAAGGAATGCCTATATGTCCCCCGCCGGTTTGGTGCGGACCGATGGAATTTCGGGGCAAACAGAGCTGGTCCATCAGATCTCGAAAATGTCTGAGCTAATACACACGATGGGTCTAAAAAAAAGACCTCGTTGTTTAGACCAAATAAATGAAAAACGAGGCTAGTACGTGTCCGCGCAAGCAATGCGTATGTGTCCCCGGCCCGTTTGGTGCGGACTGGTGGAATTTCAGGTCAAACAGAGCCGGCGCATCAGATCTCGAAAATGTACGAGCTCATACACCCAACGGGTCTCAAAAAGAAGGTCCTCGGTCTTTTGACCAAATAAATGGAAAAAGAGGATACTTCGTGTCAGCGTAAGCAAAGCGTATATGTCCCCTGGTTGTTTGGTGCGGACCGGTGGAATAACAAGGCAAACAGAACCGGTGCTTCAGATCTCGAAAATGCAGGAGCTAATACACACGACGGGTCTAAAAAAATTCTTCGGTGTTCAGACCAAATAAATGGAAAAAGAGGCTACTTCGTGTCCGAGTAAGGAATGCGTATATGTCCCTAGCCGGTTTGGTGCGGACCGGTGGAATTTCTGGTCAAACAGAGCCGGCACATCAGAATTCAAAAATGTATGAGCTAATCAAACGACGGGTCTCAAAAAGAAAGTCCTCAGTGTTTAGACCAAATAAATGAAAAAAGAGGCTATTTCGTGTTCGAGTAAGCAATGCGTATATGTCCCCAGCCTGTTTAGTGTCGACCGGTGGAATTTCAGGTAAAACAGAGCCGGCACATCAGATCCCGAGAATGTATGAGCTCATACACACGACGGGTCTCAAAAAGAAGGTCCTCGGGGTTTAGACCAAATAAATGGAAAAAGAGGCTACTTCGTGTCCGCGTAAGCAATGAGTATATGACCCCAACCTGTTTGGTGCGGATCGGTTGAATTTCAGGTCAAACATACCCAGCGCGTCAGATCTCGAAAATGTATGAGCTCATACACATGACGGGTCTCAAAAAGAAGGTCCTCGGTGTTTAGACCAAATAAATGGAAAAAGATGCTACTTCGTGTCCGCGTAAGCAATGTGCATATGTCCCCAGACCGTTTGGTGTGGACAGGTGGAATTTCAGGTCAAACAGAGCCGGCACATCAGATCTCGAAAATGTATGAGCTCATAAACACGACGGGTCTCAAAACGAAGGTCCTCGGTCTTTAGACCAAATAAATGAAAAAAGAGGCTACTTCGTGTCCGAGCAAGCAATGCGTATATGTCCCCAGCCCGTTTGGTGCGGACGGGTGGAATTTTAAGGCAAATAAAGGCAGTGCATTAGATCTCGAAAATGTATGACCTAACACACACGACGGTTCTAAAAAAGGAGGTCCTCGATTTTTATACCAAATAAATGAAAAAAGAGGATACTTCGTGTCCGTGTAATTAAGGCGTATATGTCCCCTGCCCGTTCGGTGCGGACCGGTGGAATTTCAGGTCAGACAGAGCCGGCACATCAGATCTCAAAAATGTATGAGCTCATACACACGACGGGTCTAAAAAAGGAGGTCCTCGATTTTTATACCAAATAAATGAAAAAAGAGGATACTTCGTGTTCGTGTAATTAAGGCGTATATGTCCCCTGCCCGTTCGGTGCGGACCGGTGGAATTTCATGTCAGACAGAGCCGGCACATCAGATCTCAAAAATGTATGAGCTCATACACATGACGGGTCTAAAAAAGAAGATCCTCGGTCTTTAGACCAAATAAATAGAAAAAGAGGCTACTTCATGTCCGTGTAGGGAATGGGTATATGTCCCCAACCCGTTTGGTGCGGACCGGTGGAATTTCAGGTCAAACAAAACCGGTACATCCGATCTCGAAAATATATAAGCTCATACACACGACAGGTCTCAAAAAGAAGGTCCTCAGTCTTTAGACCAAATAAATGAAAAAATAGGCTACTTCGTGTCCGCCCAAGCAATACGTATATGTCCCAGAACCATTTGGTGCGAGCCGGTGGAATTTCAGGTGAAACAGAGCCGCCGCATCAGATCTCGAAAATATATGAGCTCATACACCCGACGGGTCTCAAAAAGAAGGTCCTCGGTGTTTAGACCAAATAAATGGAAAAAGAGGCTACTTCGTGTCCGTATAAGCAGTGCGTATATGTCCCCCGCCCGTTTGGTGCAGACCGGTGGAATTTCAGGGCAAACAGAGCCGGCCTATCAGATCTCGAAAATGTATGAGCTAATATACACGATGGGTAAAACAAAAAAGGTCCTCCGTGTTTAGACCAAATAAATGAAAAAAAGAGGCTAGTACGTGTCCGCGCAAGCAATGCGTATATGTCCCCGGCCCGTTTGGTGCGGACCGGTGGGATTTCAGGTCAAACAGAGCCGGCGCATCAGGTCTCAAAAATGTATGAGCTCATACACCCTACGGGTCTCAAAAAGAAGGTCCCCAGTGTTTAGACCAAATAAATGAAAAAAGAGGTTATTTCGTGTCCGCGTAAGCAATGCGTATATGTCCTCATCCTGTTTGGTGAGGACCGGTGGAATTTCAGGTAAAACAGAGACGGCGCATCAGATATCGAAAATGTATTAGCTCATACACACGACGGGTCTCAAAAAGAAGGTCCCGAGTGTTTAGACCAAATAAATGGAAAAAGAGGCTACTTCGTGTCCGTGTAAGGAATGCGCATACGTCCCTAGCCCGTTTGGTGCGGACCGGTGTAATTTCAGGTCAAACAGAGCGGCACATCAGATCTCGAAAATGTATGAGCTTATACACACGACGGGTCTGAAAAAGAAAGTCCTTGGTCTTAGACCCAATAAATGAAAAAAGAGGCTAGTTCGTGTTTGCGCAAGCAATGCGTATATGTCCCCTGCCCGTTTGGTGCAGACGGGTGGAATTTTAAGGCAAACAGAGCCAGCGCATCAGATCTCAAAAATGTATGAGCAAATACACGCTACGGCGCTCCAAATGAAGGTTCTCGTTGTTTAGACCAAATAAATGGAAATAGAAGCTACTTCGTGTCCGCGTAGGCAACGCGTATATGTCCCCAGTTCGTTTGGTGCAGACCGGTGGAATTTCAAGGCAAGTAGAGGCAGCACGTCAGATCTCGAAAATGTATGAGTAATACACACGACGGGTCTAAAACCAATTCTCGGTGTTTAGACCAAATAAATGAAAAAAGAGGCTACTTCGTGTCCTCGTAAGGAATGCGTATATGTCCCCAGCCGATTTGTTGCGGACAGGTGGAATTTCAACTCAAACAGAGCCGGCACATCAGAACTCGAAAATGTATGATCTAATACACACGATGGGTCTAAAAAAAAGGACCTCGGTGTTTAGACCAAATAAATGAAAAAAGAGGCTAGTACGTGTCCACGCAAGCAATGCTTATGTGTCCCCGACCCGTTTGGTGCGGACCGGTGGAATTTCATGTCAAACAGAGCCGGCGCATCAGATCTCAAAAATGTATGAGCTTATACACCCGACGTGTCTCAAAAAGAAGGACCTCGGTGTTTAGACCAAATAAATGGAAAAAGCGGCTACTTCGTGTCAGCGTAAGCAATGCGTATATGTCCCCTGGTGGTTTGGTGCGGACCGGTGGAATTTCAAGGCAAACAGAACCGGTGCATCAGATATTGAAAATATATGAGCTAATACACACGACGGGTCTAAAATAAATTCCTCGGTGTTCATATCAAATAAATGGAAAAAGAGGCTACATCGTGTCCGCTTAAGGAATGCGTATATGTCCCTAGCCAGGTTGTTGCGGACCGCTGGAATTTCAGGTCAAACAGAGCCAGCACATTAGAACTCGAAAATGTATGAGCTAATACACACGACGGGTCTAAAAAAGAAGGTCCTCAGTGTTTAGACCCAATAAATGCAAAAAGAGGCTAGTTCGTGTCCGCGCAAGCAATGCGTATATGTCCCCTGCCCGTTTGGTGCAGACGGGTGGAATTTTAAGGCAAACAGAGCCAGCGCATCAGATCTCAAAAATGTATGAGCAAATACACGCTACGGCTCTCAAAATGAAGGTTCTCGGTGTTTAGACCAAATAAATGGAAATAGAAGCTACTTCGTGTCCGCGTATGCAACGCGTATATGTCCCCAGTTCGTTTGGTGCGGACCGGTGGAATTTCAAGGCAAGCAGAGCCAGCACGTCAGATCTCGAAAATGTATGAGTAATACACACGACGGGTCTAAAAAAAAATTCTCGCTGTTTAGACCAAATAAATGAAAAAAGAGGCTACGTCGTGTCCTCGTAAGGAATGCGTAAATGTCCCCAGCCGATTTGTTGCGGACAGGTGGAATTTCATGTCAAACAGAGCCGGCACATCATAACTCGAAAATGTATGAGATAATACACACGATGGGTCTAAAAAAAAAGGACCTCGATGCTTAGACCAAATAAATAAAAAAAGAGGCTAGTACGTGTCCACGCAAGCAATGCGTATGTGTCCCCGACCCGTTTGGTGCGGACCGGTGGAATTTCATGTCAAACAGAGCCGGCGCATCAGATCTCAAAAATGTATGAGCTTATACACCCGACGTGTCTCAAAAAGAAAGACCTCGGTGTTTAGACCAAATAAATGGAAAAATAGGCTACTTCGTGTCAGCGTAAGCAATGCGTATATGTCCCCTGGTCGTTTGGTGCGGACCGGTGGAATTTCAAGGTAAACAGAACCGGTGCATCAGATCTCGAAAATGTATGAGCTAATACACACGACGGGTCTAAAAAAAATTCCTCGGTGTTCAGACCAAATAAATGGAAAAAGAGGCTACTTCGTGTCCGCTTAAGGAATACGTATATGTCCCTAGCCAGTTTGTTGCGGACCGTTGGAATTTCAGGTCAAACAGAGCCAGCACATCAGAACTCGAAAATGTATGAGCTAATATACACGACGGGTCTAAAAAAGAAGGTCCTCAGTCTTTAGACCAAATAAATGGAAAAAGAGGCAATTTCGTGTCCGCGTAAGCAATGCGTATATGTCCCCAGCCTGTTTGGTGTGGACCGGTGGAATTTCAGGTCAAACAGAGCCGGCACATCAGAATTCAAAAATGTATGAGCTAATACAAACGACGGGTCTCAAAAAGAAAGTCCTCAGTGTTTAGACCAAATAAATGGAAAAAGAGGCTATTTCGTGTCCGAGTAAGCAATGCGTATATGTCCCCAGCCTGTTTAGTGTCGACCGGTGGAATTTCAGGTAAAACAGAGTCGGCGCGTCAGATCTCGAAAATGTATGAGCTCATACACACGACAGGTCTAAAAAAGAAGGTCCTCGGTGTTTAGACCAAATAAATGGAAAAAGAGGCTACTTCGTGTCCGCGTAAGCAATGCGTATATGTCCCCAGACCGTTTGGTGTGGACAGGTGGAATTTCAAGGCAAACAAAGCCGGTGCATTAGATCTCGAAAATGTATGAGGTAATACACACGACGGCTCTAAAAATAATTCCTCGGTGTTTAGACCAGATAAATGGAAAAAGAGGCTACATCGTGTTTGTGTAAGGAATGCGTATATGTCCCCAGCCCGTTTGGTGCAAACCATTGGAATTTCAGGTCAAAAAGAGTTGGCACATCAGATCTCGAAAATGTATGAGATCATACACACGACGGGTCTCAATAAAAAGGTCCTCGGTCTTTGGACCAAATAAATGAAAAAAGAGGCTACTTCGTGTCCGAGCAAGCAATGCGTATATGTCCCCAGCCCATTTGGTGCGGACAGGTTGAATTTTAAGGCAAACAGAGCCAGTGCATTAGATCTCGAAAATGAATGAGCTAACACACACGACGGGTCTAAAAAAGGAGGTCCTCGGTCTTTAGACCAAATAAATGGAAAAAGAGGATACTTCGTGTCCGTATAATTAAGGCATATATGTCCCCTGCCCGTTTGGTGTGGACCGTTGGAATTTCAGGTCAGACAGAGCTGGCACATCAGATCTCAAAAATGTATGAGCTCATACACATGACGGGTCTAAAAAAGAAGGTCCTCGGTCTTTAGACCAAATAAATGAAAAAAGAGGCTACTTCGTGTCCGTGTAGGGAATCCGTATATGTCCCCAGTCCGTTTGGTGCGGACGGTGGAATTTCTGGTCAAACAGAGTCGGTACATCCGATCTCGAAAATATATGAACTCATACACACGACGGGTCTAAAAAAGAAGGTCCTCAGTCTTTAGACCAAATAAATGAAAAAATAGGCTACTTCGTGTCCGCGTAAGCAATGCGTATATGTCGCAGAACCGTTTGGTGCGGACCGGTGGAAACTCAAGGCAAACAGAGCCGGTGCATCAGATCTCGAGAATGTATGAGCTAATACACACGACGGCTCTAAAAATAATTCCTCGGTGTTTAGACCAGATAAATGGAAAAAGAGGCTACTTCGTGTCATCGTAAGGAATGCGTATATATATCCCCAGCGGTTTGGTGCGAACCGGTGGAATTTTAGGTAAAACAGAGCCGGCGCATCAGATCTCGAAAATGTATGAGCGCATACACACGACGGGTCTAAAAAAGAAGGTTCTAGGGGTTTAGACCAAATAAATCGAAAAAGAGGCTACTTCGTGTTCGCATAAGCAATGTGTATATGTCCCCAACCCGTTTGGTGCGGACCGGTGAAATTTCAAGGCAAACGGAGCTGGCGCATCAGATCTTGAAAATGTATAAGCTCATACACACGGGGTCTCAAAAAGAAGTTCCTCAGTCTTTAGACCAAATAAATGAAAAAAGAGGCTACTTTGTGTCCGCGCAAGCAATGCGTATATGTCCCCAGCCCGTTTGGTGCAGACCGGTGGAATTTTAAGGCAAACTGAGCCGGCGCATCAGATCTTGAAAATGTATGAGCTAATACACACTACGGGTCTCAAAATGAAGGTCCTCGATGTTTACAACAAATAAATGAAAAAAGAAGCTACTTCGTGTCCGCGTATGATATCATATATGTCCCTTGACCATTTCGTGTGACCGGTGGAATTTCAAGGCAAACAGAGTCGGTGCATCAGATCTCGAAAATGTATGAGCTAATACACACGACGGGTCTAAAAAAAAATTGCTCAGTGTTTAGACCAAATTAATGGAAAAAGAGGCTACTTCGTGTCCGCGTAAGGAATGCGAATATGTCCCCGGTCAGTTTGGTGCGGACCGGTGTAATTTCTGGTCAAACAGAGCCGGCACATCAGATCTCGAAAATGTATGAGCTCACATACAAGACGGGTCTCAAAAAGAAGGTCCTCGGTCTTTAGATCAAATAAATGAAAAAAGAGGCTACTTCGTGTCCGTGTTGGGAATGTGTATATGTCCCTAGCCCGTTTGGTGAGGACAGGTGGAATTTCATGTCAGACAGAGCTGGCACATCAGATCTCGAAAATGTATGAGCTAATACACACGACGCGTCTCAAAAAGAAGTCCTCGGTGTCTAGACCAAATAAATGGAAAAACAAGTTACTTCGTGTCCGCGTAAGCAATGCGTATATGTCCCCAACCCGTTTGGTGCGGACCGGTGGAATTTCAGGGCAAACAGAGTCGGCCCATTACATCTCGAAAATGTATGAGCTAATACACACGATTGGTCTTAAAAAAAGGTCCTCGATGTTTAGACCAAATAAATGAAAAAAGAGACTACTTCGTGTTCGCGCAAGAAATGCGTATGTGTCCCCGACCCGTTTTGGGCAGACCGGTGGAATTTCAGGTTAAACAGAGCCAGCACATCAGATCTCGAAAATGTATGACCTCATACACCCGACGGGACTCAAAAAGAAGGTCCTCGGTGTTTAGACCAAATAAATGAAAAAAGAGGCTACTTCGTGTCCGCGTAAGCAATGCATATATGTCCCCAGATCGTTTGGTGTGGACCGGTGAAATTTCAGGTAAAATAGAGCCGACACATCAGATCTCAAAAATGTACGAGCTCATACACACGACGGGTCTCAAAGAGGAGGTCCTCAGTCTCTATACCAAATAAATGGAAAAAAAGGCTGCTTCGTGTCCGTGTATGGAATGCGTATATGTCCCCCGCTCGGTTGGTGCAGACTGGTGGAATTTCAGGTCAGACAGAGCCGACACATCAGATCTCTAAAATGTATGAGCTCACAAACACGACGGCTCTAAAAAAAATTCCTCGGTCTTTAGACCAAATAAGGGGAAAAAGAGGCTACATCGTGTCCGTGTAAAGAATGCGTATATGTCCCCAGCCCGTTTGGGGCGGACCAGTGGAATTTCAGGTCAGACAGAGCCGGCACATCAGATCTCGAAAATGTATGAGCTCATACACACGACGAGTCTCAAAAAGAAGGTCCTCGGTCTTTAGGTCAAATAAATGAAAAAAGACGCTACTTCGTGTCCGTGTAGGGAATGCGTATATGTCCCCAGCTCGTTTGGTGCAGACGGGTGGAATTTCAAGGCAAAGAGAGCCTGCACATCAAATCTCGAAAATGTATGAGCTAATATACATGACGGTTCTAAAAATAAATCACGGTGTTTAGACCAAATAAATGGAAAAAGAGGCTACTTCGTGTCTGCGTAAGCAATGCGTATATGTCCCCTGCTGGTTTGGTGCGGACCAGTGGAATTTCAGGTCAAACAGAACCGTCACATCGGAACTCGGAAATGTATAAGCCAATACACACGACGGGTCTCAAAAACAAGGTCCTTGGTGTTTGGACCAAATAAATGGAGAAAGAGGCCACTTCGTGTTTGCGCAAGCAATGCGTATATGTCCCCGGCCCGATTGGTGCGGACCGGTGGAATTTTAAGGCAAACAGAGCCAGCACATCAGATCTTGAATATGTATGAGCGAATACATACTATGGGTCTCAAAATGAAGGTCCTCGATGTTTAGACCAAATAAATGGAAAAAGAAGGTGCTTCGTGTCCGCATAAGCAACGCGTATATGTCCCTAGACTGTTTGGTACGGACCGGTGGAATTTCAAGGCAAACAGATTCGGCGCATCAGATCTCGAAAATGTATGAGCTAATACACACGATGGGTCTAAAAAAAATTCTTCGGTGTTTAGAACAAATAAATGGAAAAAAAGACTACTTCCTGTCCGCGTAAGGAATGCTTATATGTCCCCAGCCGGTTTGGTGCGGGCCGGTGGAATTTCAGGTCAAACAGAGCGGGCACATCAGAACTCGAAAATGTATGAGCTAATACACACGACGGGTCTCAAAAAGAAGGTCCTCGGTGTGTAGACCAAATAAATAGAAAAAGAGGCTACTTCGTGTCCGCGTAAGCAATGTGTATATGTCCCGAGCCAGTTTGGTGCGGACCAGTGGAATTTCAGGTAAACCAGAGTCGGTGCATCAGATCTCGAAAATGTATGAGGTAATACACATGACGGGTCTCAAAAAGAAGGTCCTCGGTGTGTTGACCAAATAAATGGAAAAAGAGGCTACTTCGTGTCCGCCAAGCAATGCGTATATTTCCCAAGCCAGTTTAGTACGGACCGTTGGACTTTCTGGTAAAACAGAGCCGGCGCATCAGATCTCAAAAATGTATGATCTTATACACACGACGAGTCTAAAAAAGAAGGTCCTCGGGGTTTAGACCAAATAAATAGGAAATGAGGCTTCTTCGTGTCCGCGTAAGCAATGCGTATATGACCCTAGCCCGTTTGGTGCGAACCGATGGTATTTCAGGTCAACCAGAGCCAACTTATCCAATCTCGAAAATGTAAGAGCTCATACACACGACGGGTCTCAAAAAGATGGTCCTGAGTGTTTTGACCAAATAAATGAAAAAAGAGGCTACTTCGTATCCGTGTAAGGAATGCGCATATGTCCCCATCCCGTTTGGTGAAGGCCGGTGTAATTTTAGGTCAAACAGAGCCGGCACATCAGATCTCGAAAATGTATAAGCTCATACACACTACGGGTCTAAAAAAAAAGGTCCTCGACCTTTAGACCAAAAAAATGAAAAAAGCGGCTAGTTCATGTCCGCGCAAGCAATGCTTATATGTCCCCGGCCCGATTGGTGCTGACCGGTGGAATTTTAAGGCAAACAGAGCTAGCGCATCATATCTCGAAAATGTATGAGCTAATACATACTACGGGTCTCAAAATGAAGGTCCTCGGTGCTTAGACCAAATAAATGAAAAAAGAAGGCGCTTCGTGTCCGCATATGCAATGCGTATATGTCCCCAGACCGTTTGGTGTGGACCGGTGGAATTTCAAGGCAAACAGGGTCGGCGCATCAAATCTCCAAAATGTATGAGCTAATACACACGACGGGTCTAAAAAACATTCCTTGGTGTTTATACCAGATAAATGGAAAAAGAGGCTACTTCGTGTCCTCGTAAGGAATGCATCTATGTCCCCATCCGGTTTGGTGCGGACCGCTGGAATTTCAGGTCAAACAGATCCGGTACATCCGATCTCGAAAATATATGAACACATACACACGACGGGTCTCAAAAAGAAGGTCCTCAGTCTTTAGACCAAATAAATGAAAAAATAGGCTACTTCGTGTCCGCGCAAGCAATGCGTATATGTCCCAGAACCGTTTGGTGCGGACCGGTGGAATTTCAGTTAAAACAGAGCTGGCGCATCAGATCTCAAAATTGTATGAGCTCATATACACTACGGTTCTCAAAAAGAAGGTCCTCAGGGTTAGACCAAATAAATGGAAAAAGAGGCTACTTCGTGTCCGCGTAAGCAATGCGTATATGACCCCAACCCGTTTGGTGTGGATGTTACACCCCGCACTTTCAGAGCATGAGCATGACACGTACATCACCGTAGTAATGGAGTATCAGAGACGTCCCATGATCTCGAAAATGTATGAGCTAATACATACTATGGGTCTCAAAATGAAGGTCCTCGATGTTTAGACCAAATAAATGGAAAAAGAAGGTGCTTCGTGTCCGCATATGCAATACGTATATGTCCCCAGACCGTTTGGTGTGGACCGGTGGAATTTAGAGGAAAACAGAGCCGGCGCATCAGATCTCCAAAATGTATGAGCTAATACACACGACGGGTCTAAAAAACATTCCTTGACGTTTAGACCAGATAAATGGAAAAAGAGGCTACTTCGTGTCCTCGTAAGGAATGCATATATGTCCCCATCCGGTTTGGTGCGGACCGGTGGAATTTCAGGTCAAACAGAGCCGGTACATCCGATCTCAAAATGTATGAGCTAATACACACGATGAGTCTAAAAAAGAAGGTCCTCGGTGTGTAGACCAATAAATGAAAAAAGCAGCTACTTCGTGTCCGCGTAAGCAATGCGTATATGTCCCGAGCCAGTTTGGTGCGGACCGGTGGAATTTCAGTTAAAACAGAGCCGGCGCATCAGGAACTTTCCGGCTTCATGTGTTGAAACTATATATTTTCACATCTGTATTTGCATGATATTGTTAGATTCAGTTCCGATTTTTAGTCTTGGAAGTCTGGTTAGATGAGGACACTCTTTTGGTTATGCTTTACCTGATTCTGTCCCTTGAACCAAAATCCACAGTAACTGGAACTCATTTATGATGCTCAGGTTAAAGCATGGGTTGCCAACAAAGATGCTGAAGCTTT